>NC_080571.1:304322997-304649664 GCF_030247185.1 Malaya genurostris | reverse complement strand
GGTCGGGGCTCGAACATACGACAACTGGCTTGTAAAGGGAGATTTTTTTGCTGGTATCTTTTTGGCAACACTGTTTTTGACAGAGCATGCATGAATCGTGCCTTCTGTTATTGTCAAACTTGTTTAGATTGGTCTATAATCTATTCATGAATGAACGCTGGCAAAATTGCAGAAAGATCCACTTTTTATCGAAAAATTGAGTTTGGCGACAAAACTCATTTCTGGTTGAATGGAAGCAAAATTGCCGCATCTGTGCAGTGAAGACCAGTCAAAGGCATTGCTAGAGCTACCAATGCATCCCAAAAAAGTCACTGTTTGGTGTATATTATGGCCGGTGGCATTATTCGTGAAATAGCGGCCGATATGTTGGAGAAAGTGTGCCAAAACTGGACCTTACGCATGGGCTATCTAAAGTGGAGCCATCTCATCTTCAAACATTTAAATATATTGATCGTTCTATCGATTCCAATAAACATTCCATCAATTTTCTCAAATTATTATGTGTTTGTTTTGAAAATCAAATCATATGTTTGTTGCCATCGTTTCAACAGCTTATACATGTTTAAATCCAAAATATTATCAAGTTAACATTAGTGTTTAGTTATACAGCATAAGTCTGTGCGAAAGGTTAACTCTAATCGAAAACAATAAAGAAACAAACAAAACAGAAACCTCTTAAACTTCAATTTCTTCAACAGAGACGGAAAAAAAACTAGTAGTAGTGAGCAATCAATGTGATAGAAACAGGTGGAGCAGACCACATGGTTTGCTTGCGTTGGTTTTCAAAATTTTACAAATAGTTCGGTATGATGACAAACCTTATGATCATCCATTATAAAAATCGCCACACGAAATTTTTTCAACTTTTTTGTATAGACGCCAAACAAAAACTAATCGTACGATATACGTCAACATTTGACAGAATGTGTATAAAAGTGTTGCCAACGTTGATAGAATAAAAGTTTACCGATTGGACAAGCGCGGAAATTTTAAAATGAAAATTCCGGTTCTTTTTTGATCATAAGGTATATGAAATACAAAAATGTTTTGATTCAATGCCAACTAGCCCGAATGAAATGACGAATGCGAACACGTGGTTTTCAGTTTTTCTTGGCTTGCTGAAGTAAAGTTATTTTAACAAACACAAAAGAGTTGTGTTTGTCTCCCCAGTAAAACAGTAGGACTGTTTTGAAATGAGTCAAATTCGATGAACAAAAGCCGGAATCTGGTTCTGGTTTGGGAACACATTCAATTTGCATTTATTTTAATTCAGCTTTATGTCGATGATGGATTTCCATCAAATTTTCGATTAAAGTAATGTTTATTTCATTTATGAATTCTGTCAACGAATCTATTTAGAACAGTGATTCCCAAACTGTGGCCAGTGTAGGTCCACCAGTGGGTGCTAGCATATTTTCAGTGGGCTTTAAACTCAAAATGGTCAAATAGTGGGCATCTTCATCAAAAATAATCGAAGAAAGGGTCAAACCAACTATAATCATGACCAGTTGGTATAGACATGTGGAATATTTTTCAAGAAATCATTACTAAATCCTGTCCCGGATCAAACAAACCTTTTAGTTGCAAATATGATGATAATAGTGAATCATTAAATTCTTGCGAGATTTAAAAGGAAGGAAATTACGTGAGTATTTGAAACTTTAAGAGTGTGTAACGCCAACAAAATAATCCAACAAGAATGAGTGTAAATTGGTGTTCTTTTAAAAATTCAAATCATGTCTTCATTCCAAATTCATTTCATACAAAGTATAGAAACAATATTCACTCTTGACATGGTTTGACTTCTTTCAGCAAGTTTTGTGCTGCCTCCTTGGTAACTTTCCTCATCATGGGAACTGCATTTTTGTCTGTTTGCGTTTAACTGCATCTCGCCGACAACAGCCTGTAACTTCGTCTTGAGTTAGCGTTTGAGTAGGACGTTGTTCGTGGAACACAATTCTTTGATGTCGAGATGCCAAATCCGGTCAAAACAGAACATATTACTTGTACTGCTTGAGAAAAGGAAACAAAAGTTTGTCCACGTGCTTCGGTACATACATTTTTGGTTTATGATTCCGGTTGTGATTTAAATGCTGCTCGTCTAACCATTAGAACAGATGGCTCGCCATACAAGATATTATTTGGCGAGCTTCGACAGCTCAAAGTATTTGAAAAGTTCTCTTCTAGAACATACCTGTTCTGAAAGTCCCGAAGTGGATTTCATCATCCTGTTCCCTGTTATCAAACTTTATCAGTTTTCTTCGATTTGGTGACATTGTAACCCGATTCCCAGGTGGTCGACAAACGTTCTTCGAATACTTTTAATTATTATAATAACAGTAAGTTTGACCACATTCATCAATTTTGACTGCTTTGCAAACGAACAGCTTGAATTTTCGAGATGCACGAGCCAAACTTTGACGCTTCGGTGCCATTTTAAGCAAATGTAAAAATTAAATAGTACGCAAGATGGTTGTTGAGATCGGAGGCGACATGACGTACTCTAAGTACGTTAGTCAGCGATGAATTTAAACTTTTAGGCTTTTAAAGTTTGAACGCAATATGGGTGTTGAATCTCCTTACCTCTCCCGACGACAGGATCTGCAAGAATACTGCGCAAATTAATAACTTCCTCTGAAGGACTTTATTTAGAGTTTTGAAGGTTTCCTAAATTTAGATATGCCTGTTTTTAATATGTGGAGATAATAGTTAATAAAAATGTTCACTTTTAAATCCGTACACGGGCAAAATTCCGATTCTAGAAATGAACAAAACGAGTCATGATTTGGAGAAAATAGTATATTTTCATGTTATGATAATACACTATGATCAAAAATTCTCGGATCATGATCCATTTGGACTGAATTCGTTGAAATTTGACGTTGTTGGGTATAACTTCAGGCGTGTTTCTGGTACGATGGTAATGTTTGTCATATAATTTCAGGCTTTATGTATTCAAATATGTCGATTTCAAATAGAAATAAATGGAATGGTGTAACGAAAGTATTTTTTAAGCGATTTTAACTAATGTCTCAAATGAGGTACATTTGAATAGCAAAACAGTGAAAAGCACGACGAGTTTCTCTCAATCTGAATCATTAACAAATAAAATATATTTATGAAAAACGACGACGCCTAAAATAACGTGTTTCCTTGCGTGCATTGCTCCAGTTTTGATTTTGTGTTTCAGAATTTCTACACTTCAACGAACTGCCAAAAAACACGTGTGAATAAAACCTTTTAAAAAGAAACTCCATGCCGAGTTCTTGTAAATATCGCTGATTGATGTTGCCTTTTTTTTCAAGAAATTCTTTTTTCTGATTTTCGTTAGATGGTGCTCAAAATTCATACTCGAATTTATTTTTTGATTTACGCTAGCTCTTGGAATATTAATCTAGCAACAACGGTCACATTGAATATGTAAGAATACATTCAGATATATTCATACAAAATGAAACTTTGATGTTTGCCAAATGATAATCGTAGCCGTGCTTAGTCTCTTATGATGTCAGTTTTTGATTTATTATCTTTATGTTGTCAATTCTCTGTCAGAGGGTGGGTAAAACAACACAATTATGAAATGAATATGTCTCAGGATCGAGTAAACATTTTCCGTAGTTCATGCTTTTTACCTTACCTTTAACCTAATAAGCAATCCATCACATCACTTGAAACAGAGGGTTCAAAGTGATATCTGGGTAGAAAATTGGAGTTACGAGCTTTGAAAGAAATACACTTTTCTAGTAACGCATTTTCAGAGCATGAATAATTTTTATGGCAGAAGACTCATAATTTCATGAGAAGTTAAAATTATTGGTTTCATGATTTTCTAATCATGACGGCACTAACGGATTTCTTTCCGTGTAAAATTACGAAGTCAAAGTTATTCAACGTTTATATTAAGCAATTGGCTAAGGTAATGTTAAAATCTAAATTGCTGATGGTTAGCAATTTTTTCGGATGATGAGGAATTAGTTGCGAAAACTAATAGGTTGTATGAAACTCTCTGCTATTTTTGTCTCAGCCCTATACCAACTTATTAGGAAAACCATTAAGCACCCATAAACAATGCTTTGTTTTGATGACATATGCCTAAGCTATACTTTGCATGATAGCACTCCCAATATTTAGCCTTAATGCATAACCTTACGGAAAAGCAGACTGAAAAAGACGGGTAGGTAATGTCAGAGACATAACTGGATGTCGCGAATACGAAAACAACTGGCATGTTCCTTAACACTTCCGAATATCTATTAGTTGATCAATTGTATGAATTATGCAAGCATTCCCCTTTTACACTACTAGAATGTGAAACGATGCACCTAAGCTAAAGTGCAGATTAGTAACATTAAACATTCTGAAACATAATTAAAGATTATGAAATAACCAATATAGCTCTTTATAATAAAAATACAGATTAATCTGTATATGTGGCAACCCAGTTTCACACGGCATATTTCCAAACGACACGCATACTAGTATAAAGATGTGTTCAACATCAATACTTTCATTTTCGCATTGCGTGAGTCGTAATTGAATGTGTTAGTGACGGTGCAAGCTTTGTTTACTTGCACTTCTGTAGCACTGAAAAGTGCTCTGAATTGTCACGATCAACAGGATCTGCATTCAGATACGAGATGGTTCTTGGCGTGTACACTGATGACTTCAGCTGGCAGGCTTCTGGTGTGGTTTCACTGTGTGGCCGGCCCGATGTTACTCTCGTGTGTGCCTTCCTTCTGTAACCGTTGTCCACAAAATGATAGAAAAAATGGCAAAATCACCTTTTATATCGCTGGAGCAGCACATATTTTGTTCTCTTCCTCAGAATGCGTTCTGATTGGCTGGTGCTAAAATAGATTAAATCAGACAGGTTTTTCAATAGTGTACTATTGAAAAACTTCAAAGTTGTTGCAATATACGTTCATGTTGAATAATTTCGAATCTGTTGGTCAAAAATTTATCACTCTCTCAGGGGGTAAATTTTGAAAAGGCGCCCCATAGTAAAGTAAGTCGTATTCACGACAAAATGACTGATAAAATAAAAATATCGAAATATGAAGCCTGGCGACACAAATTCTCAAAGATAATTATTAATTCGCCATCTTCTTCGATTCGGAGAAATCGTTCTGTCAACTGAAGTACGTTGGATAGTATGAAACACAGATCAGAAGACTTTTCGGTTTGTTATATAATTTTCTTCGAAGTTTGCTCGATAGTATCTTGAATTAACTTGTTATCTTAACCTTGTAGAACCGCGATTGTTTTTTTATTTTTCATTTTAAACTCAAGTTAACTGAAAAAAAAGTTAAATGGTAATCTATTTTTTCAACTTAGTGGGCAGTAGAAAGAAAAATATATTAAAATCGACCAAGAATGTTTGGGAACCACTACTTTAGATCAACGCACATTATTTCAAACGCACAAGAATATAATTCCAGTATTAAATCTCTAGCTAACCGATATTATATTTATTACCGCTATCTGCAATGTAAATTTTTGAACGTTGGTAAAATTCTGATAAGATTCCTTACAATCCAATAAAGTAGTATTTTGAAGGTTTCTGATTTTTCTTACACAACACATATGCATTTAATAAAGTTATGAGCATAGTTGATTTTCTCTCAGCAAATATCAATTATACACGGAAAGCAATCCGATACTGCTGTCATGATTAGAAAATCATTAAACCAATCATTTTAACTTGTCATGAAACCATGAGCAATAACTCTTCTCCCATGAAAATTAATCATGGTTCGAAAATGCGTTACTTGAAGAATGCATTTCTTTCAAAGCTCGTAACTCCAATTTTCTACCCGGATATCACTTTGAACAATCTGCCTCAAGTGATGTGAAAAATTGCTTAATAGATTAATGATAAAGCAAAAAGCAGACATTGAAAAGCAAGACCTACTGAAAATGTTTACTTGATCCTGAAGCATGTTCATTTAATAATCGTGTTGTTTTACCCACCGGCTGATAGAGAATTAAACAAAACATAAAAATAAATATAATGAACCGAAAATTGACATCATAAGCGACTAAGCACGGCTACGCTTTTCATTTGACAAATAGCAATGTTACATTTTGTTTGAATGTATTCTTACATTTTTGATGTGACCGTTGTTGCTAGAATAAAATTTCGGGAGATAGCGTAAACCAAAAAATAAATTCAATTGTGAATGTGGAACACCATCTAACGAAAATCAGAAAAATATTTTGTTCAACCACTTTGATAAATTTGTTACATAGATATAACAACACAAGCTGTATTGATTTACCTAAATATTATGAATTTTTTTTGCAAGAATTCGACATAGAGTATCTTTTTAAGAGGTATGATTCAAACGTGTTCTTTCATGCAGTTCGTTTAAGTGTTTAAATTCTGAAACACAAAATCAAATGAACGCAAGTAAACACGTTATTTTAGGCGTCGTCGTTTTTCAAAAACATAATATTTTAATTGTTAATGATTCTGATTAAAAGAAGTTCGTCGTGCTTTTCACTGAATTAATGTTGCAAAAATTAACATCGTTGCAAAAATCACATAAAATGCCTGAATTTATGTCGCAAAAATTACCATCGTACCAGAAACACGCCTGAAGTTATACCTCACAATGTCAAGAGCGTTACGTTTAAATTTCATAGATATCAGTCCGAAGAAATTTTATTCATGATCCGAGAAATTTTAATCATAGTGTATTATCATAACATGAAAATATAATATTTTCCCCAAATCATGACTCGTTTTGTTCATTTCTAGAATCGGAATTTTGCCCGTGTGTCGTTTGCAAGATTTTTAAAGCTTTAGTTTTGTCCATTGGTAGCATTATTGAAAATTGCGAAATGAAATAAATTGTCTATAACAAAAGTACAGGCAAATCAGCTCAGCAATTCAATGGCGCAACATTCGTAACCTTGTCGTGACCTTGCACTGGATTTGCAGCTCGCACAAAAAATTCTAGCTTGCCTCGGTGAAATACAATCTAGTTAACCCTCTTCTTCATAAACGTCGATTCTATCGCCAGCATAAACATGAAGCAACAGCTGCAATTATGCAGATGAAACTAGTAAACGAGAGGAAGCGAAGAGTAAACTGCTGTTCGAAGTGAATTTTGATGGCGATGATAATAACAATATGATTATGCACAGTCACGCAGAGCCGGAGATGGTCCCGGTCGGGCCATACACTGCCAGAGTCCGGGTCGGTAGGAATTCTAACCCTCCCTAGATTATAGTGCTACTTTCCGTCCGCATCCTCGAATTTCAGCCAATTACTTCGGTACGGCTCTTCCAGTAGCCTCCCAGTGGCTAGCGACGATTCGGAGGAACCCTTCTTGAAAATAGTGTAAGGATGATGGTGCCTGGTGAATTGATTCCAAATTCATCCATCGCAAATTGTTGCTTTCTTCCCTTGAGCTCGTTCATTCTGCTTCCATGATCAAAGCGGGATTAGTTGAAAACAAAATCTTCTGATGGAGCTCGTTAATCTGAATGTTATGGTTGTTGCTTCGGGATGTACTATGTCAAGCTATCCTGTACATTGTTGAATATGTATGACTACGCTTATTGCTTATTTTATCGCAAGGGTTTGAAAGATGAAATGTGAATCGATTATTTTTTGTACTATCATTATTTTACTAGGAAAAAAAACGAAACTTTTCGAGTCTATTATTTTGACGAAACGGGTTTTGTGATTGATCTTTTGTCGTAAACTAGAAAAACCAGCTTTCAAAAATTGATGATTCCAAAAAAGATTCCTAACTTCAAGTTTACTTTTTAATATCTGAAAACTAGATGCTAGTACACAACAGTTTCAAATAGTTTTTTTGGCATTACTGATTGGAAATATCGATGGTACAGTCGTACGGAGCAAAAAAGACGACAAAGAATCGTCTTATTCTATTCCATTGGCATCGTTTTAGTCAACTGAACAATGCGCTTTGCAAGAAGAAAGTTTTCCTGCCATTTGAATAGCAGCTATACATTTTAATATGGATGCGAGAAAGCCAAGAATCAAAGAAAAGTTTTCCCTTTTATTGAGTGTACCCAGGTTACGACTGTGCAATGCTGTTTTACGCGCGTTCACATGTGGAAGCTTTCTAAATAGTGTCTACACCCGGTACGAGTCATACGTGAAAAGATTTTCGTAGCAATGCGGTGCCATGACCATAAAATAATAAAATAAGTTCGCTTTGAGATCGTCATCATCGATGCTCTCTGTATGCGGTACACTGCTCTTTTATTGGCGCATGGTGGACTCCGGTCCCGGCAAAATTAGTTGGACAGTTTATCGCTCGGATTATCGCTTTATCAACGGCTGATTATGTGTAATGCCGGACAGGATTATTGTTTTCAGATGTGACCAGGATAGAGTCGTCGAAAATTTAGTCGGTTCATTACTGGGACCGGTTGTCCGGTAGGGACTGAAGACGGAAAAACTATCGGACTTATTGATTGGGAGCACCGACGGAAAGGAAAATAAAATCCAAATGACGCTATAACTTCGATATCAAGTTTATCGGAATATGTGTTTTAGTTTTATTCATGATAACTGCTTTTTGTAGACTGGCTGCAGAAAGCACACAACCTAGTAAGTCCATGGTGAGGAACATAAAAAAGAAGAAATAAATCAGCAAATTAAATATTTCTAAATTTCCTTGTTACTGATCACCACATTATAAACATGCAATCAGTTTCTGGGTATGTCAATGCCATAGAATGTGATGAGTGCCACCCCAAAAGAACCATTAAAACTTTTCATTGGACGTCGCTGTTCGCTCGTTTCGAGTGTCGACCGTCTTGTCTTGAAAGTAAAATTCGTAACAAACTCAAACAAACTGGATAAATTAACTACCAATTCACGTCAATACATATTTTGTCCATCATCAACGCCCTGCACACAACCTCGAGCAGTGTAAGCGATGCTGGAAAAGTTTTGCCAATTTTTCTGCGAACTTGGATGGGAAAATCATACTTTTTTTCGGTTTGAGCTTTGCGCTGGGAAGCTATGTCCAGCGTGTGTATTGTATTTCATCTAAGACAAAGAGAAAATCGTATCCCGCAGCATTTTGCTTCCTAAGTGAATTCATATTTCTGCTCAAGATTGATCGATGCGTGGTTTGTTTTTTGTTCCTTCGTTCCGTTTCTTGCTAAAGGTTCAGATGGATGTGGGCGGCTCGAATTCCAGTAACTTAATCTCACCGAAATTGAAAAATAAGTTTATATCACCGCTGGTATTGATGAACGCAAGCCAAATCGTTAGCCTAACCAATGGAAAAGTTTGTAAGCCGATTGAATTTTTCAACGAACTGTTTGACTGGTTGAAATCATTTGATATGAGAATTTGAAAATTACTATTGCAACTACGTATGACTTCGCTTCATGTGCCCTACCGTATCGTGAAAGTCGTTTGTTTCACTAGTTTTGCTCAATCATAATTTTCAGAAGTATAACATTGTACAACGAAGTAATATTGAATAGAATGCTGCGGGAACAAACTGGTAACGCAACCGTGAAAATTGATTCCTCAGAGGAAAACGAAAAAAAAAAAGAAAACGTGAAATGAAACACCCATCAATTTTCCACCAACTCAGTATGGCCGTGCCGCAATCGGGGCAGCTTTTCTGACCTTTTCGATGATTCATGTTCTGGTAGTTGAAAACTTGCGCACGAACTGTACATATTCGCAGTTACTCTGTACGCCCACCGTTATTTTTTTTTCGTCCTCGGTGCCCCCTAGACAAAATATTGCGGGTGAAAAAATTTCTGGAAGCCACAGCAAAACTCGACTCCCAATAGACTGTTGCTTGTAGCTGTTCAGATCGGACGTTTTATCTTTCTTATATAGGTTGACTGAAATCTGTGAAGGGAGGTAAGGACGTCAGATTCCGACAGTTTTCTAATTCGAAGAATTTCAATTATCTTTTCCTTTTAAAATCTAACAACAACTTCTTGCATAATTCTGATAATGACTCATGAATAGATAATTGAAAAACTCCTCCAACATAACCAGTTCAATGAAATACCCTGTCAAATATTATTGATGTCATCATTTTTGACATGCTGCATGAAGTTGAATGTACTTAGTCTCTGGACGCGCTGCTCACTTCATTACAGCGCATCTATTGGTCGGTTCTGTTGGTGTTTTGACAGTAGATTTTTGGCAAACATGTCAAGTACCTGGCACGTTCCTAGAAAGAGGAAGGGGGGCTAACCCCTTCTGTAATCAGAAACAGAAACAAAAAAAAAATTTGAAGCAATTTGAACAGTGTTAAAACTAAATAAAATGAAAGTGCACGAGTTTACCATAGTTGGGTAAGATTTTGCGGATGTGGAAGATATCCTTCCACTAGATCCCGCACATAGTTATTTTGTACTAAAAAGTCGAACGCGAGTGCACTTCGAGTACATGTTTGGCAGGATTCATTATTATACACCAGAGATTGTCATAGTATACTTTTGGAGGACTAATTCAATGCAAGTATTAGCGTGCATTAATGGAACAATTGAAGACCGAAGTCGCTGTGAAAGGGCCTTAGATGAACCACGCATCGCTACCAAGTCATCACTGAAAAATCGATGTGAGGTTCGTTTTGGAATTTTAGACCGCTACCTCTGGAGCCTGATCCCGAAACCTGTATAGCTAAAATAATTTTGTATGGCCATCAACTAATATGATTTACAAAATGTTTTCCATTCTCCACGAAGCGGAGTAGGGCAGTTATCTCGGACCGTTTTTCAAAATCTATAACAAGTCTTGTGGATTTTTGTGCTCTGGATACTTGGAAGGCCTTTGACATGTGCGACTCAAAAGGCAGCGTTAATCTATATATATAAAAATGGATGTTAGTTTATATGTTTGTAACGCCATAACTTCGGAAGTACTGAATGGATTGCCACCAAACTTGCCACAATTACTTCTTGCATTTCAGAGATGGTTTAAGGAATATTTTTATAGCAAGTGTCATAAACAGGAGGGGGGTCATGGAAAAATTCATATAACTTGACAAGAATTTATACGTGTTGAAGACCATAGAAACTTTTTGCATACCTTAGATATGACTATACGGGGGGTGGATGTAGCAAGTGCCTTTAAAAAGGGGGGTGTAATGTTTAAAACGGCATAACTCCGAAACCGCTGAACGGATTGCCACTAAACTTGGCACAGATACTTCTTGCTCTTCTGAAAAGATCATAAGAGTATATTAATATCGGAGGGAGCGTAGTAAGTGTTCATAACAGGGGGGGTCATGAAAAAATTTGTCTGATTTGACGAGAATCGATACTTTTTCAAGACTATAGAAACATTTTGCATATAATAAATATGATTGTATGGGGGGTGGATGTAGCAAGTGCTTTTAAAAAGGGGGTTGTAATGTTTGTAATGGCATAACTCCGGAACTATTGAGCGGATTATTATCAAAATTGACACATGTACTTCTTGCGCTTTAGAGATGGTTTAAGGAGTATTTTTAAAGGGGAGGGAGCAAAGCAAGTGTCATAAACAAAGGGGAATCATGGAAAAAATCATATAACTTGACAAAAATCTCAAGGTGATGGAAATAAGTTTACAACAACATTTGTATTAACTGAATCATCATTCTATAGGTTTTCCTCCCCGGTGATCGAACAAAATGGTTAAAGCCGGACTAAAATAAATTATATAAAAAGTTATTCTATAGTAAGAATGTAGTCATGATGTTAAACAGCCTTTCGATATAAAATAATCATTTTCAGATAGAAAATTTGGAGCAATTGCGTGGAAAGAATGACGTCATAAAAATGTTTATAAAGAGGAGGGAGTAGCAAGTGTTAATAGCCATGGAAGCCAAAGGTATTGAAGATCGAATGTGACGGGGAAGTACGGAAGTACGTTACAAGCACATATTCATAATAATTCAAGTACGTTACAAGTACATATACATATGAAACTCGAAGGTTAGTAAGAAGGTATTTATAGAGAGAAAGATGTTTTGAATGTTTCTAACAAAAGTGTTCAGATATAAAACTGACCCGATTTGTCGAGAATATCATGAACATTATGATTATTGTGTGATCTGAGATGGGACACTGATCATTCGCAATCTGAACATGAACGGAATATTGTTCAATCGGGTTTCCTTCTAAGTTATGTTCCACTACAATCAGAGTATTTCACTAAGCAGGACTTTTTTCGACCTTCCCTTCACGAAACATTTCCGTGCAACGCCGGGTAATTCAGCTAGTAAATGTAATAAAATAACCTTCTCTCGATCACAGTCACAAATTTTATTTGAAAACTTAATAAGAATAGCTTCAGTGAAAAAGCGTAAAGTGTTTGTCAAAAACGCCGGTAAAAGGCGCACCGAAAACTATGTGCATAAGCAATCTTCAGTAACATTATTTTTTATCTGAGGGCGCCTCCCGAAGTGAAATCCTGAATACGGGTCTGCCAGGTACTCGGATTATTCTGAGTTGCGCAGTTTATAAACTTGTACCACGGATATTTATAACTACAAAGACTTTCCCAGAAGCAAGTAATTCTGCACAGATTCATCAAATTTAATTACAATGATTAGTTTCATTTGTTTGTTCAGAAGGACAGAAATGTCCTCGATCATGGAATACTGGATAAACGTGATCAGCACCAACGCATAGTCCTTTTCATGGCATAAAAAACTCTCCAAGAATTAAATTCGAAATTTTTTCCGCATGCGCCAAATAAGTTTCTTCTATGGAACATGCAATAAAAACTGTTACAAAACATTCAAATGTTAAAAGTGATTTTGAGAATAAGTATATTTCCCACGTTAACAGTTCGAACAACCCTATTAGGCTGTTCCTTGTAGTTTTGGCATTAAAATTGCCTTACTCGGCATTCATAGTATACTATTGAAAAATTGGTTTGAATCGACCTTTGTTTTCACTAAGCAATCACAGTATGCCAGAATGATGTCATTCGTTTGATTTCTCTCGCAAGGTCGATGGTTGCTTTACACCTCGCATTCCATTTAGTAGCAGTTTTGCTTTGATTGGCACAGGAAAAATTTAAGTCATGCAAGGAAAAGTACGGCACCCTTCTGCATCGTATGGACCTGCACAAAACGGAATCAATAAATAACATATATGCCATTTTACAATTTTCACTTTAGTCGGCGGCTGCCTTTCACCAAACAGGTAGCTTGTCTAGTGAGTGAATGACAAAACTGGATACTCGCTTTTGTGATGTGTGTGGATACCATTTTCCGTCTGCTGCACACCGTGTTGAACTTGAGATTTTATCGCATCTGATTTAAAGCGCTTGCATCTCAGTTGTTTGCTGATGTATTTGTCACATTTAACTTGATTCGAAGGCATTACTTCAATATTATACACTTAAAAATGGATTGGTTTGTCGACGGGTCGTAAGCACAGAGGTATCCATCTCCTCTGTGTGACGAAGAGCAAGTATAATTTCTCCTCTAGCACTGACAACATCAACGAGAGATCTTCTCTTTCACACATATATGTACACCACTGTTATATAAAGTGTGCACGCATCATGAGAGCGAGTGTTTATTTTTTTTTCAACTCTAGCCTTCGATCACACTAAATTGCTAGAGCAGAGCTCTGAAATTCTCTGAGGTGGATGAATATATTTTCTCCGAAGTGCACAGACCGGTGAGGACTCTGCTGTACGGTTCTCATAAGAGAAGCGTGGGGCACGCACATTCAGCAAAAGTGCAATTTATCGTTGAAGTTTAGTTTTTCCTTGCAGCGAAAAAGATTGTCATAGCAAGTCCATCGTTACCTTCTATAAATATAAAAATTAAATCACAGAAGTGTTCGCTTACTAGCACACACGAGTGGTCACTTTGGTGTATTTAGGCGAGAGCGGTTTATGTGAAGAGAATTTGTTTCACTCTAAGCAATTCATCTTTCTAACTATTTGCAGAGAATAATAACTAATGCTATCATCAAATATGATCAGTATCTACCGGGGAAGCGAATTGGAAAATTGACAAGTGAATGCAATTATGTTATGAAACCCGCGAAAATTTTATGATTCTATAACGTAGCATATTATCAATTCCAAACTTTGTTTTAATTACTCACGACCTACAATTTTCCAATATTTTATTGCACCGACACCTTTAGCAAATTAATCATTTAAAAATTCAGTGGTATAACCTTTTCACTCGCTTGCACAACTTTTTAATCCACGCTAACTTGTTTTGTTTTTATTCCTCCTTCTCCTAAATTTCATCAACGTTCCTTTCATTTCCTTTGTCAGTATTGGGGGGAATGAAACCGACATGGTTGGATTGCCCAGCGGTGATAACACTACTAATGAAACTAGATATAAATATAGTATTTGAAATCCAATTTTACAAGTCAGAATAAACACGAACGGGATGCACAAACATTTGCTTCCATTATTTATAGTCACACTTTTCTATGAGTTGACTCACGAACTTCCTCAAACTCAGACTTATTTGAATGTTATTATTGGATCATTGATCCAGTTTGGAAGGGTTATGATTATCATTTCCGGTTCGAGAGAGAATCCTTAATGTAATGTAACCGATAAATCGTACTGTTTTTCAATGCGCAAAAATTTCCTAAATGCACCGTCGTAGGCTCTCAATTTATTCCACGAACTTAATTTTTTATTCCGCGAACCATTGATAAGAAAGACCAATCCAACCTGCTATGGATATTAACTGAATACTGTTTTTTTCTGTTCCGCACTCGCAACTCTCGTTTCCGGGTTGATATTGCCTCTTTTGATATACATTTTTGCCTGTAATCAAAAACTATTTGTTAGATTTTATAAATGGATGCTGATGGCGGGTTGGTAGCAGGTTGCTCACTATTGTGCAATCCGAAAGTACCGCCAGAGAAACTATCCTTGCCGTACGCTGAAACCTGACTTTTTGATGACCTGTGGCCGGAGAACTGGGGAAAAAATGGGATACTTTATATCGACGAGTTTCGCTACGTCGAAGCGGCGGTGGTTTGTTCGAATGTAGCGTTGGAATGAACGGGACAGCAGGATGCAGGAAAATGAATTACTGGTAATAAATCGTGACGGTATTATTTTGATATTTTTGTTCAACCTCGCGATTTTTCATTGAGAGCAAACGAGTGATTCTTTTTCGGGTAGAATCTAGTAGAATCAGATGAGTGTATTTTTTTTTGAAAATGCTGTTGAATTTTAACCCGAAGTAATTTTTTAGACCAAATGGATTTGAACAAATGTGAGTCAACAAGTGTGAGAGAATTCCGTGATTCACAAATTAGTTTCTTTCTACTCGAGCTGCATTCAGAAAGAAATCTAGCCATGAAATTGGTCTGTTCAGATATAATTGACTACAAGTTCTGTTGAAACAAAAACTTTATCTTTGGAATGTGGTATCAAGGTTTGCTTTATTTATAGTGCAATAAGTTATGTTAAGCTAGGTATCTGTGCAAGTAAATTGTCCTATTAATAACTCTTGCACGTTATTGCGGAATTGAGAATAAGAAATGAATAATAAATTTTCACGCAATTCCAGGCGGAATAGATGAGATTCTTCTATTCGGCTCTTCGGCGAACACCAGTTCATCTAATTCATTCAACCGGATTGAGGCGGTAGGACGACACTTCCATTCCGGATGCCATTTATCAATCGTCGTCTCCGAATGTAAACCCCAACCGAGAAAACAAAATAGCACTCCGAACAAGCAACTCCAGCCGGACGCCATTGCCGCCTGAATGTTTTATTCCCGGTGGCGATTCGCGGAATCCTTCACCGCATTTGGAAAGCCAACGAGCGGATGCTTTGGCACGTGAAGTAATCCCAAAACCGCTGCCGGGAACTATGGAATAAGTAAACTCTCAAATTACTAAGCTGTTTTGTTTCGCCGTTGTTCAATTTAATCCCTTATTTTCGCAATATAAATGCAAATTAGCCAACCCGGCACGACCGGGACTTACGTGCGGAAAGCGCTTTGCGGATCTTAGAGCGACCATTCCCAGTACTGCATCCTTTTTCGAGCACAGCGAAAGCTTCCGGTGGTAAGGATGCAGCCTATGTCTAACACGTTGGTGGTTTGCTTTTTCGCTATTGAGCAATGCATAAATTATGTATCACTAAGCCTTTAGGATGTTCAGATACGAAGAACCCAAACAGAAGAACGTTCTTGTGCAAAGATTTTCTGAATCGACTTTCGCTATCTCGTCGAAAGTTTCAGCAATTTAGACGGAAGAAATTTAGTAAAAATTGATTTCACCTCGCCGCAAATTACTTAAAATAACAGATATATGTATATTTTGTTCTTCCTAATGATTACGTTAAATAATGATCGTGGTTATTCATTTAAGTTTAGTTGACATTAACTTAAACCGGGGGAGATGTTTGTGTCTCTAAAGCTTAAGATATTAATATTAAACTCACAAGAAAACAGTCGACGATGAAGTTCCGACTCTGGTTGAGTTGATTTTTTCTTTATAAATAAATTATTTTTCTTTTGGGCAAAGATGCACATAGCTGTGAAGAATCGACATATTTCACTTCTAAGTAGATACCGAGCATTGTTCAAGATGATTTGGTAATGAGAAAGGCATCATTACAGCACTAGGTGAATTAAAACAGTGGGTGATGTCACCGACATAACTGGAAGACGAATAAAACTGACATGCTTATTTCACACTTCCGAATTTAGATAATCATTCTTCTTAGTTGATTGATTATGTGAATTTAGCAATTTTTACGTACTTGGACCAGTGCAGCAATACTAAAGTACGACTTATTGGCGACAAACATATTCTACAATTAAATGATACTAAACAAATAAGAGCAGCAAAATACAACAAACAACGTTGTAGTATTTTTTCTTGTGGACTTTGGGAATATTTCAATGGTTCTAAAAAGAATCGATTTGTAGAATTAATCCGATGTTTACAACTGAGCTGTTGAGCACTTTTGGCCATCATTTATTTATCTACACTAGAAACCAACATTCTGGACAAAGACTAAATGATGTGATGATGTGATGTGAAGTGAAGCCACCATCAGTTCAAGGACTTGCCAGTGGATGCGGGTAGACTTACAGTAGCTCCGATATGACTCATCCATTCACCTTCTTACTATAGCTGTTACCGAAAAGCGAACAAAAAGGGTTGGGCGGATACGTAAGTAGAGTCACTTACTCGTATTCCGCGGGAATAAAAGATGCTCTTCCAACCATAATATCCAGTGCATGGATGAAGCATATCGCTATACATGCTTGAACCCGCCTGATGGTTTGTTTGAGAAGGGCGCGTCAGACTCATGTCAAACCTTCAGAAGGAAACAAGTTTCCTTCAAGTGACTTGGGCTGGCTATCCACAATCCCTCGTCCAGTCATCAATTCGTCCGATGCCCTGATGCTCCCTCCTCTTTACGCCCCCGTGCAAAATGTTTTATATTGATAAATACAATGAAACATAGTGTAATGAAATTAATATAACATAAAATGATATAATAGGTTACAAAATAATATAATATAACATAATATAATATAATATATTTTAATTAATTATAATATAATTCAATGTCATACAATGTAATATAATATATTACAAAACATGATATAAAATAACAGTTAATGTAGAGTGTCAGTTATGCTCTTCTATCTTCGCAATACTGCAGGAAGTAGAATATTTCTCTTCTAATAACAATAATAATATCTACATCTATAAAAATAATATATGTTATTATTATTGATGACAAATTAATAATAATAACAATAAATATTATTATGAAAATAACAATAAAAAACAATGTAATATAGTACAATGAATTATATAATAAATAATAGAATAAATAAAATATGTTGCGATATGCTATGATATTATATTACTTGAATTTATATGTCATTTCTCATCCTCTCATTCTGCCATCAACGCATTCCATAGACCATTTGTCACCACAGACACACGTGTAGGCATGAAACAGGAACCAGTGAGGACCAAGCTCACCTTGTGACGACCTTGATAGTTAGTTAAAAGATTACTTAAAAAATGATAACTTATAAGGAAAACAAATTTATATTTTGCGCAGAGGTACGTAGTACTACTCATAATAAACCCTATAATATAATATAATCTAATATAATATAATATAATATAATATAATATAATATAATATAATATAATATAATATAATAAAATATAATATAATATAATACAATATAATATGATATAATGCAATGCAGTATAATACCATACAACATGTTATATAATAACATAAAATAGTGTAAGACGATAATATATGAAATAATATGCTATGATACAATATAACAGTTGATGTCGTAATGTAAGTTACGCTCTTCTAATAATAATAATAATAATAATAATAATAATAATAATAATAATAATAATAATAATAATAATAATAATAATAATAATAATAATAATAATAATAATTAAAATAATAATAATAATACATGATGTAATAAACAACAAAATTATATGTTGTAATATACTATGATAAACACTGCAGTTTAGAATGGGCTTCAACCTACAAGCCATTTCGCACCCTCTCATTCTGCTACTAACGCAGAAGGCGATAGCACCCAGTCGACGCCGTTCTATTGACCAAATGTCATCATAGACGCTCGGAGAGGCATGAGATAGGGACTTGTGAGGACTTAGTTATCTCACCATTTGACGACCAACATTCTGGACAAAGACTAAATTCTAAAAACTCGAAATCCGTGTCAGGCTCTATGCTCTGTTGAAAAATTTAGGTTCCAGATGAAGAATACAGGTCATGAATTTAGTTCTATTGTTTTATGTGATTTATTTTACCCCGGTTTTAATCATTTTAGTCGTTCACCGGGGACATGTAGTTCTAGAATTATGGAACTGAGCTTAATTTCAGAATCCTGGTTCCGAATTTAGTTCTAGAATTGAATTTTGATGTTTCAAAATTTAGTTCCAGAAAACATGTTCCGAAATCAATTCCAACATGCAGATTCTGAATACTGGAAATAAATTCTGAGTTGAATTACGGAACTGAGTAAAGTAAGTAAAGTAAGTAAAGTAAGTAAAGTAAGTAAAGTAAGTAAAGTAAGTAAAGTAAGTAAAGTAAGTAAAGTAAGTAAAGTAAGTAAAGTAAGTAAAGTAAGTAAAGTAAGTAAAGTAAGTAAAGTAAGTAAAGTAAGTAAAGTAAGTAAAGTAAGTAAAGTAAGTAAAGTAAGTAAAGTAAGTAAAGTAAGTAAAGTAAGTAAAGTAAGTAAAGTAAGTAAAGTAAGTAAAGTAAGTAAAGTAAGTAAAGTAAGTAAAGTAAGTAAAGTAAGTAAAGTAAGTAAAGTAAGTAAAGTAAGTAAAGTAAGTAAAGTAAGTAAAGTAAGTAAAGTAAGTAAAGTAAGTAAAGTAAGTAAAGTAAGTAAAGTAAGTAAAGTAAGTAAAGTAAGTAAAGTAAGTAAAGTAAGTAAAGTAAGTAAAGTAAGTAAAGTAAGTAAAGTAAGTAAAGTAAGTAAAGTAAGTAAAGTAAGTAAAGTAAGTAAAGTAAGTAAAGTAAGTAAAGTAAGTAAAGTAAGTAAAATAAGTAAAGTAAGTAAAATAATTAAAGCTCTTAGTCCTTTTGAAACGAATACGTTCCCGTCATGTTTGTTCAATTCTACGAATGAACAAACCATATCAGCATCCATCACTGCCTCATACTTGTTATCTTTTATAGAGAACGCAAATACTAACATCGACGTCATATTTTTTGTTATCCCCGAATTAACTAGTCAAAACGTTTAGTTTATTCTTCATTTAGATAACCACAACTGGAATGAGGTGTTCCGCAGAGCGGGCTAGTGTTTTGAAGATGACAAACGTTAGTCAACATAGGCTCTGGTTCACACGAGAACGGATCATGGCAAGAATTGGTGGTTTGGTTTAGTCGGGTGGGAGTTTGGGACGATGGCCACACCGGTCCCAATCGAACATAATGTTGTGGTTTCGAAATGGAAATTATCGATTCATTGTTTCGAATTGGCCCCGGTCGTTCAATCTGTGCGTGGCCATAAGCAGGAGCTGCTTATGGCTAATGGTGCCGCAATCTGCACACCATACGGATCGGTTGCCCGAGGCTGGCCTACCTTTTTGGCCAACGGTAGACTGTTGTTATGCTATCATTAATGTTCAGTCAATCGAGAGCTTTCACGGGAAACGGTTACAATGCCACCGACTCTGTTATTGTTTATGATTCAACATGGGCTGTAGATTACAGTCATACACCCATGAACCAACCTTGGAGGGTTGCAAATGTGCCAAAACGCGCCAAACACTTCTGCGTTGGAATGGGCAATAAACATCCGTTTGGAAAGCCCATCAGCTGTGAGTGCAACGAACAGGTGCCTATCGATTTCTACCCATTCTTCTGCCGGCTTGGCTTTGCGGTAAATACGGTGGGTTTAATTATGTGGACAATGTTTTTGCATGCTTGACTTTTGGGTTAATTATAAAGTGCTTTAATTGAAAGTATACAAGAGCATGTTTTGCTTCATTTAGTCACCGCTAAGAGATAATTACACGGTTTAAATTTGCCTGATGTTGCCATGCCTGCAGGTGGTTGGTAATTTATGATAAACTTGTTAATTGCATTGTCAGTTCCAGATAGCCATACAGCGGTTTGGCACTCCACGTCAGTTGACATCAATCAGTATGATTAATATTCTTTATGTAGATGCAAAGCTAGAGATTTCAATGATCAGAAACTTGAGGCTAGTACCCCATTCAAGAGACTACTTATGCTATCATTGAAACTGGCGTTCTTTCTATCAGTTTCCCTTTGTCACTCGATTGGTATGTGGAGCTATTATAAGATTGTGTCAAAAAAAGGCTTTTGTTTGGCTTGATTAGTTGCTGAACAGCAAAATATTTTTAATATGCGCATGTTTTATTGATGTTATTACAAATTATTCCAGGGTTGTTTAGTTGAAATTCAATTGGCTAAATATCGGATGATTTCTTAAAAGGGAATGATGGGCTTCCAATTGAAAAAGGACAATCATTAAATTGATACTACAATGGTCGTTTTAAAATGATAAAAACAATTTTATGTATGACAAGCAAAAATTATTACGAGCTAGGATATTAGACGCACATTTTGAAAGAAATCGTGTAAATTTACATCCTCTGATACCGAAATATTCGAGCATCAAAAATAACCCATTTTTACAGTTGATTTTATGTAAAGCCGTCATTCACCGCTTTCAATTTATTTGCCTCCAAGTATTGTTAGCGTTTAGCTGCCATCCACTGATAATATTTACACTGCATTTCCATTGAGCTTTCGTTTGATGGATTTCTCTGCACTTTCTGATCACTTGAGTAATATCGATTGTCGACGTTTTTTGCGGTGAAACCAATCAAGGCTTCGATGAAACTTACTTCGCGTCTGACCGCCTGTCTCTCCAGCTTGTAGCACATCAAGATTGCGTGAACTGAAACGCGTGTGGAATTCATACCAACGTAAGTTTCCAGCGTCATCGGTATTCGACTGCTGCTATTGATTTTTACCGTTCTGTAAATGCACATCGTACACTGAACGTCACTTTGTATAAATCGGACGTACTTAAAGTTGCAAGGCAGATTCCCTCGAATATGGAAACATATGTCCTATTTAAAAACAAGGTGATCGACAAAATGTTATGTCCTGTACACGACAAAAGTGAAATAGTAGTGTTCTTTCTTTCGTTCATCCTTTCAGTCATTTTCGGGGTTTCAGTGAAAATCATATACTGTGCAGTAACGATAATCAACCGAGACTTCGAGAATCGATTACAGAAAACGATACACCATGATTTTTACCTGTTACCTGTTGGCAGTGCTTGGCACGATATTTTCACGCGAAAGTTTAAAATGAAAATCCTAAGTTGGTTCCTAAGACTGTAGATGTTTGCTATGAATGTCGTGTGGATGAAAACCTTCACATTCACGCTCAATACGAGTAAGACTGTCATCACTATATTCACGTAGCGCTCGCTCTCGACTGTCACATGCGACTTTCATCTGTGTGATTTCATCTGCCCGGATAGCAGGCAATGTAAAAATTTCAAGCACGCGACATTCAAAAAACCTGTTTTAATCCACCTAGTGGTGTAATGATGCCTTTCTCATGTATATAATATTGTGGCACTCTATTCAAAATTTCTCATACAGAATAAAACAGTGCTTTGATTGAGTAAGTCATCCTTAAGAAAACGAAATGGGTTCACTATTATATGCACTTCCGGCACCGGAACCCGAGAACCGGTATAATCAAAGTCGGTTCGTACGGCCACCAACTAAAATGACGTACAAACTCTTCTAGTATGCACTTTAGAATACGATTTAAATGTTTGTTGCGTGCGAAAATATTTTAAGTGACGGTGTACAATATTGAACACACTTTACCCTATAATTCCGGAACCGGAAGTCGGATCCGGATGAAATTCAGGAATTCCGTATGAGTCCACGAGACCTTTCATTTGAATCTAAGTTTGTAAAAATCGGTCAAACCATCGCTGAGAAAAGTGAGTGAGATCTATTTTGGTATATATGACCACTATTTCCGGTATTTCCGGAACCGGATACCGGGAACCAGGATAGCCGGAATCGGTTTGTTTAGTTGCCTACTGATAATGACTATCGATTTGTGTAGTTTTGAGACCAGTTTAGAAATTTTTATACGTTTTTTGTTTCGCCGGTTTAAGTGACGGTGTACAATATGTAACACACTTTACCCTATAACTCCGGAACCGGAAGTCAGATCCGGATGAAATTCAATAATTCCGTATGGGACCATAAGACCTTTCATTTGAATCTAAGTTTGTCAAAATCGGTTCAGCCATCTCCGAGAAAACCTAGTGAGATTATTTGACACATACACACACATACACAGACATTGCTCAGCTCGATGAACTGAGTCGAATGGTAAATGACACTTTTCACTAGTCGGTTTTTCAAGTGATTGCATAACCTTTCTATATGAGAAAGGCAAAAAAACTCAGCAGTTTCCAGCATTGCCTATTGGTGCTCGTACCTATGGTAGTTTTGGTTTCCAAAGAAGCTCTGGGCTGTAATTACTTTGATTTATCATATTTTGGACACTCCTCATAGGCTCATAGTCAAACTATAAAAAAAAAATAGAACTGAAATTCGACTAATTCTTTCTGCAAACACTATCTGGTTTCGTCTTGTTGCAGGAGGACGAGTGATGTAGGCATTGATATTCGCTTTTGTTGCGGTGAGAGACGAATATGGTTCCTCTCTTTTGGTCTGTTTTGAATGTGATTAGTTACGAAAGGGACAGTAAAAGAACGAAGAGGAGGACGTTGGATTGTATATTATCATTGAAAATACGTGACATTTTTTAGCTCTGTTCTGCTTTAATAAATAAATAAGTATACGCTTGTGCAAATAGGTTAAATTAAGTGAGTTCTAGGAGCTGGTATAGCCGAAATTGATTCGTCTGGCTAGCAAACAAATTTGGAACAAAAAAAAAAGATCTTTGCATTGTCACTCTAAATGACGGTTTGAGATCTAAGTGGGATCTATGGGACTACAAGGGGCTGTCCATAAAAGACGTCACGCCGCAAGGGGGAGGGGGGTGTTGCATAACACGTGACCTTTTGTGACAGGGGGAAGGGAGTGAGGGTTTTGGAATGTGACAATGAAATTGAACCAATATTTTCAATAAGCGCATTTTTGAAATACCTAATTATATTACTGCTTTGTCCTATTTCCTGAAAAAATCTCCACAATAAACGTTTACATTCTATAGGAAAACGTGTAATTGTTTATGTAAAAGCTTCTTCTTGTAAATTTGGAAATGAATGATGCAGGAAATCGTTTCCGTTGTGTTCAGCAAAAGTGCACGGAGGAGCGAGTAAATTAGCGAAATTAATAAATTTTGCCTAATATGAGTAAAAAAGAAAAAGATGCCTTCAAACGGTTTAACTTAAGTTATGCACTGACAATTTTTTCAGTAATTTGATTTTCTAGCATTGATAATAGTATATCATAAGAATTTCTCTTATCTGATTCTCATGCAATTTATTCAATTGTGGAGATCAACGATTTCAGACGTAGATCATGTCATGTCTTATCTTGATCATATGTGATTTTCCTCCACCAACATCAAAGCTTATCGAATCATCCAACGATTGAACTTACATAAATCAAGAATCATTTTAGCTCAAAATAACTACCCATTGTGTGACGGAAGATCAGTGCCGATATTGATTGATGTGATTTAGAATTCAATGATCAACTGACCATGAAAAGATTCTCCGGCAGTGATCTCGTCTTGATGAGGTTTTGGTCTTTATTTTCTCAGCCCTGTATGCTACACTAAGGAAATATTATTCTTTACCTAAAACAATAATATATCTGTGTACCCCTAGGAGGAATAAAACAGATGATTTAAATGTTTCATCAATTCCAACCAAATACTTTTGTTAATTTATATAATTGATAATAATAAAACAAATCCAATGATTTTGTAGTTTTAGGGATATTTTTTAATCTAATGACAGCATGTAATAAATCGATTTTTCCCTCATATTTGTATGGTTTGTCCTACATATTTAGAATGTATTGAGATAAATTTTATTTATTTTGAATTCGTGACATGTGACATAAGGGGGGTAGGGAGTCTTTGCTTCTGTGACAATTTGTGACAAAGGGGGGATGGGGAGTCGAAAATCGTCAAAAAAAGCGTGACGTCTTTTATGGACAGCCCCAAGACTATAAGGACTATAAGATCATTAAGTCTAAGTTTGTGAAAATTGGTTTGGGCGTCTGTGAGAAAATGAAGTAAGTTTCGGTTTTGAGTTTATGACCGCGGTGTTTCCGGAATTGCTTGAAACTGGTATACAGGCCTATGCCTAGGATTTCGTTTCGAAAGGGACCAGTTGACTTTATCAGTTTCAGAAGCATCGGAAAAAGCGGTCAAACGACGCCGGAATGGAACTCGCTATGGCTTATTTCACGAACTTTTATAGAAATGAGAGGTGCTATTATCCCGTATGACATTTAATTTCATCGAGGTCCAATTTCTAGATCCGGAAACACAGGGTGATGAGTGTAGAACATTTCAAATCGTCTTTATAAGTAACGATGAAATAAAATCAGAAAAATCTTCTACAGTTGATTCAAAACTGTTTCACTTTGAAAATCTTGTTAGTAGATTTTTATATAAACTTGACTTAACCGGTTTTCGGTTCCGGAAGTAACGGTGAGAGAACGCACCTAGATTTACCTGAAATGACTAGGACGATTTTACAAACGATAGAATTGTTTCAAATGAAAGGTTTCATTCGAATCCGGCTGCTGCTTCCAGAGATACAGAATCTTGAGTGCTGAAAATCTCAAACAGTTATATATGTATATGTTTCTTTCATTGACCTCTATTGGAGTTAAAATAGTATTAGTCTTATTTTGCAGAGTCGATAGGTTGATGAGCACGATCCCAAAGAATCACTTCAAACAGAACATTTCCAACTGGAAGTGTCATTGTTTAAATAAAATTGGTAACTGTGCCGAAGTTCAGCTGATTTTATTACATTCCTTAACGTTAACTGTTATGCCATTTCTTTCACATATGTCTAAGACCTTCTAAATGTCAATTTCTAGAGCACAACAATCCACAATACTAGTTTGGGTTTCAGGTTCGAAAGTAGTGGTCTAAAATTCCAAAACGAACTCACATCCGTTGCTCAGAGATGATTTGATGATTGGAAACAGATAATAGTTCGAGAAAGCCAAATCCGGTGAACAAGGTGGGTGGGTAAGTAATTGGAACCCTAAACCGTTGACGTTAACCATGGCAGCGATGCTCATATGCTTCAGGTAAGGCCATTTCACAGCGATTTCGTTCTTCAATCGCTTCATCAATGAACACTAATACTTGCATTTCTGTTTTGTGGTACTTCTCCAAAGGGTAACACGATAATCCCAAAAACCTTTGAGGCACTCATGTCGTTTGGAAACACTTTTTAGTACTAAATAAGTATGTGCGGATTCAGCGCCAAGATATTTTTCTCATCGACAGAAGCTTGCTAAATTTTGCATGCTCGCGTACTTTCTCTTTCCGGCCTTCCAGTATAATTTTATGTATTATTATTATTTTTGTCCTGTCGACCATCATGGACCTTTTAAAACTAATATCTCACGGTGTAATCTGCAAGATCAACAGTCCCATAATATTCATCAATCTTTTTTTCTGGGTACGTGTCTGCTGGTATAGACGAAATCGGTTCGTTTAGTCAGCAAGTAATATAATCTATCAACTGCGATAGTTTTGAGCTAAATTTGGAACAGTTTTCCGTTTTTTTGCATTGTCGCTCCAATTAACGGATTGTAATTTTACTTCAATTATCATCCTGTATTTCCGGAGCCGGAAGCTAGATGCAGGCTAAATTCTACACTAACTTATGGGAACATAATACCTTTTATTTTATTTTTTTTATTTCGATAGGATGCTATGGTATTGTAGGACTTTTCATTTGAACCTAAGTTTGTGATTTCTAGCCGTCCCTGAGGAAATTGAGTGCACTTTAGTTTCATTTTTTTGTACATTTCATCACAGAGAACAGACAGAGTTATTTGGCAAAGTGATTACTAGGCAAGAGTTCGCCTATAGAGGCGCTAATTCGTGCGTGCAAAATCGTATATAACGGTAAATTGCAACGAATTTTCATTTGTATGCTTTTTACAACTGTTTTCAGAAAAGTTTGTACTAGCTTGAATGTCTGTACTCTGAGATTTTACCCCATTAGTCAGGAACAGGAAGTCGGATCCGATAAAAATTCAACATCAGGCTCTGGAACTATAGGGCCTTGCATTTGGATCTCAAACTATCATGTCGTTGAATTGTGGTAAATCGCATTCGAAAGACGTTTGTCCAATGAATGAAACCACTGATAAATTTTCATGTTCAAATTGTGATGGAAATCATAAATCCAATTATTTGAAATGTCCTGTCAGGAAAAAAACTTTAAACGCTCTTTCGCTTAGACAACAAGTCAAATCAACGAGCTTAAATTTACAGAACATACCTGAAAATCAAAAAATCGTTGCAAATGCCACGCCTAATTCTTTTAAGGCATTTATTTCTTCGAATTTAAAACAAAAATCAGGTACGCCTTCCAATTCGAAAACAATTTATTGACAGGTAGATCGACCTCGTCATCATCTTCTTCTAATGTCAGTTATGCTAGTATAACAGGTAGAAATCTACCACTTAATTCTTCTAATGTAAATAATCACAACAAAGGACCGCCTCGCAGTTCATCTTCTAACGAAAACAATTTATTAATAGGTAGATCGGCCATATCATCTTCTTCTAATGACAGTTCTTATGGCAGTCTACCTACAAATATTCCTTCAATGCCATTCGCTTCTTTAAATGAAGTTGATTAAGGCGATATAACTGAAAATAAAATGATCTACCTACAAGATCAACTTTTTCAAATGATCATCCGAATGAATTCGACTTCATCACTTTTTGAAGCATTTCAAATCGGATGGCAATTTGCAAATAATATTATAATGAATTTAAAATTTAACAGTGTTAGGGCAGGATCGTAGTTTCCAACGGATTAATAATTGGATATCACACACGGCAACGAACGAATAACACCGCCAAACGGAAATGGTAATTATAAATTGAAACTCGTCACTACTGAGCACAGAATTGCTATATTTCAAAACGATCTGGTTAACTGAACGGTTCGAGCAGAAAAAAGAAGCTTTATTTCTCAGCTAAGCCTATTTAAAACCTACGTTGTGAATTTGGAAAGCTTTTCTAAACTTAATTATAGCAAGTTGGGCTGACCACACTGTCTTACAGCTAAACTTTTCATATCCATAATATTGAGAACTGT
This sequence comes from Malaya genurostris, assembly GCF_030247185.1. Taxonomy (NCBI): domain Eukaryota; kingdom Metazoa; phylum Arthropoda; class Insecta; order Diptera; family Culicidae; genus Malaya; species Malaya genurostris. The sequence goes on along the minus strand of NC_080571.1, from coordinate 304,621,815 downwards.
CATCGCCGCCACCTGAAATTCTTGAATTTCACCTTGACTTATCTAAATGTCATAACAATTCATATCAAAACAACTATGCGGACTAAAATTTTGTTTCGTTAAGACACTATCCGAAAATTTATCTTAGTTTTTCTCGTAGGGCAGCAGACACACTTTAGTGATGGGACGACGGATGATTCCTCTGCTGGTCTTCAATTCTACGACGCGGGTGAGTCCATCCGGTCCGGGGTTTGTGTTGATGATTCTCGCTAACGGCCACTTTACTGGCGCAAGAAACTCGTCGACAACGATGACCATCCTGCCGGGTTAAAATGCGGTATTTGCAGGAATATGTTTATTTTCCTTCTGCAATTCTTGTAGGTATTCAGTTTTCCATTGGTACCAAAACTGTTGAACTCGATGCTGGAGTCGCTGATAATGATCCAGACGTGTGATCGGGATCTGGCTGACGTCTGCATCGGGAAGAGAGGACATCGAAGTACCAATGAGAAAATGTGCGGGTGTGAGGACTGCCAAGTCGTTTGGATCCTCGGTGAGAGGAGTTAACGGCCGGGAGTTCATTGCAGCTTCGATTTCTGCCAACACTGTTGACATATCCTCAAAGGAAAGCATAGCATTTCCTAGCTGGCGATGCAAATGTTTCTTAGCAACTTTGACTGCTGCTTCCCATAATCCACCGAAATGGGGAGCCTTTGGTGGGGTCATATGCCATTGTATGCCTTTGACTGCACAATGGGTGCCAATTTCTCCGGTCGTCTGTTCGTTTTGTAGCATTTTATACAAGGCATGCAGTTCATTGCGTGCACCTTCGAAATTCTTGCCATTATCAGAGTGCATATGAGTAGGGGAGCCTCGGCGAGCGATGAATCGTCGTAGCGCAGTTAAAAATGCGGGGGTTGACAAATCACTGACTAGCTCAATGTGTACTGCTTTCGTCACAAAGCATACAAAAATGCTCAAGTATGCTTTGGTAGGTGATGCTCGCTTGTGTATGGCTTTTAAATATACAGGACCAGCGTAATCAACACCGGTAACCGAAAATGGTCTGCTCTGCGTGACTCTTTGTTCGGGCAGCTGTCCGGTTTGTTGCTGGGCAGGAACGGGACAGGCACGGGCACATCTGTAGCAGTTTCTTATGACGTTGCTGACTACTCGTCGTCCTTGAATTGGCCAATATTCCTGGCGTATGGCAGCTAGGGTAACGCGGCCGCCACCGTGAAGCAATTTCAGATGATAATGATGGGCAACTAATCGTGTAAATGGATGGATACTGGGAAGTAGGATTGGATGCTTGGTCAGATAGGGCTGCTCGGAAAGCTTGATTCTACCTCCGACACGTAGAATTCCGTCTGAGTCAATAAAGGGGCTCAACAGGCGCAAATGTGATCGACTCGATAACGTTTTACCCCTCCCCAGATCCCTCATTTCATCTGCGAATGTATCTGCTTGGGCTAATTGTATCAATCTCACACGGGCGAAAGACATTTCATCAACCGAAAGTGCTATTGTTTTTTCTTTCACCGATTCGGTGATCGCTTGACGACGACATGCTGTACTAAAGCGGAGGCAGTATGCTGTTATTCTAATTAATCGATTGTATGATGATGATCGATTGAAAATTTCATGAATAGTCGGTTCACTTTGAACTACTGCCACAATACTTCGTCGTTCTAAAATTTCTTCGGGTAATTTCTGCTGTTGTGTTGTCACTGGCCATTCCGCTTCGGGTAGTTTCAGCCATGTAGGTCCATAGTGCCAAAGATCACTGCTCAAAAAATCGACCACGCTCATGCCCCTCGTGATGAGATCTGCTGGATTGTGTTTACCTGCGATGTGATGCCAGCGTGATCCTTGAGTGCAGGTTTGTATTTCGGAGACTCGATTAGCAATGAATGTGCTCCATGCATGTGGAGGTGATCGCAACCATTCGAGTGTGACTGTGGAGTCAGACCAGAAAAATGAGGCAGAAATAGTCATATCTTAAGCAGCGAAAACTTTTCCATGTAGACGTGCGGCAATAACAGCGGCAGATAATTCTAATCGGGGTATGGAAAGTCGTTTCAGCGGGGCAACTTTCGATTTCGATGCAATTAATTGCACATTCACATTACCTCCGGGATCGGTTGATCTTGCATATATACACGCTCCATATGCTTGCTGGGATGCATCTGCAAAGGTATGAAGCTGCACAGTTGCATTTGCCAAGAATGCATAGCGATTCACTCTGTAAGATGTGATTTTTGGTAGCTCAATGCAATAATTATCCCATTTATAGCGTATGTTATCCGAAATTTCATCATCCCATCCACAGGGCTGTAACCAAAGTTCTTGCATTAGCATTTTGGCTCGAATGATTACAGGTGCGGTCAAACCAAGCGGGTCGAAATGCTTTGATATAGCGGACAAAATTGATCGTTTGGTATGTAATTTGCTATCATATATCGGAGTGGAGTCAAATCGCAGCTGATCGGAGACGGGTTCCCAACTAATTCCCAACGCCTTTATTGCTTCATCGCGATCAAATTTGAGCGAGGGTTGTGTACCAATCTGTGATTGATCGAGGCCTCTCAGAACGTTTCTGTTATTTGATGTCCATTTTCTAAGGGTGAATCCACCTTTTGTTAGTAGCTCGTCTAATTCAACACGCGTTTGGATTGCCTCTTCTTCCGTCTCTGCGCCTCCTATGTAGTCGTCCACATAAAATCCCTTACGTAGGGCTGGTCCGCCGAGTGGATAGAGATTACCTTCATCTATTGCCAGTTGTTGTAAGCTTCGGGTTGCCAAAAATGATGACGGAGACAGGCCATACGTTACCGTTTGTAATTCGAAGGTGGAAATTGGATCGTTGGAATTGAATCGCCAAAATATGCGTTGAAGCAGTGCGTCGTTGGGGTTGAGCAACACTTGACGGTACATTTTTTCAATGTCCGCCACGAGGGCAATGGGATACTTGCGGAACCGAAGTACTAAAGTGAGCAGTTCGTCTTGAACGATAGGGCCAATTTGTAGTGCATCATTTAGCGAATATCCGGTCGATGTTTTTGCGGATCCGTCGAATACCACACGAACTTTTGTGGTGGAGCTAGATTCCTTTAGAACGGCATGGTGCGGTAAATAATGTACTAACGATGGTTCGGGTTCGGTTGACGGTACCATCCTCATATGGCCGAGCGACCAATATTCAGACAGAAACGAGTGGTACTGAATTTTCAAATTTGGATCTTGACTAAGTCGCCTCTCTAGGTAATGAAAACGACGCAGGGCTGTTGTTTTAGAGTCACCAAGCATGTGATCGAAATTGGAACGGCGGGGCAAGCGGACAATATACCTTCCTTCGGGTGTACGGGATACGGTAGATAAAAAATTCGATTCACACTGCTGTTCTTCTATAGAGTAACTGGGTTGATTTCCTAGCTCTTCTACTCGCCAAAAGTGTTCAAGGGCATCTTGCAGCGGGTCGCTAAGTGTGAGGTGACATAATACGGGATGCGATTCTACGGGAAAACGGCGCCTGCCGGTAACGATCCACCCAAACACGCTATCGATTAATATTGGGTTTTCAGCTTGAATAAACTTAGTACCAGGGTTTACAAACGTGAAGAAATGTTCTGCACCGAGAAGCATATCGATCGCACCAGTTTTGTTGAATGTTGGATCGGCCAAAAACAAATCTTTCGTGGCATGCCAGCCGTCGACGGGGGTACTTACAACAGGTAAATCGATCGTAATGCGAGGCATCACAAGAAAATCAAGATCAATTTCGAAATCATTTTTTCTCGATCGAATATTTGTTCTGACACTATGTCGGACACTAGACGACGATTCTCCTATGCCATATATGGGTATATTTATCTTGCTCCGCTGTAAGTGTAATAGTTGACACAATCGTTCGCTTATGATATTGGATTGCGAACCATTGTCTAACAATGCCCGTGCGGGATGAGCTTTGCCATTTGAATCGACAACTAGCAGCACGACCGTGGATAGTAAAACATTTGTGTTTGAAAACGGGTAGGAATTGTTAGCTTGGACTGCGGCCGCATTTGTGGATGTTGCTGATTGTTGAATGTTCACCGCATTGTTTCGCTTTTCAATGGGTTTCGGTGTATACGCAGGTACGCGTGAAGTGGACGACCTTTGATAATTTTCGATGGAATGGTAGCCAGGATGCAACAATGAATGATGTCGTTTTTTGCAGTGGCGACAGGAGAACTTCGATGGGCAATTACGAGCAATATGATCTTGACGGAAGCAATTGTGGCAAAGGCGCTGATGATTTACTATATTCAAGCGATCTGAGAGCAACATATTTCCGAACCGTTGGCATTGAAAAAGTGGGTGATGTTGCTCGCATGCGTGACATTTACGTTGGGTTGTTTCGGCTACCGCATAAGAAGCGATTTTATGAAATACGGGTTTTCGAAACGAAGGTGAATGATGAACATTGGTGGGCTGAGCTTGATGATTAACGGTCATCGATTCTAGGACACGGCTTCTACGCTGTAAGAAGTCGATCAGGCAATTGAAATCTGGATTTTCAGCAGTCGTAGCGAAATCTTCCCAAGCCTTGAGGGTACCATCGTCAAGCCGCAAACAAAGTAGGTGCTCTAACATGGTGCTCCAAGCATCAATCGGTTCACCAAGTTGACGAAGTGTTTTGGTGTGACGTTCAAATTCGTCGACGACGGAATGCAAGGCAGAAGCGGACTCTTTTTTCATTCTGGGACAATCCAGCAGGGCCTGAAGGTGACGTTTTTTCAATAGATAATCGTTTGCGTATCGGGAGACGAGGGTTTGCCAAGCGATTGTATAATTGGCAGAGCTTATGGCAATGGACTCGATGAGTTGCGCTGCTTCTCCTTTGACAGCAGCGCGAAGATAGTGAAACTTTTGAATGGCGGGAACTACAGTATTAGCGTCAATTAAGGCAACGAATGTATCGTGGAAGGTTAACCATTGGTTGTAATCTCCATCGAATTCCGGAAGCGAAATGGTTGGTAATTTTATGCCCGAGAGCCCAGAACAAGCAGAATGAGGGATTGCATTTGTTAAAGTAGGAAGCGCGGGGAGGTACGATTTAAGAGCAGCTTTTATTCGGATGTAGGATGTTTCATAATGGGAACGGAATTGGAGGTGTTTTGCCATACCTTCACTGTTTTCTTCCATATCCTCTAGCTGAGTTTGTACTTCATCCAGTCCCATCCATACGGTGTCTAATGTTTCGATTCGGATTGAAACTTGCCCGGCGTCCCTTTCCGCCACGTAATTTTCAACGAATTGATCCGCTCTTCCAAGAGACGCGATGAGTGTTGTTCGTCGATTGAGAAGCTGCTTCTTTGTGCGATCGTCCGCCATTTTAGACGCGATGAATCCGATGCAGACCTGACGGAATTCACAAAAAGAAGACCCGGTAGAGCCCGAAAAACGGAGTAGAGAACTTGGAGCGGTACTAACCTTCTCAAGGCTAGTTGTATGCCTTGTATTTAAGTGAAATCAGCAGCGAATCCGGAACAGCAACAAACAGGAACGTTGATAGATACTGGCTGCAGATAATTTGTTCTTCACACAAGAAACAAGCGGATTTTTCTGCTGGACACGTCCGGAACCGTCGGGGATACGTTACACGTATATGGAATGGGAAAAAATGCAAAAATCTCAAGGCACCTGTGATCAATTCCTGCACACGTCGGAAATATACGTACCGTGTGCCTATGCAAATTAGGCCTTGTAATGAAATATTTGCAGCGATGATATTCTCTGGACAATATTTGGATGGTGATGATCCGGAAACAATTGCGATTTAACGAAATGATGGCGGAAAGCGTCGGTTTCCGATGTGCGATGGCGGAATTTTTGGGAAGAAACCGTATCCTGGTCACGGCACCAAAATGTTAGGGCAGGATCGTAGTTTCCAACGGATTAATAATTGGATATCACACACGGCAACGAACGAATAACACCGCCAAACGGAAATGGTAATTATAAATTGAAACTCGTCACTACTGAGCACAGAATTGCTATATTTCAAAACGATCTGGTTAACTGAACGGTTCGAGCAGAAAAAAGAAGCTTTATTTCTCAGCTAAGCCTATTTAAAACCTACGTTGTGAATTTGGAAAGCTTTTCTAAACTTAATTATAGCAAGTTGGGCTGACCACACTGTCTTACAGCTAAACTTTTCATATCCATAATATTGAGAACTGTCAAACAGTGATGTTAAATAATTATTTGAATATTTTAAATTGGAATGCTGGATCTTTGAAATCGAGTGAAGATGAATTTTATAATTTTCTCAAAGTTCACAAAATTCATATTGCATTATGACAGAAACTTTTCTTAAACCAAATGTCAAATTGAAAAGTAATCCACATTATGTGGTTCATCGATTTGACAGGTTTACTGGAATGGGTGGAGGAGTTGCCATTTTTGTCTAACGGCAAATTAAACATCGAATTTTACCTTCTTTCAATACTAAAGTTAATGAAAGCTTGGGAATCGAAGTTGAAACCATTCATGGAATTTATTTCATCGCTGGAGCATATTTGCTATTCTAATGCACCGGCGAACAATTAAATTTCTTTAAAGGCGATTTGCAAAAATTCACAAGTTATCGACAGAAACCTCTGTCTGTTAGCCACAGGTAGAAATCTAAGAGTGATCTGCAGTCGTCTACAAAGTTTAAATATTTTCAGTGATTATCTGTCAAAATGGAAAATTAAACCAAATGCAGCAAAAACGGAATTATTTATCTTTCCTCATAATCCAAGAGCTTCTTTTCTTAAACCAAACAATAATCACATTCTCAAATTGAATGGCTTGGAATTGACATGATCTGATCAAGCTAAATACTTAGGTTTAACGTATGATAAAAAACTCACTTTCAAGGATCACATTGAAGGAATCCAGGCAAAGTGTCAAGTGGTCAAGTTGTCGTTCCACCAGGATTCAGAATAAAATTCTGAAAATGATTTTGAAGCGTCCTCTCTGGTTTAGTACAAATGAGTTACACAGACTCACAAATATAGAACCTTTAGATGTAATGTCACATAATATTATAAGCAAATTCCGACAAAAATCGATGCAATCTTCAATTTAATCGATTCGCTCTCTATATTAGTTAGTAAATTAGTAAAAAAGTTCCTTTTCCCCATTACACAATACAAGTAGGTTTAGAATTTTCCCTACACAAAAATCTCAGAATTGCGGAAGCAAATGATGTCCTCATGGTAATAACCAAATCATTTATATAATAGGGCTGAAAAGTCACCACTTGTGGCTGAACACCCAACTTAAATCTTAATAATTTAATTTTTACTCATATTCCAATAAACAGTTATTTAAAAACAAAAAAAAACTATCATGTGCTTTTTTTAACATGTTTTACTTCAGTACTCTTGATCCGGGAGTTTGATCCTGATAAAACACATTAAATATTCCTAGAAAAACGAGTGAATATTTTTGTTTTCTGACACACATACATTCACACACATAGACACAAGCACATAGAAATTTTCTGATATTGGTGTACTGAGTCGAATGATATATGACACTCGTGTCTTGGTTTTCAATAATGTTTTCTCAATGATTGCATGAGAATCTTCATGAGAAAGGCCAAACAAGAATGCCTAAATTGAATTGAATAGCGAATTCTTTTAGTTCTACCAAATCAGTTTACGGACAAAGAAGCTCACTTTAGTTACTTTCGTTCAAGAGTTGCGACAAGTTTGAAACAATCGATTTACTTGATCTACCCTGCTTGCAATTTTTTCAGTTGTTGTTTTTTTTTTAATTTTTCAATATTCTGGTTACTAAGAGTAAGTGTTTCTGATTTGATAAAAAGTTTGACCTAATTTTGTCACTTCTTCGCTAAAATTATATTCCAGTGTAGACCGCAGTTCTTAGTATAAGTATTCGAATAATGGTTTTCATTCCCGTACACTACGCGAAGTTCAATTTCCATAATCTTTTTTTGGTGTGTAGGGCGGTGCTTATTTCTCGGTCACCTCGTTCATAACCGTGGTTATCGTTATCTCTTTGTGAAAATGGATATCTTTTCTGTTTGGCCTTTCAACCGGGTATAACCACCTCAGGCATAAATTATGCCAACGAATCTTTCAGTTACGGATGGCACGACTCACATACACATACGGTGTGGAATCGAAATATAAACCGAGCTTATCGTACCGAGAAATACGGATCCAACTGAAAAGGGTCAATTAATGCAGAAGGGAAAAAGTCAAACAAAACTTCACAAAAACGAACGGGTGAATATTCATCAATTTAATTTCGTCTCCGGTTGAAGGGAATTTCGTATGGGTCGGACAAACTTGTGAGTTTTGGCGAGTTTGTTTGGGGAACACACTTCGATCTACCCCTGAAGTGGGTGTTTGAGTTTGCAGGTGAATTTTCTTTTGATTGCAAATAGGAAACTCGAATTTTCCGAAGTTTTGTACACCTGTGCGTCTGGTTCATTACGTCATTGTTGGATATTTATGAGAACGCATGGTAATTTGTCGGTGAGTGTGGCTTCAAATGATTCATGCTAGTAAATAAACTTATTCTATTCAATTAGGAATTAGTTTCTGCTGAGGCCCGGGTTGGCAGTTCAAAGTATAGGGCGCTGGTTACAAGCCAGTTGTCATATGTTCTAGCCCCGACCTAGAAGAACTCACAATATCAATAGGATCACAGTACTAGTCATGCTAGTTGTGCTGGGACCCAAATCGAAAATATGAAACAGAGAATAAAATATTTCTGAAGGAAATCTATCACATTGTACATCTGTTTACATGCACCGCGCGTTATGCAATGCGGCATTTTGCAACGTTTACGATTTTCGCGTTTTCCAATCACAGCAAACGTCGACCGCTGTTATTGGTATCCCGGACGAGAGCAGAATCATTATAAAATTTTTCGCCCTACTGTCAAGACACAACTGAGTTCGCTCCTTGAAGCCTCGAAATTGTTTAGTTCCGGAAGTCGAAACATGGTCCTTTTGGTAGTTCCTCAGTTCCGGGCGATGCGGTACATCGGAAGGCTGCTCCGAAAAAGCTTTTCCACGAATATTGGTGAAAATCGTGCCGAGGTAAGTAGTTAGTTTACCGTGCTTGGCGCTGCTGTTTCAGGCTTAATCGGCTCTGAATTCGATTTTCAGAAAGGTTTAGTTCTTGGACTGTACGAACAGGAGATCGAATCGGATGAACCGAGGCTGACACCCGTAGCCGGACATTTCGATGCCAAAACAGAGGGACAGCTTCAGAACCTAATAAAAGAGTAAGTTTGAAATCAATAAAGTTGCCCATGGCAACTTGGTAACGATATTTTTTCATTGAATTTCCAGGTCCAACTTGAAAGGAAAAATTGGTTCCTGTAAAGTATTCAATAATATCGATCCCGATTTTGGCTCAGTTGCAGTTGTCGGTTTGGGGCTTGAAGGTCTGGGTTACAACGAACTGGAACAGCTTGACGAGGGTCTAGAGAACATCCGTATTGCCGCTGGAGTAGGAGCTCATTGTCTGGCCATAAATGGATGCACAAGAATATGGGTGGATCCGATGCAGGCAGCCGAACAAGCTGCAGAGGGCAGTGGGTTGTCTACATGGAAATACCAAGCAAATAAAATGAAACAGGAGCGAATTCCTATTCCGAAATTGGAGTTGTTCGATTCTCCGGATGGGGATGCTTGGACGCGTGGTTTGTTCAAAGCCGATGCACAAAATTTAGCCAGAAGTCTTTCGGATGCTCCAGCAAACCAAATCACTCCAACGGCATTTGCACAAGCGGCCGTCGATGCATTATGTCCCTGTGGGGTAAGCACGGAGGTTCGTAATATGGATTGGATCGAATCGAAAAGTATGGGAACGTTCCTTGCGGTAGCTAAAAGTTCGTGCGAGCCTCCCGTTTTCCTGGAAATCAGTTACTGTGGTGAACATGACACAGGACGTCCGATAATGATGGTTGGAAAAGGAATCACCTTCAATAGCGGTGGTTTGTGTCTGAAGGAATGTGATGGCATGTCACAGTACAGGGCCAGCATGGCCGGAGCTGCTACGATCGTGGCTACGATTCGGGCTGCGGCTGCATTATCACTTCCCGTGAATTTGGTTGGGCTGATACCGTTGTGCGAAAATATGCCATCGGGAATGGCATTCAAACCAGGAGATGTTATCACGACGCTCAATGGCAAGACCGTTGCAATCCATGTTGGTTTACTACGATACATTCGCAATGACCACCGTAACTGTCTGTGTTTTTTTTTGTTTGTTTTAGGATACGAACAATGCCGGTCGGTTGATCATGGCCGATACTTTCATCTATGGTCAAGCGACGTTCAAACCAAAAATCGTCCTGGATGTGGCTACCCTGACAAATGGTGTAACACACGCTTTGGGTGGTGCTGCGAGCGGTGTTTTTGCGAATTCCGACTTCTTGTGGAAACAAATGCAGAAGGCCGGAGCGATAACGGGCGATCGTGTTTGGAGGATGCCTTTGTGGAAGTATTTCACGCACAAAGTCACTAGTAAATCAAAAACATCGATTCGGCTTTTCGGCCTAAATTATTTTGTATTAAAACATTTGCAGATTACAGCAACGTTGACATGAGCAATACCGGTCAAGGCAAGGGCAGTTCTTGTCTGGGAGCCGCGTTCCTGAAGGAGTTCGTTCCATGTGTAGATTGGATTCATCTGGACGTCACTGGCGTCGGTATGCTCAAAAAAGGCGTTGGAATTCCATACCTCACGGAGAATCGAATGACGGGCCGACCGACTCGAACGCTCGTTCAGTTCCTGTACCAGATGGCGTGTCCCGACGAACAGGTCAAAAGTCTGAAAGAGAAGGGCGTTGGCTCACAATAAATAATTTGTTTTCGATGCCCTAAATTTGTAAGTGATGGAAGGGAAGTGCGCTTTGTTTTCAACGATAATTTATTTTTTATCATCTGAATTTTAATAAAATCCTATATTGTGTAAATTTTGCTGTAATTTATTTGAATTTTGTGTGTCAAACTGTTTACCTTTATTCTGGCCCTTATTACCGGTGTCACTACACGGTGAAAACCAAGTGAAGTGACTGTAACCCTTATTATGGGTATCACTTCACGGTGGAAATCAAGTGAAGTGAATGTAGGTCCTTATTACGAAAGTCGCTTCTGTGACAAAAGTAATTACTTGAATGAACTGGATGTCATTATGAACATCACGCCACCAACATTTTGTTGAAAAAAATAGTTTTTTCCACCACAGTGATCACTTCACTATGCGTGATGCTGGTAATAGGTAAAATCAAGTAAAGTGACATGTAAGTGAAGTGAATGTGAAAGTGAAGTGAGAACGGTAATAAGGGCCTCTGATTAACGACGTATTACGATTGGTTTTTTGTTGTTTTGTTGACTTTAAAAAAGTTTTCTAAACATTTGAAAAAGGTTTGGCAGGACTCATCTGTCTGGTGGAGGATAAAGGTGGTGGTATTCAAATCGGCCCAACGCTTAAAACTTTTCAGCTCTCCGACTACGTATTCTGTTAAGTTTAACCATACTCGAGTAAATTGAGTATAAGTAAAAGGTATGAAACACTGGTAAAACCTCGGGTAAAACCACATTTTACTCATAAGGGGGTTTTGTACATCATGGGTATCGGTTTGAGCTAAAATGCGCATGACTAGTTTTATTTACTAGTTACGGTGCACCTGGCATTGATGAAATAGTAAAGAGTTTTTAATATTATCGAAATTATTTTCTTTTATAGCAACGTTTGACTTGTTTAAATGGCATAAATCAACAAAAACCTGAGTTTTTTTACTTTCATTTTCTGTTTGGCTGCTTCTAGGAAAAAGGAAAATTATTGTTATTTACAAATTTATTTATTTTAATCTGCAGAATTATAATCTAGTGTCTAAATGACTATTTATTTATCGAAAACTTGAAGTTTTGCAAATGCTGGTGAATTATTTTAGCTGTAACGTCATTTTTCTATTTACACTAACCGAATTTGCACCAAAATGTGCCTTTTAAGTTGTTTTAAAATAAAATTATTTTAATTTTTTTTAAGAAACGTTAATTGGACGGGTATAGCGTGATGGGTAAGTCGATGCCTTTAACACAGCACACCTGGGTTCGATTCCCAAACCCGCACATAGGGTCAGAATATTTTCCTGACCCGAAGAGGTGAATGACCAAGGTTAAAACCGCTATAATCGAAAAAAAAGAGAATGAGACGTTAAGAGTGTTAAAGAAAAAATCTTAGTTTTTCGTAATTTGAAGGGTAAAATCGGTAAAATTACAGACAAAACGTAAAATCAATTTTAGTTTTTCGGTTGGTTTTCCAATTCTTGAAAAAGTGATCAACATATTTTTACAGTGTATATTTCTTCAAGAGTGCTCAATCAATTTCCTACAACTTCTACCTGGACACAATTTTTGAATGATTTACAGTTTCCGAGTTATCACGATATGAAGAAATTGCATGCAAATATACATACATACCCTTTTTAAAAATCAGTCTTGAATCAAATCGGTCTCTCCATCCGTGATAAATAAATGACTTGTCCACCTAGTGGTGCAATGCTGCCTCTCTCATATTATTCATTTTCTTTTATATATAACAGCAGAAATTGATTGAAATACTTCAATTCAAAAAAAATTAGAAGAGAGTTTTGAAGATTTCTATTGCATAATACTTCTACATTGATATACAATATTTGAGTTTAGGTTAGTGAAAATCTATTCAATCATATGTGAGAGAGTGAAGTAAGATAACATTTGATTACTATTGTCGGTACTGTAGTATATAAAAGATCCGGGCAAATAAAAAAAAAATATAAAAATAATAACTATGAATATAATTGTAATTATTTTAAAAGAGTGAATTTTGACACTCCTAAGCTAGACAACAACGGGTGTGATTGCATAACGGTACCCGACTTCATTCACGATGTCGAAACTAGAGAACAAGCCTACATTCAAAACTGTATATTGTATATTGTATGTGTATGTGAACAACGAGAGTTTAAAATAACCTGGAAACAAGAGAGAAAAAAATTTCTCACCAAAAGAGAACATTTTCAGTCTGTGAAACAGTTAGCCAAGGGAAAGGAGTCAGTGATTTGGAAACCAGTAATGACAGGTTCACAGATTAATCTGTGTTACAAAGATTTTGAACTTTCTGCACAGATTTTAAAAATGGCACAGATTTTCACATATTTCTGCAAATGATCACAGATTTTCACAGTTTCTGAAATCGATCACAGATTTCTGAAATCGATCAAAGATTTCTGAAATCGATCTCAGTTTAGTACCAAGAAGTAGAGAGCGGTTGGAAGTAGTGAGATCTTTTTTTTTGGGCACCAAAATTATTCTGATCAGCAATAATGGTACGGGAAACGTTCATAGATTTTACACAGACAGGTTTTTTTTTTGAAAACAGCTGACCAAGCAAAATGTCTCGTTTGGTACAAGAGATGCGTAAAGGCTGCGACAGGTGCTTCCGGAATCGAAAGCTGGATATCGGCATAGTTTCCTTTCATTGAACCATACACTAATAAGACCTACACATTTTTTAAAGATTCTCAATGTTCTTTTTCAGAATTTTTTTTTATTCGACTCCTTTACACTTAAGTTTAACGCGGCCGTTTTTCAGTAAAAAAATTTTTTTTTGCTGGATTTTGTTATAATTTTTTTTCTTAGAAGAGACGCGCTTTCGTTGTCCTTTGGTGTAGTTATCTACTTGTCCAGTTTATCACATGGCTTACAATAGTGAACAGCTTTTTTGGCAATATTGACCTGTGGCTATCTGATTATCATAGGCAACAAGTGATTTGCACGGGATTCTTGTATCCTTCCACTTTTCTTTTTCGTTAGAGAGAATCTCTCCGTATTGGGACATAGTTTTGCGAATATAAGGATCGATGACGCTTGAGGGAAGATCATGTACACGCACTTCTATAGCAATATCTTCCATATATACTGGAATGTTATACCTAATGTTCTCGTGCTCCACATAGTGCACATTGTTTATTTGTTTATTTGTTTATTTTATAGTTCATCTGACAATGTATGTCTTAATGAATAAAAAATTTTAATGTAAAAGTAAAACTTAAAGTACATTATTACGGTAGACAACACGAAAACGGTCAAGTAATCTAAGATAAAAAACATTAGACGACACGTTGAAATTAAAATATTCGGCAAATTCATTGAATCGTAGGCAAACGGATCTGAATGGTTCATTTTGACCATATAGTGTGTTACGAGTTTCCAATAGCAGAAAAGGTCGTTGTCGAAGAGGCCTCTCAGGAGTATACAAATTTAGTCGCTCGAGTAAAGCAGGGCAGTCTACACTACCCAAAAGCAGTTTCGCAGCAAATGATGCTTGAGCATATGCTCTTCTCAGTTCCAAAGGTTCAAGATTTAGTAAACGGCAACGGTCCTCGTATGACGGTAGCTGCGTTGGATCAGACCAAGGTAAAAACCGCAATGCGTATCTCACGAATTTTCGTTGAATTGCCTCAATCCTGGTAATCCAATTAGAGTGGAACGGGCACCATACAATCGCATTAGATTCGAGCAATGACCGAACCAGCGAGCAATATAGGGATCACAAACATAACGGATCACGGAACTCGGACGAAATCTTAAAGATGAAGCCCAGTTGTCGGTTTGCTTTACGAATGATGTTGTCATAGTGTAACTTGAAAGTAACTTCACGATCCAGAATCACGCCAAGATCTTTAATGTGCTCTGTTCGGGCGAGGGAGCATCCTGAGATTTTGTAATCGAAAGCAACTGGAGCTTTTTTACGGTGGAAGGAAATAATCCTGCATTTTTCGACGCTTAAGTCCAAAAGGTTTCTAGAGCACCAATTTTGGAATACATTCAGCATTTTTTGTAATTCGATGCAGTCCGAAAGGCACTTGATGATTTGAAAAATTTTTGTATCGTCTGCGTAAAATAATCGACAATCCAGTGGCAAAAGCAGAGACACATCGTTTATGTAGATCGAGAACAGCAGCGGGCCGAGTATGCTACCTTGTGGAACTCCAGAAAGGTTCGAAAACTCATCCGACATAGCCGAGCCAATTAAAACTCGCACACAGCGTTGCGATTAATAGGATCTGAACCAACAAACTGCACGAGTAGAAACGCCAAGTAACTCCAATTTCTTTAGAAGGATTCCATGATCTACCCGATCGAATGCCGCCTTAAGATCGATGTAAGCCGCATCAATCTGTAACCCGCAGTCCAAATTCCGTAAACAGTTTGAAGTGAACTGCATGAGATTTGTCGAAACCGACCGTTTTGGAAAGAAGCCATGTTGTTGAGAATCTATATAATTTTTGCAACACGAAAACAAAATGTCGTTCACGATGATTTCAAACAGCTTGGAGCAAGCACACAATGACGTTATTCCTCGATAGTTAGCAACATTACGCTTGTCGTCTTTTTTGTGGACCGGAAACATATGGGATGACTTCCATCGCAAGGGAAACTCACTTCGTTGAACTGAGAGATTAAATAGTATTGCTAACGGACGGATTAGGGCTTCAGAACAACGTTTTAGCACACAAGATGGGATTCCATCCGGACCGACAGCAAACGATAACTTTAGTCGAAGTAAGGCAGCTGTAACCATGTCATCTGTGATGTAAGGTATGTCGAAATTAAACACGTCACTTGGCATACCAACTGTGGATTCTTCTATCTGTCTCGATGTGGCGCAATGATCGTGGAAAACATGTTTGAAGTGTTGCGCAAACAAAATGCATTTCTCATTATCATTGCTGGCTGTGTCCTGTTCTAAGAACATAGAGCGCGGTAAGCCGGTTTCGTTTCGTTTCGAGTTAACAAACGACCAAAAACGTTTTGGATTTCGGCGAAGGTTCTCCTCGGTTCGTCTTACATATCGAGTATAGAGAAAGCGATTGTAGTGGCGGTATCTATTACTGTGAAAATTTAGCTGGCGTTTAAAGTAAGCAGAGCGGGAGTTGCAGTATTTTCGAAGAGCAGCAGATCGAGCACGCTTGAATGCACGTAACCGACTATTAGACCAAGGTGGCTTCTGTGTAGGTCGTTTAGGGGAAACAGCACAGGAAATAGCGAACTCAACTGCTTCGCTGAAATACTCTACAGCATCGTTAACATCGGAAATTGCATCAAGAGCGCGCCAATTTGTGTGAGAGAGTAAATCGTTCAAAACGTTGTAATCTGCTCGTCGAAAATCTGGGTAATGCAGTACAGCAGACTCTTCAAAGACGACTGGTGTCAGTATTCTGAGAGAAACTTCAATGGCGGGATGATCAGCGTCGAGGTCCGTAAGAGGTTCAATCGGCGATGAAACGGTGGTGATTGGTGTGGCAATATCATTGGCGAGAACAAGATCCAACAGGCGAGCATTTCGATTCAGCAGATCGTTGATTTGGTTGAACCCGTTTAGATTAAACCCGTCAAAAAGAGCGCTGCTGGCGGTTGACATATGCGAATGCAATAGATCAATGTACGGTAAGCCTTTCTCTGAGAAATGCCACTGAATACCGGATTGGTTGTAGTCGCCAAAAAGAAGTGCAGGAGTGTGAGGATCGAAACGTGATGAAATCGAGCTCAATGAGTCTACATGTGCATGTTACATGTACATGTTATTGTCTTTTGCGAATTGAATTGCATTCAACTCTTCATAAAACTGATGTAAACCACATTTTTTTTGTCTTATTTCATTGAAGTAAATGTACACGTTTAATGTCAAGATGCATTTGCTCCTTAAGCAAATCTTCAAGTTCTCGTATCTCGTATTTTGCACTGCCTGAAGTCAACAATAATTGATTGATCTCCGAGACTAGTGATTCAATATTTCACAATTTTGGTACATATCACCCTGTAATTCCGGAACCGGAAGTCAGATCCAAATGATATTATGAAACTTTGCATGGGATCATAAGATCTTTCATTTAAATCTAGGTTTGTGAAAATCGGCTCAGTAATCTCCGAGAAATGTGAGTAACAATATTTGTCACACACACACACACACACACACACACACACACACACACACACACACACACACACACACACACACACACACACACACACACACACACACACACACACACACACACACACACACACACACACACACACACACACACACACACACACACACACACACACACACACACACACACACACACACACACACACACACACACACACACACACACACACACACACACACACACACACACACACACACACACACATACACACACACACAAGTTTCGATCAAATCGAGCATAGTCGATTCTGATTTTGCCATTTTTTTGTTATTAATTTCTGGAATTGGTCATAAACGATGTTGACAAATCAAGCAAATCTTGTAATGAATTCAATTAAAGTCATCAATCATCACCATTCAATAAAACATTCATTTAAATCCTTCATGAAAAAATATTACATGTTTATTCTGTTAACATATACGTGTTTTTTATATTCGATGTAGAATTTGATGGAACCACATTCGAGCGAAAAATCATTACGTCGTTATTCAGAACTAGGTGAACTATACTTTTTGCTTTACTGAAAAAAATATATAAAATAATTAGGAATAGACCATCTAATGAGAATTCTTTTCGTTTCAAAATTACTTATTAAAATTGCAAACTATTCCATTTTCTCTTTTTTCCCCTTGTTAGATTATTTTGCACACAATTGTTAGGAAAATTATGTCTTTGCTAGACGAAAAAGAAATTTGAGTCGAAGAAATTCTACTTTTTGGTTGTATAAGTATCCTTGTTTGAAACAACAGCATTCAGGTTTGCATCGATCGGAATTTTGCATCTCGATTGGGTTCGAGATTTTCATACTGAAGCGTCATTCTATCGAAAACTAGAGAATGTAAATTTTTCATATTCGATCGAAATATTCCGACCTGATCGAAATACAGAATAGGGATGCATATCCGAACTCCAACTCAGCAACGTTATTTTATCGATTATATCAGTAGTCTTTAATTTGCACGGAAATTCCTTCGCCCATGCATTCGGTTCTACCGGCACAAATCGACATCGACACGACCCGACCCTGGAAATGCTAACGCTTTCTTCTCTCAATTCCGCACACATTCCGTACATCCAACGGTGGACATAAATTCTAGTTGAAGCCTCAGCGGATTTCCATAATTGGCATTCTGTTTATTAGCCTGCCTTTCGTTCTGCAGTTTTGGTTTGGAGAACGTGGCGTTCATCCGTTTTCACCAGTGCGAATGTTTTCACTGCAAAGCCGGATTGAAAAGCTCGCCTCGAAGCAATACTCTACCGGGTTTTCATTGGATCACGTTCGGCTGATGTTAATTTTTATTTTCTAGCAATGTATTTCGAGCTATATCACGTTTCACGCAACATAATAACCGTGTCAATGAATGTGAGGAAACTCAATTATAATAAGCAATGCCTTGGCAGGCAGGCAAGCAAGCAAACAGGCAAGCAACCAGGCAGGCATCAGACATAGAACAGGCATTTTCTGCCGGAACCGTACCTTCACTCGGTGCTTACAACCATGCCGCTTCCGAGATGAGTCTCCGATTGCAGGAACATGAAAATTCCCAGTATCGGTGATCCTCGAGGGAGAAGAAATGTTGATATTAAGTGTGAAAAATAGATCCCGGAGCGCAGAGGAAATTTTCCATTGATGATGATATGAAGCTTGTACGTTGCGAGAGGATAGCGTTTCGACAGGTCAGATCGATGCGTGAGTCGTATTTGGTTGAAATCTACTTAAAATCCATGATATGTGCAAGAGAATTTATGCTATGCCTGTTGATCCTAGTCTGTCATTAGTCTAGAATTAAGTTGGTGACCTTTAGTCTTTGAAGCTTTTCTTTAAATATGGTACATCGAAAATTTTCTGTAATTTTTTTATGTATGAGTAAAAATCTGTTTTAATCCACCAATTTTCATATCATATCAATCATGTTATCAGATATAATATGAACACATACTTTCATTTTTTTGCGCTTTTTACCTCATAACTCCGGAACCGGAAGTCGAATTCAAATAATATTCAGGAATTTTGTATGGAAAAACAAGACCTTTCATTTGAATCTAAGTTTGTAAGAATCGGTTCTGTCATCTCCGAGAAAAGTTAGTGCAAAACAATCTTACATACACACATACACCCACACAAACATTTTGCGTACTCGACGAACTAAGTCGAATGGTTTATGACACTCGGCCCTCCGGGTCTCGGTTCAAAAGTCGGTTTTCACAGTGATAGCATAACCTTTCTATATGAGAAAGGTAAAAACCTAAGAATTGGAGTAATACTTATTTACAGTCTATTGCTTACATTTGTTTAGTCTTTAGTCATTAGTCTTTAGTCTTTAGTCTTTAGTCTTTAGTCTTTAGTTATTAGTCTTTAGTCTTTAGTCTTTAGTCTTTAGTCTTTAGTCTTTAGTCTTTAGTCTTTAGTCTTTAGTCTTTAGTCTTTAGTCTTTAGTCTTTAGTCTTTAGTCTTTAGTCTTTAGTCTTTAGTCTTTAGTCTTTAGTCTTTAGTCTTTAGTCTTTAGTCTTTAGTCTTTAGTCTTTAGTCTTTAGTCTTTAGTCTTTAGTCTTTAGTCTTTAGTCTTTAGTCTTTAGTCTTTAGTCTTTAGTCTTTAGTCTTTAGTCTTTAGTCTTTAGACTTTAGTCTTTAGTCTTTAGTCTTTAGTCTTTAGTCTTTAGTCTTTAGTCTTTAGTCTTTAGTCTTTAGTCTTTAGTCTTTAGTCTTTAGTCTTTAGTCTTTAGTCTTTAGTCTTTAGTCTTTAGTCTTTAGTCTTTAGTCTTTAGTCTTTAGTCTTTAGTCTTTAGTCTTTAGTCTTTAGTCTTTAGTCTTTAGTCTTTAGTCTTTAGTCTTTAGTCTTTAGTCTTTAGTCTTTAGTCTTTAGTCTTTAGTCTTTAGTCTTTAGTCTTTAGTCTTTAGTCTTTAGTCTTTAGTCTTTAGTCTTTAGTCTTTAGTCTTTAGTCTTTAGTCTTTAGTCTTTAGTCTTTAGTCTTTAGTCTTTAGTCTTTAGTCTTTAGTCTTTAGTCTTTAGTCTTTAGTCTTTAGTCTTTAGTCTTTAGTCTTTAGTCTTTAGTCTTTAGTCTTTAGTCTTTAGTCTTTAGTCTTTAGTCTTTAGTCTTTAGTATTTAGTCTTTAGTCTTTAGTCTTTAGTCTTTAGTCTTTAGTCTTTAGTCTTTAGTCTTTAGTATTTAGTCTTTAGTCTTGAGTCTTTAGTCTTTAGTCTTTAGTCTTTAGTCTTTAGTCTTTAGTCTTTAGTCTTTAGTCTTTAGTCTTTAGTCTCTAGTCTTTAGTCTTGAGTCTTTTGTCTTTAGTCTTTAGTCTTTAGTCTTTAGTCTTTAGTCTTTAGTCTTTAGTCTTTAGTCTTTAGTCTTTAGTCTTTAGTCTTTAGTCTTTAGTCTTTAGTCTTTAGTCTTTAGTCTTTAGTCTTTAGTCTTTAGTCTTTAGTCTTTAGTCTTTAGTCTTTAGTCTTTAGTCTTTAGTCTTTAGTCTTTAGTCTTTAGTCTTTAGTCTTTAGTCTTTAGTCTTTAGTCTTTAGTCTTTAGTCTTTAGTCTTTAGTCTTTAGTCTTTAGTCTTTAGTCTCTAGTCTTTAGTCTCTAGTCTTTAGTCTTTGGTCTTTAGTCTTTAGTCTTTAGTCTTTAGTCTTTAGTCTTTAGTCCTTAGTCTTTAGTCTTTAGTCTTTAGTCTTTAGTCTTTAGTCTTTAGTCTTTAGTCTTTAGTCTTTAGTCTTTAGTCTTTAGTCTTTAGTCTTTAGTCTTTAGTCTTTAGTCTTTAGTCTTTAGTCTTTAGTCTTTAGTCTTTAGTCTTTAGTCTTTAGTCTTTAGTCTTTAGTTTTTAGTCTTTAGTCTTTAGTCTTTAGTTTTTAGTCCTTAGTCCTTAGTCTTTAGTATTTAGTCTTTAGTCTTTAGTCTTTAGTCTTTAGTCTTTAGTTTTCAAACTATAGTCATCAATCCTTAGGTTTTAGTCTACATACACCGATTCAGAAGTACACAAGCGATTTAGAAGCAATATTTTCGAAAGAATGTAGGAGTATCGTTGACAAACATCAACAACAGACGATGATTGCATTACCAACAACATCTACCTTGTTGGAAGGTGTCAAATGGCAGAATCCCCTGTTTGCTATGTGAGTATCAAAAACAAACCCCGTACAAAGTGAAACATTAAAAGAGATGAAGAGCACCCATGAGGTGAATATATAATTTGATCTTCGTGACATCATTAAAATTTAGCTCTGAAGCTTGTTTCTTTTCTACCCTGCAAGCAGATTGGCTGTTGTAACCGGAAACTCCCGGTATTCCGGTAGGATGAGCTGCCTGGTGAAGAGTTGGTTCCCTTTCCTTTCCTTTCCTTTCCATTTCCCAGTCCTAGTCCCAGTCAGGCGAGATAAGTTGACTGTTGTGATCTAATTTATCACAGGGCAGAAAAGGTCACCCATCTCGCTAGATTAGATTATATCTGTCATTTGAGCAAAGAAATGGCTTGGTGTGTCTGGTGACGCAAATGACCCCTGGGCCACCAAACCGGGGAAATGATTCATTAATAAACATGTTTCACTCGATGCTGGGGCTTTCTACACGCCCGAAAAGTAATGAATTTGCGCAAAATTTATTGCCGAGATCCGTATCAACTGCTGCGTCTGTTTCCCTCATTCCTGTCGGATCTTACAAACAAACATACGAGTTTTCACCACATTACTCATGAAAGCTGGCACCTCTTATCGGACTATGCTGCAAGTGTGAAAGATGAATGCAGTTCACAACTGCAATTCAAGTACGGTGCTGTTCGGTCGAATGGAAAGACAGGGATGCTCGTGTTTTTCATAATCCTGCGTGACAGTTTTGCTTCCTTGGGTGACGGTTTCCAATTTTGCTGGTCACTCGGTTCAAAATAGGGAAACGTTTGCACTGTATCCGTTTCATAGCTAAGTAATAGTATATATACAATTTGGGAATACTCAAGGCTAGTATTGGAATGAAACTTGAACCGAGGATCTAATATTTTCTTTGTTTGAAAGCATACATCGCAAATCTTTTTCTATAAATATTTTAATGAATGTGAGAAAAAAAGTCGCCCTAATAACAATTTCCCATGATTTTCTTCGGAAAGTGTTCATAATGGGATACTATCAATTTTGTAGCTGATGTTAGCACCTATACCGAGATTGTGTTTTCGGTAGAAGCAAAATATTTTGTGGAAAGACTGTTTATGTGAAAGCATGTGATGTATGAAATTAAAATCCCAAACAAACCATTCTCGTATCCGATTCCCAATTATTTAAAAAAAAATCATTTCTCGAGCATTCCTACTGGGAACATTTGGTAGCACCGGTCCCGAACAGTCGACAGCCATTGTTGCTTCTGACGACACAAATTCGAACGGTACGAAACACCCACCCACCACATCATTGGATGGGGGCACATTCGATAGTTCGAGCATTGCGTTGTCCGGTTCGGGTGATTGTATTCATGGACCGCAATTTCCCATTTATCATAAATGTCATTAATTGTGGTACTTTTGAATTGAAATTGCTCCCTGTCTAGTTCACCACCCGGACCGCGGTCCACACTAGCAGATCGTACTACCACCGCCGCCGCCGGGTGGGTGACTTTCCTGCAGCCGGGATGATCGTTCCGGGCGGGTGGTGGAATTTGAAGCGAACACGCGAGAATTAGGATATAATTGATTGTGATCGTTTGTTTTCCAAACGACGTAATAAATATGGCTACATAATGATAATCGTTTGCGGGGTGTCCAGCTGAAAATATTACAATGCACTCGCTTTGATAGTAGCAGAAAATTCTAGACAATTTGCGATTCAGTGTGCTTATTGTGCGTGATTATGTATTCCAGACAAGTGGTTACATGCCACAGACTACAAACAAGACCGCGATTAAGCATCATTCGCTAAAGTATAGGTAGAAAATCGATTTCATAATTGTGGTGGAGGATTACACTATTTACGTTAAGGTCACGTATCCGAAGAATGGCACGCATTTGTGCTATTATGAACGTGTTGTATGGTCAGGACGACATTGATAGCAAACGTGCCAATATAATAAACATGCCATTTGATTTCGTAACATCCCTTGGTAAATATATTTCCGCATTATGAGCATTGAATAATAATACATCTTAACTATTGATCTTCGATATGCATTGTTTGTGTATTGTTACTTGAGAAACTGGCTTTATCCAGATCCTCTTCCTGACTAAAACCATTGAATGACAAATGGCTATTTATTGTAGTTCGAACGACATTCACGAATCTTCGTTCTAAGATTGTCACCTAACACCATCAAGCCAATATCACTTGAATAATAGTTTTCGTTATATACAAAGTTTTGAACTAGTGGTGTGGTGATGTCTTTCTCAGCCACTCATATTGCCATATACTGTACTGTAGTATTCTTCGGAATATATATTAAAAATTTTCTTGCATAATTTCTTACATCATAATTTACGATTTACTTCTAGTAAAAATATGAGTTAGTGAGCAAATAACACCCTAATTATTTTTCTCTTTACAAGGAACAATATTATTCATTTTTATCAATGAATATAGAAACTTGTGAGCTTTTAGTTTTTATTATCAATATAATCATTTATAATCACAGCATGTATGTAAATACTATTGACTGTTTTTGACAATATTATTACACAACCGACTGATGAAATTCCATATACATCGTGAAGCTTAAGATTCCAATGCATTCCTTTCCTACAAAACTTCAATCCATTGAAATTCTTTCACTCTTTCTGCCACACTACCGTAAACTGGTTATGACTTCATTCCACCGACGGTACTGATGACGCAGAACTGTGATCAACTAAACCAAATACCGGTAACAGACATTTGGCGATCTGGTTTCTTCAACACGATCTGGTTTCTTCAACACAGTATCTTTTATAACAATGAAAGCTTTAATTGAAATTAATATTTGTGAAAATCGGTTTAACCGTTGCTGAGAAATCGAAGTGAGCTCCGTTTTTAGAGTTTTTCATTCTATTGGAACCAGAAGCTGGGGACTGACACCACGTTTAGCCATCATATGTGAAAAACCGTTTTTAATCCACCTAGTGGTGTAATGATGCCTTTCTCACAGTGATGGCCCACCACACGAGCCAGCTCTCATACAGTCCGTGTGCTGTACCTTTTCAAAACTACGCACACGAAGTCTGAAGCACACGCTCGTGTGCCGTATTGCTACTAGATCGAGAGTCGTATGCTTCGAAGAACCAGCTCGAGATGCTGGCTCATCTGCTGGCTCATGAGCTGGAATGGGGAGCTAGCTCGTGAGCTGACTCATGTGCTAGCTCACGAGCTGAGTTGAGTGTTCGTTTTTTTTATTTAATAACACATATAGTATAATTTTCAAGCACACAGTGTCCGCTCTTGTATTGTTTCTTGTCAGTAGGTGGACTACACAAATAGCACACGCTCATGAGTCTGGTTTGAAAAGCACAGCACACGAGTGTAATAGGCACACACTGCAGGTATAGAACAGCTCGTGTGCTGAGCTCGGACATCACTGCTTTCTCATATTACTTATATTTTCAAAATCATCTAGAACGAGAAGTTTCTGTCAAGATTTTTTTTTCAAACTTGAATAAAACAAAAAATTTTCTTCGATATAAACTACCATCACCTTTTCAATTTGTAAACAGTTATGTAAAGCAAATATAAGGAGTGTATCGAAAATAGGCTATCCACATACATTTGTGTTGTACGCATGTATTTATAATGGTGTTTATGCTCAGATTACAGCATGCTGTGCGTTTGGCTGTCAGCTTTTGTTTGTTTACTTGTTTGTGCCGTTGAAATTCTGCGTTTTCAAAATGTCGCGTATTGAAAAGTAAATAAAAATTAAGGTTATCTACACATGGCTAACCGAGAAGGGTATTACTATGCGAAAATTGGCGAAGCGGTTTGGAATTCTTCATGCCAGTGTTAAAACCACCATTAATATGTTTGGGGAACACTATTCTTTGGATGAGCTACCAGAAAGAGGCAGAAAACCCGGTTCTTACAACCCGAAACTGGACCAGAAAGTGGTATCTCTAATCATGAAGAACAAATCAATGTCAATACGTGATTTGGCCAAATATGCAGGAACGAGTGTCGGAATGATCCAGTGTATCAAGAGGCGAAATCTCCTGAATACCTACAAGAAGCAGAACATCTCGAAACAAAGTGCATAACAGAAGAAGCGAGCAGGAACAAGGGCCCGGAAATTGTACCTCTTTTGCAGTGTCCGGATGCATGCGTTTTGATGAACGATGAGACTTATGTAAAGGAGGACTCAAAAACCCTTCCAGGTTCACAATACTTTACTGTCGTCGTTTGGGAGGATGTGAGCGATGCGGACAGGTCAATTCAAGTGTAGAAATTCAGTCGAAAGGTACTGGTATGGCAAGCAATATGTTCCTGTGGTTTGAAGTCAACAACTTGTTACACTACCGGAACTATAAATGTAGGAATCTATCGATCTGAGTGTCTTCAGAAGAGATTGCTGCCTTTATATAAGAAGCTTAGTACACCTCCACTGTTTTGGCCGGATTTAGCGTCGGCTCGCTATGCCAAAACCACTCTCATTTGGCTTGCGGATAAGGGTATAAATGTCTTTAAAAAAGATATCAATCCACCAAATTGCCTTCAGCTTCGACCCATCGAACGTTACTGTGCAATCTTGAAGAGGGTGTTCAAGAGGACTGGTAAGGCAGCTAGGAAAAGGAGTTCAAAAAAATTTAGGCTCAAGCGTCCAAAAAATGCGATGCAACACTTGTACGGAAGTTGATGAAAAGCGTTCGATCAAAAGTTCGAAAATTCGTGAAGGAATAACTTAAATTCCATCCGATTTTCATTATGCTCAAGTTTAACCTCGTACAATAAAGGATCAATTTTAAATTTGAATAAAATATCGTTTTTTATCATAGTTTGAACGAAAAATTTGTGGATAGCTTATTTTCGATACACTCCTTAGATTTAAATGTGGCACCCCGCACGCTATCCAAAATTGAACAAAACACGCTGTGTGCTAGGCGGAGGCGTTTTCTTCTTCCGTACCAGCACGTACCGGTGGGTACTGATTTTGCATTTTGTATGACAGTTTGCCTATAATTTCGGAACCGGAAGTCGGTTAGTGTCTTTTAAGTCACTGAAAGCTTTAATTTGAATCATGATTTGTGAACATCGGTTCCACCGTTGCTGATAAATCGAAGTGAGTTTCGTATTCGGTGCGTTCGTAAGTGGAAACCGGAGACTAGTAGTCCCAAAATAGATTTCGATATCCACTAAATAATAAGGTCTGCCCACTAGATGAATTTATCAGTAAATTTTATATAAATTTGCACCTCGTTTCGTCATCACTTCTGAAAAAATCCTCATGAAATTAACACATATACATTGCACATATGACTCTGTAATTTCGGAACCGGAAGTCGGATAAAGATAAAAATGAATAGCGAGCTATGGAACCATAAGACCTTTCGTTTGAATCTAAGTTTATGAAAACCGGTCTTGCCATCTCTGAGAATTTGAATTTTTGTTTTCATTTTTAATGCATATCAGTCTGTAACTCCGGAACCGGAAGTCGGATCGGGATAAAAGTCAATAGAAGTCTATTGGGCCATAAGGCCTTTCATTTTAATCTGAGTTCGTGAAAATCGGTGTTGACATCTCTGAGAAAATTGAGTGACATTATTTATCACATACACTAAGTGATCTCGACGAGCCGAGTCGAATGGTATATGACTCCGGGTCTAGGTTGTAAAGCCGGTTTTCACAGTGATTGCATAGCTCTTCTATATGAGAAAGGCAGCTGCCTCTCCCCTACTTCCGATACTGGAAACCAGGGACCGGTGTAGTTAAAGTTATTTCTAATGGCCAGTAAATGATTCGTTATTTGAATTTGTTTTGAGCGAAGATTTTAAGCGTTTTTTGCATCATTGCTCAAAACAATGGTTTGAAAGTTAAAATATTCATCACTCTATTATTCACAAACCGGAAGTCGAATTGGAAGATAAAATTCAGGAGTTTTTATGGAACTATAATACCTTTCGTTTGAGACCAATTGTGTGAAAATCGGTGTAACAGTGTCAGAGAGAACTCGAAGTGTGTTCCGTTTAGGAATATTCATCCACTTTTTTGGTAGTTTCGAGGCCGGAAACGGGTTTGTTGGTGATGACCAAAATAGATTTAATTGCTCATCAATTAGCAAGTCTCATGGATTGGAGATGTTTTCAGTGCCAGTTCCTTAGAGCTTTTTCGTTCTTTGTTTCGTTACTCTGGTGCCCAAGAACAAAAAACCTCCCAACGCGCCGGAGATCTGCCCGATTGAAAAATTATTTTGCAGAGCCTCAACAAAACATGAAATACAATTGTCGGCTAGAAAAAACTGAAGGCAAACAGGTGTTTTTCGGAGAGGAAAGTAACCAAGAAGGCTATGCATAACTTGATGAAAGAAGTCAAGCGAACCCGCATACGCATGGCTGCCAGATGGCTGACTAAACGCTGCCAGCTGGAAAAATATGGCTGGCAGACATTCTGGTGACCGACTGCCTAACCGCTGCCAGATATACAACTCAAACGATACAACCGTTTCCACCAGAATTTTTCCACATTGAAATCTTTGACATTTTTAGCGAAGGACAAACGGATAGCGTTTTGGCTACCTGGGCAGCCATGGCCACCAGACGGCTACCAAAATTGTTTCAGTGACGGCTGTCAAAAACAATTTGGCAAAACATAGTCGCCTGTATCTTAGTTAGCCGAGCGTTTTCATCTTTTCACCTTCGCTGAGAATGTCAAAGATTTCGATCGGTATGACAAACGTCTATGACATCTACCTCAGAAATCCTGGTAGATACGGTTGTCTCATTTGAGGTGTATGTTTTGTAGCGCTAAAGTAGCCGGACACCAGAATGGCTACCAGCCACATTTTACTCGCTGGCAGCCGTTTCCCGAGTAGAGTGTAAGATTAAAAAGAAAACTCAATTTGATGTTGTGCTGTTCGTATATATCGATTACTTAATTTGCTATCATTTTGGTCGTTTTAACGGTTAAAAGATCAAAATTGAAAGCAAAAAAAAATGCTGTGTGACATTAAACTGGAAACTAGTTTTGCTCTCAGTGAAAGCACATTGAAAACTTAATATGATGTAGATTTTCTCTAAATGACACGTCACGAGCATAATCTAAAAATAGAACAGCCAAAAAAGGTCCGGGATAGTATACATTTAGGCGATATTACTCGCAAACAAGAAAAAAGATTTTATGCAATCTCCATATTAGTCGCAAGCAAGAAAAAAGATTTTATGGAATCTCCACACTACCGCGGAGAGAGAATCCGGTTTCGAACTTAGGTGTTTTGGAATGCGAACTTTTTGCGATTGCTATTGACTGTAAGTGCTAGCTATCAGGAGATGGAAAATGTTCGGTAATATGACAAGCAGTGTTGTTTCACAAAGTTGTATGCAGGTAGTTTCTGACAGTTCACACTCGTTGCGTCGCTTCCATCCCGCATCAACCGTGAATAGCAGTGTGGCTATTTGAGCACAGTATGAAAATGTTCTCTTTGTCCTTCTCATATCCAAAGATGTGACATTCAAACATTATAACATTAAATTGAGTTATCTACTTGATTTTAAAAAACTCGCACATGATCACATGATTACTTTGAAATACGAATTTAGAGGCTCTGAAGACCGAACAGAATTAGTCCTGTGACTCAAAATTATGAAGATTTAGTTAGAAGGTTTCTTTAGAAAAGTGTATTAAAGTTCCAAGATCTATTAGATGATTGATAAAATACTTCTCATAGTATCTAGCGTTAGTGACAGTATGAAGTTTTAAGCATTTATAACTAGGAATGAGAATTGTTTTGAAGAGTGTCTTCTACACAGTTTATGGATTACTTAAGAATATACAAATTAAACATATATTTTCTTGGTGGCTCCTCTAAGCAACTAAAGTATTATTAAGAATTAGCTCTAGGTTCTGAAATCTGAGACATTTAATGTTAGATGTTCGAACTTCGTAAACAATGAATTTTTCCATACTGTTGTATATAAAGTTATGTATATTTTCAGAACGGGTTTGGCGAGTAAATCATTTTCGCCATCCAGGTCCCCGATTTCTGGATGCACTAAAATAATGATCTAAAAACTTTGGAATGAACTTCGCGACGTCGCATGATTACAAATATCGAAACATTTATTTTTAAACTAAACGCAAAAATTGTTACAGGAACGGATACTTAACGTATCTAGAAGAAAATCGATGACGTCAAATATATTTCTCATATCAAATTCTAAAATAAGCTTCTACGGCAGACGATCAGCGAAATGGAAATGCCAAAGCCACTATTCAGATTGACCTGCTTCAGACAAACGTGGTACCGATGATCGCCAATTTATCTAATGCCTCACAGGCGTGTGGTTCTACACCAATATTCTCGTGGCTAAAAAGAATGCGCATTATTTGCGTAAAAGTTGAAAAAATGTTGAAAAAATCGTTTCTTTGCGGTTATGGTTGCGGTCAACTGCAGGATCTCGGCAGGATGTCAAAGCATTTTTGTAAAAGGCAACAAAGGATTGAAGGAATAATTCTTCCATTGAAACTTAACTTTGTATTTTTGTGCTGCCATTTGAAATTTGCTCAATTTCAATGGATTCACTAAGTTGTTGATTTTAATATTTCCATTTTTTGAGTTTCTCAAAACTTTTGCCTTTAAACAGCAAAATGATAACACAATGTGATACTAATTGAAAATTTGATAAGTCGATATCATATTAGGATTCCAATCTGATGTTGCTATCATAATCAAATATCGATTTGTTCTAATTTTGTATGTTAGACTTTACTCGGGTTGCCAGCCGTATGATAGCCAAGCCTATGCGAGAAAGGCTCGGCAATTTGGTCTCGCTAAAAAGTAAATTTTATGTCGTTTTTATTTGGATAAATTATTTCAATAACGTGAAAACTGTCAAACAACAGCAGCTAGGGTGGAACCTCGATTAGATTTGGCATCAAGTGAAAACGGCATTAAACTTGAACCGCACTTAAAAAGGAAACGCGGAACGCATTTGCAGCTTTAGCAATATTTGAATGTGATTGATTGTCGCCCGAATTTTTAGTAAAAAACAAAGAATTTATGTCCTTTGAAATTGCTGACGAAAGCGCCATTTGTAAATTGGATTTATTCATATCATTGGCATCTTATTGTTCAAAGTACTAACTTTTCTGGTACAACTGTCCTGCGCCATTGTTTTACCAATCAAAATTATTAGATGATACTTGGTAAATCCTTCATTAGTTGGTCCCCGCGCTAGAAACTGTAGATGTCGGGGCTATCCAGCAGTTCCCCTATTTTATTTAAAGCTCTGAATAGCATTATTTATTGACGTCGTCGCCTCATGTGTCACATTTCCACAATATGAGAAACACTTATCGACTTCTTTGTTTTCTATGCCTATCTGTTGAAAGCATTTTTTTCCGTCAAAAAAAAATTAACTTACCAACATTTACGAGGGTCGTTGGGTTGACGTGGGGAAGCTAGTTTGTGCTCACGACAAGGATATGTGAAAAGTTTTCCCGGAGACAACGAAAAGTGAACAATCAACTGGACTGGGAATCAACTTTTTCGGGGCTCCTTTTTTTATTGAAAGAGTCCTAAGTTCGCAGTGACATTTTTATTGTTTCACCGCCATTTATTGCATCCGTCACCAACGTTTTGATATATCCAACAGAGAGTCAACCAGGGCAAGCGGATGAGTGGCATGATGTTCAAGCAATACTTTTCCATAAGTTTGAAAAGGTTCCTTTCAAACGGTTTCACGTGAAGAATGACCAAATCCTCTTACCCTGTTGTGTCAGCTTTCACATAAATTGAAGTGAAAGAAGAGCACATCATAAAGTTGAAAAGTTGGTCCACTTTTCCAACCGGTTCTGTCAAGTGTTTTTCCAGTTTCTTTACGATTGGTCAGAACATAGAAACATTCGTTGGGAGTTGAGTTCTTTCGTTTCCGGGAGGGTTAAAGCTCTTCGGATAGAGATGTGACATAAGTGAAGTATAGGATAGGAGAAAAAAAATACATTAATCGGTCCGGCCATTATTGCCAACCGTGTAACGCTGTCAGCTTGATTTGAGCACTCGCCATTCCGGTCCCGTCTGTAACTCTAGCGGTGAAACTGCATGAATGATTGATGTATACTTGCTTCTGTCGTAAAATTTTAATGGAGTTTCAACTTTCACGTACCAGAAGCTTACCAAAGCGAAATGACCCGAGAAAATTTACGTCAAGCAGAGTGGCTGTGATGGATTTCTTTTTATAGACAGCTGAAAGAGTTTCCAGGCGAGCTTCGGGTGGCAATTTGCTTTAGGTGAATAGTTCAAGTAGCTACAGAGATGAGGTTGTTTGTAGAAGCGGGATCGATTGTTTTTTTCGGCGTAAGTTATTACTAACTTTTCGCCAAAACAGAAACTGAAACCATACACATCGCTGGTTGAAAGGCGATCCTAAAATGTCCCAAGTGGAGAAATTGTGACTGCTGCTATTCGTTAGACAAATTTTCAGATGTTACTAAGGATTGATTTTAGTTCGCTAGGTTAATTTATCAATTTCGTTAGTTCGCTTTGTTTACAACCGATAACACGAATGAACGAGGCACCAAAAACTTCTACTGTGAACGCAACATTGGTATCACGAGAGAAAGTTCCAATGAGAAAAGAATCTCTATTGCATTGTAAGTTTGCTATGTCTAATGTTTGTAGAACAACACATGAATCAAGCCGGACACCATCTGGCAATGTGAAGACAGGTTCGCTTTCGTTCCGACTGCACGAAAGTGAGTGGGATTGTTTTACGTCACCCTACAAGATGTGAAACGAAACCATTCAGGCAACATTTACAGTTTGTAATTGACTGAGTGTTTTTGATCATTCTTTAGGCTAACATTGTCACTTCAAAATCAAATCTAAATTAGAATACAATTTCCTTTTTTAAGATATTTTAAAGATGGAAATTTTTTGAATATAGATTATTGCTAGAAATTTCTTTGGAACAATTGATTTTAAATCCAGTTTTCTCAGTTTTGTTCACAAAATAATGGAAAATGAAGCCTTGTTAGTCAGTTCATGCAAAAAATAAATACACCAGAAATAAAACTCTAAATGGTATCTGTTTCGAAGTATTACACGCAAGGATCTGTGTTTGAACCAATTACTTTTCCTATGTACATCAGCAATCTTTTTAACGTTTCGAAAAACTTCTATGGTAAGATGGTTGATGATTATGTTCAATTGATAAGCTCCAAACCTGATAAAATGCGAAGCTTTTGGCATTGTTAATTTGTATGCAGTTGTGCAAAGGGCCTAAGTTAACTCGTTACGTCTCAACGTTTCTAGACCAACTTAGTTTTGTCGAAGTAAATTATCATTATCTGGCCCAGATAATTAGGAGTACTGGCTATGCTAACAACTATTTTTCAAGCTAACATTAGTTGTAAAAGAAGCAGTTGCGACATAGAGTGAAAAGTACTACACAAAATCAGCCAGCAATTTTTTTTCTGTTTAGAACTAAAAAATATTCGATACGCATGTTTTACCTTTCTTTATATAAAAGGTGATTTTTTTGAGGTTAGGATTTTCATGCATTAGTATTTGCTCAGATTTTTTGAGGTTATGATTTTCATGCATTATTATTTGCTCAGTATGCTTTGACATTTCATCATGAATAGACTTACTAACGAGCAACGCTTGCAAATCATTGAATTTTATTACCAAAATCAGTGTTCGGTTCGAAATGTGTTTCGCGCTTTACGCCCGATTTATGGTCTACATAATCGACCAAGTGAGCAAACAATTAATGCGATTGTGACCAAGTTTCGCACTCAGTTTACTTTATTGGACATTAAACCAACCACACGAATGCGTACAGTGCGTACAGAAGAGAATATTGCGTCTGTTTCTGAGAGTGTTGCTGAAGACCGTGAAATGTCTATTCGTCGCCGTTCGCAGCAATTGGGTTTGTGTTATTCGACCACATGGAAGATTTTACGCAAAGATCTTGGTGTAAAACCGTATAAAATACAGCTCCTGCAAGAACTGAAGCCGAACGATCTGCCACAACGTCGAATTTTCAGTGAATGGGCCCTAGAAAAGTTGGCAGAAAATCCGCTTTTTTATCGACAAATTTTGTTCAGCGATGAGGCTCATTTTTGGTTGAATGGCTACGTAAATAAGCAAAATTGCCGCATTTGGAGTGAAGAGCAACCAGAAGCCGTTCAAGAACTGCCCATGCATCCCGAAAAATGCACTGTTTGGTGTGGTTTGTACGCTGGTGGAATCATTGGACCGTATTTTTTCAAAGATGCTGTTGGACGCAACGTTACAGTGAATGGCGATCGCTATCGTTCGATGCTAACAAACTTTTTGTTGCCAAAAATGGAAGAACTGAACTTGGTTGACATGTGGTTTCAACAAGATGGCGCTACATGCCACACAGCTCGCGATTCTATGGCCATTTTGAGGGAAAACTTCGGAGAACAATTCATCTCAAGAAATGGACCGGTAAGTTGGCCACCAAGATCATGCGATTTGACGCCTTTAGACTATTTTTTGTGGGGCTACGTCAAGTCTAAAGTGTACAGAAATAAGCTAGTAACTATTCCAGCTTTGAAAGACAACATTTCCGAAGAAATTCGGGCTATTCCGGCCGAAATGCTCGAAAAAGTTGCCCAAAATTGGACTTTCCGAATGGACCACCTAAGACGCAGCCGCGGTCAACATTTAAATGAAATTATCTTCAAAAAGTAAATGTCATGTACCAATCTAACGTTTAAAATAAAGAACCGATGAGATTTTGCAAATTTTATGCGTTTTATTGTTTAAAAAAGTTCTCAAGCTCTTAAAAAATCACCCTTTATATAAAAAAAGAAATAGAATTCGCTCAAACTTTAGACAAATTTTCCTAGGCCCGGAGGGCCGAGTGTCATATAGCAATCGATTCAGCTCGACGAACTGAGCAAATGTCCGTGTGTATATGTGTGTGGGTCTGTATGTATGTTGTCAACAAAGAGGTCAAGATCTCAGAGATGGCTGGACCGATTTTGATCAAGTTAGTCGCATATGAAAGGTATCCCCGTCACCCAGAACGCTACTGAATGGTTTTGAGATAGGATGTTTACTTTTTGAGTCATACTTGACCTTGAAAACAGAATATGTTTACAGACTTAGATTCCGCACGGTAATAACTATCCAACAGTCAGTTCGTGCTCGCATCTCATCCGACACAGTCGACAATTGCTTACGGTCGAGACGATAGAAACAAAGACAATACAGTATAGTGAACAATATACTGTACGAAATGGGCAAATACGATTTAACGAAGCCTGAAACTTGGCCTACAAGGCCAAATTCAATTTGTATTGATTTCAATCGCTGCAAAGTTAGACCAGCAGAAACCGAAATTGAAATCTTGCTTAAGGAACGAATGCATCTAAACGTTAATGATGTAAGTGAGATTCAATTCAACAAGGCGTCTAACTGTGTGTACATTATGTTCAAACGTGGAAGAGATGCAATTGCATTTGCTTCGGTTAATAACGAGGAGCACAGTGTTGATCATGGCAATGTTAATTATAAAATCCCTGTGTACTTGGTGGACAATGCCATAGAAGTACGCTTGCATGACCTTCCCCCGCAGACCAGCGATCAGTTTGTTCGGGAAAGTATGTCGCAGTACGGTGAAGTTCTTTCCATAGAAAGGGAAGTATGGCGGAATTTTTTTCCGGGTGTCCGGAATATGCGACTAGGTAAAGCAATTCCATCTTACATCATTTGTGATCAAGACGGGATACATCCGTGTAAAACGCTGATTACGTATGAAAATAAACTGGTTACATGTCAGTTTTGTGAACAACCTGAACACTACGGCAAGCCTTGCACTGAAACTGCGAAAAGGACATCTTCAAACAAAAACAAGGACAACCGCCCAACAACGGAAACTAGTGAGCGCAGTACTCCTGTTGTACCATCAAACCCACCAGCAACTGCAATTAATGCACAATAAGGCGCGTCTACAGCAACTAACAACCAACCCAAGAATGCGAATTATAAGGAAATCGAAGAAAAAACGGAAACCAACAACGATACCACCGATGCGGCAATGGAGGACGAGACAAGCCACGGACAAAGTGCCCCTCAATCATCGCAAGATAAAAATGAAAGCTCCTCTCCCCCTTGAAAAAGGGTGACAACGAGATCCAACTGTAAAAAAATTATTTTATCTAATAAAAACATGGCTCATTCGTCCACGTAAAGCTTGTACGCAAATTGGCCTGAATAAATCCAACAGTGCCCACAGTGAACTGCTTGGTAACATGACAGTTCAACATAAACTGTTATGTACTGACGAGTCGAAGACGAAACATAAAGTATAAATACCCTTCTTAATCCACCTATTGGTGTGATATTGCCTTTCTCTTCTTTCATAACAGTCTCATGCAAATATATTTCATACCTTCATTGAATAATTTTTAACACTAATTTTGACACCAATTGATTCAGATTGATTCCAGTAGTTCACAAAAGCATGCTTCAGTGTTTATGTCACACAGTCAGCATAATTTTTCCAAACTAGTGCTTGACATTTGCGTTGCCTATTTGTATGAGAACAGTGATGCTAATCTAAAAAAAGCCTTCTTAGTCCACTTAGTGGAATTTTCATATATCTTGAAAAATCACCATAGGGGGGAAATTTTCGAAATCGAAAAAAAAATTTTGATGCCAAAAGGCTTAGAATTGCATGAAACGTCGAGATTTAGTGTTATCTCGAAAAAAAAATTTTTTAAAAAGTCGACCGAAAGTCACAAAAGAAAATACAAGCTTGTTCAAATGTATGCACGCCATTGGGGTTAATAGGGAAAACTTTACACTCTGTCTTTTTGATTGAAATAATTGATTTACTAACAGTGTTGTTGATGTATTGGAATGACCAGCGCAGTTACCCGATCTCAATTTATCAAGTGTACAACTTTGCTTCCGCCGTTTTTTTTTCAAAATTAAAAGCTTTATTGCGAAAAAGTGCCCACAGATGTATTATTCGAAGTATTGTCCATCGCTAGCGACAACTTTCTCCCATCTTTCCGGCAATTTTCGGATCCCGGCTCGAAAAAAGGATTCCTCTTTTGACGCTATCCATGAAGTAATCTATTTTTCCAACTCTTCGAAGGATTGAAAATGTTGATCTGCCAGGCAGTGTGCCATCGAACGGAATAGATTGAAGTCAGAAGGGGCGACATCTGGGGAATACGGCGGGTGGGGCAAGACTTCCCAGGTACTTTTTGACCAATTTTGTGGCGTGAGGCAAAACATTGTCGTGTTGGAGAATGACTTTTTCATGTTGCTCTTGATATTGTGGCCGCTTTTCTTTTAGCGCGCGACTAAGGCGCATCAGTTGCGTTCGGTAGCAATCTCCTGTGATGGTTTCACCCGGTTTTGAGAGCTCGTAGTAAATCACACCGAGCTGATCCCACCAAATAC
The DNA here is from genome assembly GCF_030247185.1 of Malaya genurostris. Classification (NCBI taxonomy): domain Eukaryota; kingdom Metazoa; phylum Arthropoda; class Insecta; order Diptera; family Culicidae; genus Malaya; species Malaya genurostris. Next base: position 304,585,253 of record NC_080571.1, on the reverse strand, counting down.
AAATCATAACCTTGGCGCCGTGAATATTCGGTTTTGCTTTCGACGGAGTAGCATGCCCGGGCTTTCCCAATGATTTTCTGCGTTTAGGGTTATCGTATCGAACCCATTTTTCATCACCGATTACGATTCGATGTAAATCCCCTTAGGGGCTGTCCATAAAAGAGGTCACGCCGCAAGGAGGAGGGGGGTGTTTCATAAAACGTGACCTTTTGTGACAGGGGGAAGGGGGGGAGGTTTTTGGAATGTGACGTCCAATATTTTCAATGAGCGCATTTTTGTAATACCTAATTATATTACTGCTTTGCACTATTTCCTGAAAAAATCTCCACAATGAACGTTCGCATTCTATAGGGAAATGTTTATTTGTTGATGTACAAGCTTCTTCTTGTAAATTCGGAAATGAATGATGCAGGAAATCATTTCTGTTGTGATCAGCAAAAGTGCACGGAGGAGCGAGTAAATTAGCGAAATTAATAAATTTTTCCCAATATGAGTAAAAAAGAAAAAGATGCCTTCAAATGGTTTAACTTAAGTTATGCACTGACAATTTTTTCAGTAATTTGATTTTCTAGCATTGATAATAGTATATCATAAGAATTTCGCTTATCTGATTCTGATGCAGTTTATTCAATTGCACTCCATTTGAAAAAGGGCGGGAGATCAACGGTTTCAGACGTAGATCATGTCATGTCTTATCTTGATCATATGTGATTTTGCTCCACCAACATCAAAGCTTATCGAATCATCCAATGATTGAACTTACATAAATCAAGAATCATTTTAGCTCAAAATCACTACCCATTGTGTGACGGAAGTTTAGTACCGATATTGATCGATGTGATTTAAAATTCACTGATCAACTGATCTTGAAAAGATTTTTCGGCAGTGATCTCGTTTTGATGAGGTCTTCCTTTTTTTTTATTTTCTCAGCCCTGTATGCTAAACTAAGGAAATATTATTCTTTACCTAAAACAATAATATATCTGTGTACCCCTAGAAGGAATAAAACAGATGATTTGAATGTTTCATCAATTCCAACCAAATACTTATATAATTGATATTAATAAAATAATTCCGATGATTTTGTAGTTTTAGGGATATTTTTTAATCTAATGACAGCATGTAATAAATCGATTTTTCCCTCATATTTGTATGGTTTGTCATACATATTGAGAATGTATTGAGATGAATTTTATTTATTTTAAATTCGTGACATGTGACATAGGGGGGGTGGGGGGTCTTTGATTCTGTGACAATTTGTGACAAAGGGGGGATGGGGAGTCAAAAATCGTCGAAAAAAGCGTGACGTCTTTTATGGACAGCCCCTTACGATTTTGTCTTTGAAGCAGTTGCTCACATACAAATAGACGGCGCTCGATGTCCCTCGGTTTCAACTCGTACGGCACCCAGTTTCCTTCTTTCTGAATCATGCCCAGGACCTTGAGACGATTTGAAATGGTTTGCTGACTCACTCCCAACGATTCGGCAAGCTTTTCTTGGGTTCGGCACGAATCTTCATCAAGTAATGCTTCTAGTTGTTCATCTTTGAAGGTTTTTTCTCTTCCACCACCATGTTTGTCTTCGACATCGAATTCACCATTTTTAAAACGTCGAAACCCCTCCCGACACGTTCTTTTACTCAGAGCAGCATCACCGTAAGAGCATTCGAAGGGCTTCAGCTGCATTTTTTTTTTGAATTGTAACAGCAAAGTAAATCTTAACGCAAATGGCGAGAAATGGGCACATAAACTGACATTTTTGAGCGTGAATAATACGAAAACAAGAACAACTGTCACTGAAACGGCGATGACAATTCGTTAGGCACTGTACACACTCACTTTAAAGGAATTATCATCTATGTATTTTGACCAGCCTCAGCCGGTACAGCCACCTATCCGAAAACGGCGGAAGCAAAGTTGTACACCTGAAAATTGAAGGTTTCTGACAAATCGTCCGTCAAACCTTTCAAATTCAGAAACAATGGAGTCTTATTTTGTGATTTCTATAAGCACATGCCAATTGAGTGGAATTGCTGACAAGCGCTCATTGAAAATAAAACATAACTATAATTAAAAGTTCAACTGAACATCTTGCAAAATACTAGCACATCGACTATAATTGGAAAGTAATCAAGTGAGAATGGTCGACGTATTTTTTTGAATCTGGAAAGAAAAAACTTAAACGAAGCAAGACAAAATTCAATAGAACAGAGCAATTAAAATGATATAGTAATCACTAGAATCGTCCATGTACAATTACGTAACAAAAGTTCCCATTCATTGACATATTACATCATACCAGATGACCCCAAGAAACACTCGGTCCCCGAAAATGCATTCAAATTAGAACTTTTCTGGCCAACTTTCAGCTCAATTTGTGACAATTGGTGACTTTGTCATTCTTCACCGACACATTGGTTCATTTCTTCAAAACTTTGTCGCCACGTTCTACTCGAACTACCGTTTATAACTTTAAATTAAAAACTCAACTGGTTTTGAAACCACGAATGCACATGGGACTTGGCAAAGTTATTTTTCCGAAAGACCATCACTCGGGTGCACGGTGTCTTCCGCCGGTGGGCGGAGAAAACTTCCACAATGTGATATTATTTCTTCTCTATGTCCCATGCACGGCCGCCTGCACTAAATAGCTGACTGGTGGCACCAGTGGGAGGGAAAATCCCAGAGATGGTCACGCTGTGTTCAATCGCATCAATGTTTGGCTGTGTGTGTGTGTATCACTACGACTGTCATATGGGACATTGCAAGTTCCTTACTGTTTCTCTAGCGTCGGAAAGAGAGAAAGTCCGAAATTAAATATTATATTGTGAAACTTATCCTGCTGGGACGATCCTTGCTCACTACTCGCTCGTTGTAGTACGGTATCATTTAAGCTGCCATTGTTTTAGTCTAGAAGTTGAATAGAATATGACGGAAATTCAAGTTGATGACCGTGACAGGTTCATGCACTATAACTCAAGCATGTTCGATCTATTTTGCGCAACAGTCATGGAAATTGTCCTTTCCAATGAAAACTGAAAGAATAGATGCAAAATTGAAACTGACCGTCAGCAGAATCAAAATAGAATAGATGACGATTGCTCGAAAGCAAGACTATCGCAACAGAGTTGATTTCAATTTTCCAATATCTAATTATCGAGAGTAACTATGCTAATGTTCATCATAAAATGTGAAAGAATTGTTCTTTGGGTCAAACCTCAAATAACAGTGTGCATGCCTATGACAAAAAGGACTTCGTTGTGTTTGAGAAGTTCAAGAGATTTAAAATTTGTGAGTATGATGATGATGATAAGACAAGCACAACGAAAGCTTACGTTTTTTTGTGGACTAAATATTGGAGATATTCGTACTAGACGCAAGAAAAGTTTGCTACAGCGATGTGATGGTCACAAAAAACGCAATGCATCTGAAAACATTAGGGTACATTGAAATGATTGGAGCACCGTATTGAAGATAAGAGATATCGTTTCGAAAAAAAGTAAAAATATAAGTTTTGAAAAAAAAAATGCAGGCAATCTATTTCATCCGGATGCGACGTCGTGTTCCGGAGTTACGGGTTGTTGAGTCCAGTATCACGAAGCAAAATAGTTTAAAAAAATTTAACTCATTTCAATTAGCAAGTTTTGATGATTAATGACCAACCACGAACCAATAGGTTCTTTGGGTTTCATATATCTGGTTCATAAAGCACCAAATTATAGAAGCTGTTCATAACCTTCTTGATTTGCTTATCTCACAATCAATAGTAAACAAATTCTTGTAAGTCGACAGTCCTGCTCGATTTTTAGTTCGAACCACTATTGTAGACGACATTTCATGCATGGAGAAGTTGGGGTTTCCGCTTGTTACAGGATCAGTTTTTTTAATGTTTTTGCGCCATCCGGTATTCGATTCCCTCCTAATCTGGACTTACTGGCTTCGAATACTTTTATCACATTGGTAACAGTTAATTTGGCCTCATTCATCAATATCGATAACTTTGTGAGCGAATAGTATACATTTCCACGATGCACAAATAAAATTTTGACGGCCATTTTTACAATCGAGAAGCAAATATCAAAATCAAACAGTAGGCTATTGATGAGGCTTATTTAGGTCGAGTGAGACTTATGTCGTTTTCGCTTGATGCCAAACCAAATCCAGTTTCCACCCTAACTGCTGTCAAACCGTTTGTATGAAGCTAGTTTCGAACCTCGTTTCAAAGTTGTTGAACTGAAAATCGAGTCAGTTTCGAGCCTGGTGTTTATATCAGGTTTACTCAAATCCCTGTTGCTAAGTGCGAAATCAACACAGTTTCGTAAAAAGTGCAATTTGTAGTCGGTTTGGATTTAATTTCTATTCTGTTTGGAATTTCTGAATCTAACTTGATTCATCCACGTAGTAAGTGGAACAGTTAGTACAATTGAGGTACGTTTAGAGTAAAAGAATTATTACATGTATTACTTACCTTACCACTAGTTAAATACTTACCACAAATGTGTGAATTAAAGCTTAACCTAAAACGTACCGTTGCTATTATAGAAAACAATTAGTCATCCTTCCGCGGTGATACCTGAAAAGAAAGAAGAAGAAACACTGAAAATGTAAGAAACGATTATACTTACCCTTTGTATATCTACTAAATAATTCAATAAATTACAGCCTTTTAGCTGCATAGTAAGGCAACTACAAAGACGGTGTTTACTTTCGGGAATACAAAACTTTTAAGTTTTGGTCGAAAATATTTGAAGTTTCATCACAATAAGAAATGCCGAAAGTTCACATATTATCCGTATCTAACCGAACGGTACAAAAAAGATGATGATCTTTAGGATTACTGCGCTCTTTTAAAATTTCTTCCGAATGTCATCATTTCGAGATTTGGTATTTTGATTTTTGTGTATCCCTGTTTGGATCAGTTAACAAATTCGAAAAGCCAGCCCAAGTAACCATATGCATTATATCACTGAACATTTACAGCTCAATTTTTACATTGTAAAAGTATAATTACACTAATTCTACATACTTTAAAACAATGTGCATTAAAGACTATCCCAGAAAGTATGGACGCAACCAAAAACCGCTGCCATTTCGCAATGGTTCAGAATCTGTCAATTTTTATGGCTGCGGCCTGTTGTTTACACTCTTCTCTAACCACTTGTGCAGCTGTTTATTCGTTTTCATTAGTTTGTTTTGAAATGCGTTGACTTTCAGCAGAACAACATCGAAAAATTGTGTACAAATGGTGCACAGAACGCGGACTGTCACTGAGAAAGATAACAAAAATGTAAGGAGTTAGTGAAAAAGCCGTGCAAAATGCAATCAGGAAGTTCGTTGAGGATAACATCTTTGAGGATAAACCGAAAAAAAGGTCCTGCTAACCCTCAGTTGGATAAACGTATACTGAAGGCGTTCGAGCAAAAGAAGGAGGTTTCATTTCGGGATGTGACCAAAAAAGTGGGCACTTCGAAGTCAAATGTTCTTCGTGCTAAAGAACGTTTGAATCTTCGAATCTATAAGAAGCAGAAACAACCAAAACATAGTCCGAAACGAAAAGCATCGAGCAGACCGAGGGTTCGAAAGCTGTACAATACGATTCTTGATGAAAATTTGAACTGCATTATCATGGACGACGAAACCTACGTGAAACTCGATTACAAATCCTTGCCGGGACCATAATACTATTCGGTGCTAGAAGGGCATGTGTTAAACCAGTCCGAGACATCGATTGAAGTCGAAAAATTTGGTAAGAAAGCTATGATCTGGCAAGCAATTTGTAGCTGCAGTGAGATTTCGAAACCCCTCATCACCACTGCTTTAATGAACAGCGAAATATACATCAAGGAATGTTTACAAGAACGACTTCTACCCATGATTCGAAGCCACAAGGATCCTGTTGTCTTCTGGCCAGATCTTGCTTCTTCAACGGTAGAATGGTATACTACCAAAAATGTCACTTACGTCGCAAAAAACATGAATCCACCAAATTGCCCACAACTTCGGCTAATTGAGGAATTTTGGGCATTAACGAAGGCACATCTTAGGAAACATGTCTCGGAAGCCGAAACCATTCAACAGTTCGAAAAAGATTGGAAAAAAGTGTCAAAACTTGTCGCCAAGAAGTCTGTACGGAAGCTAGTCTACAATGAATAAGTAGCAAATGTTGAGAGTAATATTCTGTTGTTGTAGTCTAATATTATCAGTATATCGAATAAAATTTGAATATCTAACACTTGTGAATTATTTACAGCGAAATCAAAGAGTGTCCATGCTTTCTGGGACAGTCTTTACTGCACTACCGTATGTGGAAATTGCTTTTACATCGCGAAGCTTGGAATTCCGATGCAGGTTTTTTTTCAAATAAATTTCAATTCTTTGACATTCTTTTATTCTTTCCGTCGCACTTATCATAAAATAGCTAAAACTTTTTTCAACCACAACACCGTCTTTCGCCAATGTCATACACCAGTACCAGACATCCGTAAGCATTCAACCGAAAAAGTTCGGGAACCACTGATCTAGATAATATTGGGAGTAAAACACTACAGGGTCCGGCACTCGAAGTGTAACCAATTAAAAAGGCCATAAATTCAGTTTGGAAAATTACTTTTACTTAATTCAAAGTACAAAATGTGTAAAAATAATACAAAATTCAGAATCAATTCACTTTTGCTCGATATGACCACCTTTTGCCTTGACTTGATGACTTGAGAGAGCGAAGGAGTTGCTTCGTTAGTCCGAATGTGACTTGCAGGTATTTTGGCCCACTCGCGGACAATAACTTTTTTCAGCACCTCGAGACTGGTGTATCTTTTAGTTCGGACTTTGCTCTCCAAAATGGTCCAAAGAGAATAATCCATTGGATTCGCATCTGGTGAATTCGAGAGCCATTGTGTGGACGTGCTGAAGTTCGGAACGTTGTTTTTCAGCCATTCTTGGTTCACTCGAGCTTTGTGAGACGGTGCCGAGTCCTGCTGAAACGTCCATGGTCTGCCACCGAGATGTTTGTCTGCCCACGGCTTCAAAGCAACCTCCAGAATACTTTCCCGATAATATGTCGCATTTACCTTGACGCCAGGCTCGATGAAAACGATTGGAGAGCGCCCATCTGCGGTTACAGCGGCCCAAACCATTATCTGTTGCGGGTGCTGCCTCCTGGTGGCCAATCGATGACTCAAATTCTCGTATGAACGGTCGGTCAAGTAAACCTTATCGTTTTGAGAGTTTACGAATTGCTCAATTGGAAAAATTTTCTCGTCAGAAAATACAATGTTCGGAAATTGACCGCTTTCGGCCAAACGAAGCAACTCCTTCGCTCTCTCAAGTCATCAAGTCAAGGCAAAAGGTGGTCATATCGAGCAAAAGTGAATTGATTCTGAATTTTGTATTATTTTTACACATTTTGTACTTTGAATTAAGGAAAAGTAATTTTCCAAACTGAATTTATGGCCTTTTTAATTGGTTACACTTCGAGTGCCGGACCCTGTATTAGAGAACATTGGTCGTGTTGAGAAGACATTAGTCTCTCAGCCCAAAGCGAAAATCATCCCCAAACATTGATAATCACGGTTCATTTAGTGAGAGGCAATGGTAAGAAAAAGCAGTGCACTCACCATTTGGGTTGTCGTCTCGTTGCCAAAAATCACGACTTTCTCGGCGGTCTCGCCGTCCGTTCTGTTTCCCGTGATGTCCAGATTTGCCGCAGTAGCGAAAATTTCTCAGGCAGCTTTCCCGGGTGATCTTCGTGCGAAGTGGGAGTCGCATCCGTTTTACTACCTCTTCTGGTTCTGCCTGTAGACGCCAGCGCCAAACCTCGGAATTCACTCTCCGGACGCTCTCGCGCTATCCACGATAGTGTGATGACTGCATTTCCAGGGGAAACGCTGACCCCGCGCTAATTCTTCACCACTTCGATTTTCACCGCCTCCGCACAGGAATCCGATTCACAACGGCCCTGCCGTACTCTCTAAAATTGCTTACTATGCCGCTGCAGTACGATCGTACAGCGACGCAGAAACAACTCGGGGCACGCTTGACACGGGAGCTCTGGATGTTTGTGTGGTGATTACTCCTAATCTTTATTGTAAACGGATCAACATCCAAGTCTGTTGATATTATCGAAACCATCGATAAAGATCGCTGACCAGGACATTATTCACTCGGGACTCCCGAGACACGCGGTCCCGTGTTTTCGTCGCCTTCTTCACTCTTTCCCGGCCTTATTTTTTTGCACGTTTCCTCTCGTTCGCGTGTTCACCCAAAAACTAACATATGCGTTCTCAACCTCCGTCCGGTCGGTGTACTCAAAATAATCATCCGTACCGTTTCGCTCTTCAAGTGAGTATTTTACTATTGTCCCTGTTTTAATGCAGAGTGTTTCGTGCACGCTTAACACAAACCCCTCGTGAACCTTTAGTTACTAACTTAACTGCAACAACAGAATTGGTACTGTACGCATACAATTTGTTTTGGTTCGTTCAGAATACTGCTACAGCTGTCGGTTTCACTTAAATTGAGGAAACCAAAAATCGACTCGTTTTTTCTTAAAAAAAAAAGGGAAAAAGTTATATTTTTGGATGTACAATACATTCAGTAAGCACCATTAAAAAGTTTCTGAATCATTAATTCCGTATAAAAGGAACAGCAGTTCAGCTTTCTTTCAACAGTCCTATAAAACCATATATTATTTCTTAACCTCAAACAGCATCAAAGTCTCAGATTTATCTATTGTGCTATGTGAAAAGCAAAATCTTTGATATCTACATTCCGGAGGAAATATTACCAACCGTCTCCTTGAACCTGTATACAAATTATTCAATTTAGAAATTCAACATTTACTCATAGAAAACACATCTCGCCCGAATTGGCAGCTCTATCTATATTACAAAATTAGCTTCCTGCAAATTACTGCAGCACTTCAACTTGTTGACACAAGTACAGCCAGAATCCCGGTATGCTCTCATATTGCATCGTTGGGAGGTAATCGAAATCAGTATCATTGGGCTCCAACTAAGTATATATGAGCTGCCGGGGTAGGTCGGTAGCGCACTGGAAATCTTTTCTATTGCGATGAATACATATTACGAAACATCATCGGCAGGCGGCCATGGCCTTTCCTTCACTTCTTTCCGTCCGGGCTGTGAGCGATTGCAATGAGAAGAGTCTATCTCCGGACCGTGGATGATGCTCGGTGCACCCTCGGTTTTTGCGATGTGATGCTTGTCTTTAAATACATATTTATCTTAAGAATCTCTTCCTTGACAGAAAGATAAATAACGAGCTTGCAATATAGAACCGGCCAACTGAAAAGGAACGGAGCAGTGAAACTTGGAAGAAAAGTTTTCTTCATTCTGCGAGGAAAACTAAAGTGGAAGCCAAGTAAACATTCTTGACAGTGACAACTAGGAGCTGAAATACTTTGAAGCCACTTTCGCTAAATTTTCTACCGACACTGATCATGGTTCTTCTTGTTTGCGACAAATAAATGGTAAATTTTTTATTCAAAGTAACGAGCTACTGCTTGTGAGAACACTGGCGAGTGCGTTTGAATTATGGAGCCAGCTTACAAAAGATGTAATCATTCTGTGTGAAGCTAAGTCTGTATGGGAATTGAAACAATGCTAGAGTTTGTCGTTGCGGCACAAATTGCATAATTTCTGAACTGTTTGAAAGATACAGTTCATGTATCCGAGCACATAATTCACCTTTTGTTTGTATTTTCTATTTCCTGGCTTATTCTCATCATATCTTTACCCCTGGATGATATTTTCATGACGTACATTGTGGAAACTGTTTTCTCGATTTCGAACTTGTGCAAAGCATTGGGCATGCTATAGGATGATCCGAGATGTGTTGCATGAAGCAACATTGTTGCGAGCAAATATCTCAGATTTCAGCAGCGCTTGCTAAATTATTTAACAAACAACATCGGGCGTTATTCGTACCAACCCACGTGCTTTCAGCCGAGACATAATGTTGCAAAAAGAACCATAATATCTTTTTCACTCCCCTTTTATACACGGTGATTACCGAGAACTCGTCGCTCATGCACTGTAACACAGGTCGCAATGATCCCTTCGGAAGGAACAGCCGTTCTCCACCGGCATATTATCTTCATCACAGGTCGTTGCTTTGAACGGTGTGAGCCTCGGTGTTTCTGAGCGATGACGACGTCGACGACGACGACGACAACGACGACGACGACAACGTTGACAACGACGATGTTTTTACTATCACTGGGAGCACATAAACGGCAATGCGTGGCAAAATTTACTACATCGGACGATCCTTCCATCGCCACAGGTGAAAAATTCAGATTCATCCTTTGGAAGTTCCTGGAAGCACCTCGTTGCAGAATCACGGATGGCGGGGCCAGTAGTGTGGCAATCTCATATCTTGTATGGCCGGGAATAAAAATAGCATTACAGCAGTACCTAACCGGTTAGGCCGAGCATAAAGTTTGCATCCTCATGGGACATTTCGCGAAATTAGACACGATGATTCCCCCGTTGCGTTTATGGGGTGTGCGATCGTTAAAGTGTCGCTCGTTGCAGTTTGCAGACTGTCTTCGGCGATGCGATGATTGATTCGCCCAAGATGAGTTTATGGTTTGACAATGTTTTAGTTATCTTATCATATTGAAATAATAGTAATAATAATGTTTGATAGTTGATTTAAATCAGTAAAATTGTTCATAAAATTCTCAAAATTATTTTTAATAGCAATTTAAATACAGACGCAGAAAAATAGGATACAGTGTTTATTTTATTACACAATATAAAAAGTTTTTGCATTGTTTTTAGCTCTAGGAATAAGTCTTCATTCATTACGAGTCAATATGCAAAGCTTTCAAGAAATTTTGATAGAAAAAAATCATTTAATCAACCTCTAAATTTTTCAAAAACGTATTTTGTATCAGTACAAAAACCGGTTTTATTCCATGTAGTATTGTAATTATCAACGATATGTTTTAGTCTTGTTAAGACGTAGAACCACCTTGAGATAGTTTTAAATTTGATTAGAATCAAAAGAGGAAAATAGATTAGAAGAATGTCATGCAAATACAACTATGCAACGAAAACCGAGAAAAGGTCACCGCAGAAACGAGACTCGAACCCGTAGCTAGCTCCTATCCGGGGAAATTGTTTTGCCAATTAAACTACCCTATATGTGAAAAAACACGAAGAAACAGCCTAATTGACTAGAAGAACCGAGCTTGCTTCGCTGTATTCGGTCGTCACAGCTTTCAATTATAGTCCTATCACTATGACAACTGTCAGACGCTGATTATTCTTAATGAGATTTGCCGAAAATAACTGTAATCTGTTTTACTCCAAGTCATCTTCTTCCATGAATTTGCAGAAATAAAAGCACTACTGATCGGTGTTTGAATCAAGTATGTTTAAACAAGACAGTTATATGTTTCTTAAATAACCTCAAAAAATAGATAATAGATAGTTTTCATGATCGCATGAATCGTGCTACATCGTTTTACTCAAATTTTCCCAAAAAAAAAATTATGTTGAATACAGATTTACAATTCCGAAGCAGATTCAATATGACCTATCAATATTGATCCATATTACTTAGAATACTACAGTGATCCAACCTCACATAATTGAAATGACAGTGCTAGCCCGTTTAACTTCCTTTACCCCAATTTATTTTATATGTTGTATCTGTAGGTGAAGTTTCTTTTGCATTCCTGTAGGAGGCTAATTGCGGTTAATTGCGGGTGAAATCGATTGATATTTTTAAGAAAGATCCTAGAATAAGATTACAAACTCACGAGTATTGTTATACCATTTTACCTCAATTTATTTCATAAGTCCTATTTCTGGAAAAACTTTCTTTCGCATACCGAGAGGAGGCAGATTGCAGTTAATTTAAATCGATTGATATTACGAAGCCTTTGTATTACATTCCTGGTATGAAATTTGACCTTCTGTTTCAACAGACTTCGCAGCCGATTCAAAGTGTATAGAAACCATTGCATGGCTAATGCAACGATTCTACTGACACTATGAATCCTTTTAGCTCGGAGCTGGATTGATATTACGAAGCATGTCCTAAAAAGTACAAATAGGTTCAATGACCAGACGAATTTTGTTACACCCAACCGTATTTCTGATCCAAAAAGAACCGAAGAAAGATCACCAGCGATACAATTTATAAAATAAAGGGTTAAAAGGGGCTAGTATTGTCATTCGTATTTGGATCACTGAATTCTCTACTTAATATGGACCAATATTGATAGTTCGTATTGGATTTGCTTCTGGATTGTAGATCAATATTTATCAAAAGACTCAGTTAAAGAATAAATTGGGGGTAAAACGGAATACTATACTGTATAGGTTTTTTAAAGCTTATAACTCAGTGATCTGTGAAAGGATTTATATAATCTAAGTACCAATAGAATCGAAATTTTTCAACTTAAATGTGTATACCAACAGCATTGAAGTATTTCAATAGTACACTATTGAAAAACCTGTTTCATTTGACCCATGTTAACACTCGCTTATCAGAACGCGTTCTGAAGAAGAGAACAAAATATCTGCTGCTGTACAACAAATCGTTCAAGAAAAATGTTCCGAACAGTGCTTAATATCGTAATCGTAAAGCATCTTGATAGTTTTTTTCAAAGAATTATGCAAATCCGTAGTGAAATAATCGACATTAAAATTCTGTATGCGGCTATTTTTATAGCCATTAGGACCGCCCATTAGTGAAAATGCTACAAACGAAATCACGTAAAAAGAAACCTCTTTACAAAAATTGGATCAGTTTGGATTCTATCGCCACTGCGAGTAGATCTATTGTGTGTCGTTTGCAAAGCTAGTTTCGCTTCCGACAAGAGCGATTACGTCACAGCTGCCAATTGTTTGCATTGGTGAAAAAACAACGAAAAGGGGACAACGGTGAAGAGTATTGCACTTTGGTCCGATCTACTCTCGAGTACGCTGCTGTTGTTTGGGCAGCGTACTATCAAAATGGCATCCATCGTATTGAATCTATCCAACGCAACTTCGTTCGCTATGCACTTCGTCGTTTTCCTTGAAACGACCCTCATAACCTTCCCAGCTACCAGGACCAAGCTAATTGATCTTGACCTGCTATCCGTTCGCCGTGATGTCTCGAAAGCAGTCTTTGTTTCTGATTTAATATTATCACTAATTGATTGTCCAGATCTGTTACAAAAATTGAATTTCGACATCCATCAACAAAGTCTTCGATACCAGCCATTTCTGAGGTTACCTTGTGCTAGAACGATCTCAGAGACAGGCACAGTTATAGTTTTCATGTTACTCTATTTATTTATTTATTTATTTTTAATTTATTATGTTGAGATAAAGATTAGCGATAGTTGTATTTTTAAGCCAAAAAATGTATCTGTTGGACATTTGTAATCTGTAGATGCGAAAGACGAGAAGGGTTTATGCCTGTTGGAGAAAGAGGTTTAAAGAACCTCAGCTCCAGTGGGCTTTTCCCGGCTCCAAACAAATAAACAAATAAACACAAATTCAGCCGTTCTAATGGCTCTAAAAGTTTTCTAAAGAACTGTTAGGATTTCTTATTCGCAAATCGAAGGTAAATATCTTCAGTTTAGTGCAAATCTAGAACAGTTTGATTAGATTTGTGTATTTTTCGTTGTGTGAAACACTCTATTCGCTCTTCTGCAAGTACTTCGATTTTATGTTATATAGTTATGCTTAAATACAATACAGTACAAAAAGGGATCTTGGGGTATAATGAACATGATAGCGTTTCGTACGGTCCTTCTGAATTCATGGACTTGATTTTACTGACTTTTTTACACCAAAAAAGTGCTTTGTGGTCAGCTGTATCATGTCTCCAAAAAATCTTTGCGTTTTTGGTCGATTTCTCCCCACGTTTGTATATTTTTAAGATTATTTTCCATGTAATCCCGAACCGGAAATCTGATAGCGTTCTATAGAATCATTTGAATCTAATTTTATGAAAATTTATCTAACTGGGAGCGAAATGCGATTTTACCGAATGACGTTTCATCCCATAAAATATTTTTCTCAAAAGGGTAATTTTCCGAATAGGTCATTTCGCCGAAAGGGTAATTTTGAATACAATTAAAAAACTACCGGCGGACCCTCGCATACAAACCAGGAGCCGCCTCGTTTACCCGGTGTATTTAAAGCTAGATTTCTTTGTCTTAGACAGATCGAATCGAGCGGTAGTAACATCGGGCAGCACACGAACAAAATCGATGTGGCAAAGCCGCTTGAGATTTTTTTTTCATTCGCACTCAGTTTTATGGAAAATACCTCAAACATTTGTCTGGTAGATGCATCAAAGCAAACTCTTTAATGGTAATAAAAAAGTTAACAAATTTTCTTGGAAATTCCGTTCCGAGAATCACGAGTCAATCTGAAAAACTTATTCAAGAGAGTAGTATTTCTGAATCAAACGGGGGAAATAAATTCATCCGTTATTTCAAATATGAGATTTCAAAAAAGGGCAACAGCGAAGTGAGTTCCACTTTGAAATTTTTGGCCATTGATTTCGGTACTATTGGAACCGGGAATTGAGGTTCGATACAACCGGAAATTTTGTTTTCATCAACCATCAGTTTTATACAACTTTATGTATACAAACATGCCCTTGCAATTTCGTTATGTATAGAATCATGCCCTTGAAATATTCTTACACTAGAAATCGTACCCGGATAAGATTTAATAGCGTGAGTTGTACAAACTTTCATTTGAATGTTTGTGGAAATCAATCCCGCCATCAGTGAGGAACTGAGTTGATATATTTATTTATATTGAATATTTTGCACTTGTATTGAATATTTTGCACTTTGCATCCTTTAACTTCTTCACTGGTAATTGACAGGTAACTGACGGGTAATAATGCGGGATATTTTGGGTACTTGTTAATTGGGACAAGTTACTAGTAGGCTTCGAAAGCTATGCATTTTCTCTATCTTCCCGATCAACAAGGAGAACAAAATTGTATCTGGGGTTGTTATGTTTTTGTCGTGAATACGAGTTACTTTACTATGGGGTGCCTTTCCAAAATTAGCCATATGGAAGAATGGGCAGAACTTAATCGTGAATATCTCGACTTGTATTAATGGTAGCAACATAATTCTTTCACCATTTCATCAAAAATATGATCAGGAATTTAGGATAATATTTTGAACAGTGTGCGATAACCACAAACAACTCAAAAATAATGTTTTCTTAAAATTTGAAAACAACGCGGAAAACTCTTTACTTTCGCTTGGGGTTTTCGCGCAAGGACGACGATTTTGAGGTAGTCAGGCACATACCTTCAACTGAATGCGTATAAAAGGGGGACCGTGGTCGAAAATCGATCATTTCTTTTCGTGCGTTCGGTGGAAGCAGACGTCGTGGGAGTGGAATCATCAACCAGCAGCGCCGGAGAATGCACCTTCTGCGTGGTTAAAACCTCAAACGCTCAGGTCGCATCTCTTATTCGCTTGCTGGCCATCGAGGCGAGAGGACTGGCATCGCGGGAGTTAAACTTTCAACCAGCAGCGCCGGAGAATGCACCTTCTGCGTGGTTAAAACCTCAAACGCTCAGGTTGCATCTCTCATTCGCTTGCTGGCCATCAATGCGTGCTGGAACTGGATTCTGGAACTGTATTCCGAAACTGATTTGAGTTTCGAAATTGCAGTTCTAGAATTGAAACTGGATTCTGAGTCTGTTATTGGATCTAAATTTAGGTCTTGAACTCAGGGTCCAGTTCTCTATTCCAGACTTCTATTCGGTTCTTTTTAAAACCATAATAATACTCCTAAAGAATTATGCGGAATTTACTTTACTGTACCTCTATACAATTCTATACTATCTCAATTTGGTCCTTCTGTATTAAAATTCTGTATGCGGCTATTTTTATAGCTGTTAGGACCGCCCATTAGTGAAAAAGCTACAAACGAAATCACGTAACAGAAAGCTCCTAACAAACATTGAATCAGTTTGGATTCTATCGCCAATGCGAGCAGATGTATTTTGTGCCGTTTGCAAAGCTAGTTTCGCGATTACGTCACAGCAGGTAGTCATTTGCATTGGTGAAAAAGCAACGGTGGAGAGCATTACACCAAATCAGCCGTTCTAATGGCTCTAAAAGTTTTCTGAAGAACAATTAGGATTTGTTGTTCGCAAATCGAAAGGAAATATCCTCAGTTTAGTGCAAATCTAGAACAGTTTAGTTAGATTTTTGCACTTTTCGCTGTGTGAAATTCACAGTAATCGAGTCGAGTGAAGTCTTCTTTGTTTTTGCGAAAAATGTGGAAAAGGGGAATGCTTGCATAATTCATACAAATGATCAACTAATTGATATTCGGAAGTGTTAAAAAACATGTCAGTTGTTTTCGTATTCACGACATCCAGTTATGTCTCTGACATTACCCACCCGCCTTTTTTTTTCTATCTAAATTAGTCATAATCGCGGCCTCGTTAATAGTTAAAATATGTAAATATCAATATTATATCAAAGTTTGTTACAAATTTAGTACGACTTTCCAGCTGTTATTACCAATTTTTTGGGGGGGGAAAGGCTTTACCGTGCAAATCTAAAAATAGATTTCGTGAAGTAAGATGAAATTGCATACCTTCAGGCGATTTGATTTGCCATTTGTCATGCACAGTTAAGGTGAAATGTAGCGTCATAAAATGCGCGCAAAATTTTATCCGCTTCAGTTGAACGAACCGTCGCACAAAGCGTACCAAGAAAAACGGCCACATATAAACAAGAACTTTTTTCAATGATTGAGCGCAGTGGGTTTACCTCTCGTTATATTGGCTTTAAAAAAGACGGGAAGTAATGGATTTAAGAATTCTTCACACTTTGAATATATGCTGATTCAATCATCATTGTTAGTGATTACTCTTACAGTAGAGCTATAAATCATGAGTAATTATGAATGATTAACATGAGGTTATATGTATATGTATTGACTAACTTGCTAACCATGTTAGTCAATAATACCAGGCATATGCCTGATTTTAGTAGCAAGCATCGATTCTCCTTCAAAAGAACGGTTGAAGACAAGAGAACATCAAGTATTTTCGATATCTTTGCCAGTCGTTCACCAGGCCCTTCCCGCCGATGAGATAGAATTTACGTAAAAGTATTCACCACTAACTTTTTTTCGGAAGCGACTTTCGGAATTGTATAGCATGATGAGTCTAGAAATGTCTGTTTCAACGATAACGAACCGAAGACCAAACAGCCTCTGGCCTCCGGTGCCAGAAATCATCAATAATAATTTCTTGGATTACATTATTGGAATACATTCCAATTATAACTAATGGTTCATCATACCATGCAGTTAAAATTATTTAGTGAATCTTTTCTCAAGCACATATTTGGGGCACGGAATTGAATATAAAGTTATTTCGTAGTTCCTTATTATTCAATCGATTTTGAAAGCAAAATCAAGCGTTGATTCATTGTATTCATAATAATTGAAAAACCAATGAATTCCAATAAGTTTTCCATGCTGACTGGCTCGAAGCTGGCCCTCAATGTTTATCACATTGTTTGTATAAATGACAGCTACTTAGAAAATAAACGATTTCTTACAATACTCATTTTATTGTATTCAAGTCGTTTTTATATCAACACAAAACCCAATGCTGCATAAATTCGCGTCATTATTTTATATCTATTTTTTGCTCACGATATAATCCACCGTGCCCACCGTGCATTTCTCACACCACCTCAATACGAAACAGCAGCGCGCAAGCAATAAAAAAATGCAGAAAAGTTTATGAAAACTTTTTCAATTTTCGGTTGTTTTCGCTAAAATTTTATAATTTTGAGTTGCATTTTCAGATTCTTTGTGAAATTCTGCTGCAAATACTACTTTTCAGTTCTAAAATCATCCCCGTGGGACGGAACAGTGACCGTTTATACATTTCAAAAACCAATTACGGCTCGGCAAAGCAAAATTTCTAAATTCTAAGAATACTTAGTTATGATAAATTTGATTTCGAAAACTTAAGTGTTTTTGGTTTTTCGAAAATCGGTCTAGTTTTCGAATAATTGATCAAAAACGCGATTTTCGCATTCCGCTACATTTCACCTTAAGCGACTGGTTCCGAACCGGGTATGTATCCCGAGTAAAGTCTAACATCAAAATGAAAACAAATTGAAATCTGATTATGATAGCAACATCAGATTGAAATCCTAATATGATATCGAATAATCAAATTTTCAATTAATATCACATTGGGCTATCATTTTGCAAAACAGGTACGAGTTGCATTGTTTCGGTTAGCAGGCCCTAGTGATTGATGTTCTACCAAGCTTACTTCGGTTATACCGAATATAAGCTGTCGGTTCCGGAAATATACCTCATGACAATTACGTTTTAATCAATCAACAAGATCTAGTCAAGTGCATTGGATTTGGATTTGGTTATTTTTCCCAAGCAATTCGTAAAGCCAATGCTAGATTCGAAAAGCAATCGAACATCAAAATTGTCTATCTCGATAATAAACCAATGTGTCTCGTGTGATGGTGGCCAGCATCGATAGCAATAGCATTAAAAGAAGAAAAAAAAACCATCAGCTCCAGCAGTAGCTTCGTAAGGAGTTTATTATTTTCAAGAGGGATTGTTGGAATGATTCACACTGCACATGAAAGCTCTCGTAGGTTCTTTGAAACTACCAGCACCCGAGCCGGTTCTGCTGCTCCTGTAGTGCTGCTGTACGTGCATAAAAGCTGTCAACCGACCGGTGGCTGTTCTTGGTTCTACGCTGGAGTAACAAGTGTATGTGCTAAAAATCAGTGGTAGTCAACCTTTTTGCACTTGAGCACGTTGCAAATGTTTCGTGGAATGCCTACATGTGTCAGAAACGAAAAATTATGTTCATGCTCCACGCAAATGTATCATTCTTGACATGTCTTTGGCTTTGGTTCTATCACTAATGGCGATTTCGGTTGCAGCAATTATGTTTCAAGTTGATTGTCAGTAGTGCGCATCAAATTGAAATGAATTGTTTCAAGATCCCTTGGTCGGATCTGTAACGCGCCCAGTGGGTCCGAAAAGGGTACATATAATATGGGTTTTTTTTGTTAGCGCTTTGAATAATGTGATCCGAACATGCGAGTCGCTTGAAAATAATAGTGTAGCTTTCCATGCTCAAGTTACAATTGTCAAGTTCTGAAACGGAATGTGGTGTCGAGGTTTTGTGTTTGATCCCGTTCAGTATAGCGGCACTTTAAGTTTGCTCATTGGTTGAAGAAGCTATAATACGGGACGCGTTGTACGACGCTATGCTCCTTATTGTTCGGATTCAGTTTTCGTTACCTTGTGAGTAGCACATAAGTTTCAATAATAAATTATGATAAAATATGACTGTGATATTGTTTCTGCAGCTTGGTTCCAGTGTTCACCTCTCCCGTATGTACACACGAGGAACCGCGGAATCGTGGTGGCAGAACCACATTCGAAAGAAAACCCACTGGGCTCGTATGGCGGAAACTCACGCCACGATAATAAGAAGTCATTTGTTGAGTGCGCTGTGAACAAGGCGGAAGCATTTGTGCACTTTTTCGCAATTTCTGCTACCAGTGCAAGCCGAACGGGCAAATGTATCGTGGGGCTCGCTCGGAATAAATTATAATTGTGTCGAGCTGTTGTTGTTGTGGTAGACGGGTGTTTTGAGGTTCCCTTTTCCTCCACCCATTCTAGTTCCATGGTGTATTGTTGCATGAATACCGAAGCAACCACTTTTATGATCCCTCCGGAGGCGAACTGAAACGAGTCATTGTTGAAAAGTGGAGTTGCATGGTCGACGGTAATTTGTAGAGGCTCGATCGGTGACGTTATAATTAAGTAATCTAGCCTCGGTGTTGTTCGTGTGATGGAAGCAACAAACAATTACCACAACCAATATGGATAGCTTGAGTAGTTTCACGCGAGAATGGCTGGTTTGTTTGTTACAGTTTGTTCTATTTGCTTATACCATAATTGATTACAGTAAACTGAATTCCGAGACATAAGAAACAAAAAGCTTTCACGGAAGCTCAAGCAGGTTCATGTCGGTTTAGTAATGCTATATACCTATTTAGTTTACAATTTGAAGGATGTTTTAGGATCGTTTGTAGAATAATGTCAAATCAGTTAGTTCCTTACATGTTCCGAGTAATATGCGATGTAGTTTGATAATTTGATTATTCAATTTATTTTCTGGCGTTGAATTGGTAATAAATAATTACTAGGTTCATTAAAGACTGTTCCAGAAAGTATGGATGTAGTTGAAAACCGCAGTCATTTCGCAACAAATGAGAAGCTTTTCCCTCACCACTTGCGCAACCGGTTTTATTTGCTTCCATCGGTTCAGAAACGTAGAAATATTGAAAGATAAAGATAGAAAGATAATGGAAAAATGGAAGGCGTGAGTGAGAGAGCCTATTAGTGAAAATGAAAGTCTTTTCCGGCTCATTTATATTCCATGGAAATTACTACAATCTATGTATTTTCGGAACGGGTTTGATCAGTAGATGTCGGAAAACAATGTTTGAGGTGGTTCTGAATTCCAAGATGGCGACTTCCGGTTAATTGATATTACTTGAAAACCCTTATAATATGAGTATTTTTGGAACAGGTTCGATTAGTACATGTCGAAAACAATGTTTGAGGTGGTTCTGAATTCCAAGATGGCATAGCCATCAGCTCCAGTTTTTTATATTCAGAATTTCACTTTATAAAAAGCACTTGTTCAGCAGCTTAGATAGTCTCGATAATCTGAAACTGATTTGACTGGTATTTTATTTTTTTTTACTGAATCCGAAAAACCGCTCTGAAAATTTGCATATTCTGAAGGTATTCGAAAAATTCGAGTAATATCGACATAAATTGTAAGGGTTTTCAAGGAATAGCCAAAAGTCATTATTTTGGATTTTGGAACGACCTCAGACATCGTCTTCCTAAATCTATTCATCAAACCCTTTCCAAAAATACTCATATTGTAAGGGTTTTCAAAGACTATCAATAGGGCTGAAGTCGCCATCTTAAATGAGTCGAAAAAAGGTCCTGCTAATCGTCGTTCTTGTATATGTGTACTGAAGATGTTTGAGGAGTAGTGGCAGTATAAGAGGAGTAAGAAGAAAAAGAAGAAGAAAAACTACAAGGATCAGCCCATGGGGTTGTTCGAGCGATGGATGTGGAACAAGGCAACCAAAATTTGTAATGATCGATATTTTCAATCAAACAGTTCAATCAATTGCCATGCTATTGAATGCGCGATTGTACACAGAGAACCTTCCGATCATAAAATTGCGATATCGCAGTTTTTGATTTTTGCGATAGTTGATTTAACTCCTTATTGTTTTATTTAACCAATATGGTTTTTGATTTGCATACATTCAGGTAGTTGAAAAATATGTTGTTTTGAATGCTGTCAAATGCCGGAGACAGTTGAAAGCAAGACAATAATCGCAATGCAGAATCAACAACTTTTTTAGTTGAAATCTGTTCGCGTCGCTTCAAAATGTCAATGAAAACAACATCGATGATTAAAGCGTTTGGTGAAATTGTGTCCATTCGATTTGAGAAATTTTTGATTCCATAACAAGTGTTTATCTAACAGCGGTGTTGTGATAAAGTTAACCTTGTTTAAGATGAAAAAGATTTGGTGACAAATTAAAAAATGTTAATGAATGATCATCTCGTAATCTTTCAGGTATGCGCAAAAATTTTATGCTTCAAATTCGATCATTGATGTACTTCCAGCAGACTTTTTACTTCCAGCTGTTTGATACCGATAATGATGTTCATGCATTAGCAATAAAACGCTTTTTGACATGAATTTAATTTATAAAAGTAACAGGAGCGAAGGGTTTCAAACACACAGAACGCGCTGCGATTGAATGGTGCGTTTGAATTGCCGTCGAAAAATCCCAATTCCCAGCGGTTGATGCAGCTCATATAAATTGACTAAAATTATCAGTGCATAACTTTAGTTCAACCGTTTGAAGGCATCATTTTAGGTAAATTTAATAATTTCACTAATTTACTCGCCCCTCCGGGCACTTTTGCTGATTAAAAACGTTTTTCTACATCAATCATTTCCGATCGAATCAGAAGAATTTTTTTTAGAATTTAGATCTTTACTGATCTCGACTTGACATGATCATGATCATTGTTCGAGTTGATTCAACTCTTTGCAATGTCTAAAACAAATAAAACCGATTCATTTTTCAACTAACTAAACTTTCAACTAAAATTTTGTTCCAATAACAACACCAGTTATTTCAACTAAAATATTTGTTGAAATTGAAAGATATGTGTCCTCACTAATTGACAGCATTTTTTTTCAAACAGTTGAATAAGTTGTTTCAACCATCGTTTCTGCTAATCGAAAAACAAAAATGACAGTTTAGTTAAAACAACAATCGATTAGTTGTACCAAATTTTAACCAAACGAATTCAGAAAATCAACTAATATTCTGGTTGAAATGGGATCGCGGGTGGTTCCGTGCACGAGAGTCTCCTTCGATTATTCTATTATACGCGGTTTTTTATATGCGTTTGTTACGCGGCTTTACGAGCATTTCCGAAGCTACGCGGTTTTTTATGCGGATTCCCGAAGTTTCGCGGTACGTATCCCTCGCGTAAAAAAAGATCTCAGTGTATTAAGAACCAACATCGAACATGCGAATCGGGACTCTGTTTGCCTTGATTCGTGTTTGTCTTGTATCCGACGAAATTACATCAATAGCCCGTGCATAGTATCGTAACGGATTTCGATATTTTGTCGTTTTCGCTTGAGCAAACTGAAACTGATACAGGGTAGCTTCCTCAAACAAACACTTAACGAAACTACCGAAACCTGACATAAACACCAGGTTCGAAACTGATTCGATTTTCAGTTCAACAATGTTGAAACTAGGTTCGAAACTAGTTTGAAACAAACGATTTGACAGTAGTTAGGGTGGAAACTGGTTTAGGTTCGGCATCAAGCGAAAATGACACAAGCTTCTCCTCACCAAGCTTGTATTCAAAATTTACATGCTTGTGGTTATTTTTATAGCGTTAAGTTCTCTATTATTACTCCTATTGTGCGACTTCGATAATTCATCGAGTTCATCTTATTTAAATTCGTAATTAATCTTAAGCACTTAAGGTAGCGCTTCGCCGTGGTCACGGGAGTTCGCTGCCTATCCCGGGGTTTCACGCACTTTACCCAAAATTGTGAGAAAACGGTAAAGAAAACGGAAATTCGAAGAACATACGATTCTAGATAATTAATTTTTCTATCGATTCGTATATAAACTGTGCCTGATAAACGTTTTTATCGAAAGATTTCGTGCGAGTTTTAAAAATAAATGAGTTTTTACTTATTCTTTCGCACGCACACAATGTCAACGCATGCATTGGGGTGTGAAAAATGCCACATGCGGTAGACGCTAACAACATTTCTTTTGTTTTCGTTGTCCGTTCTCTCTGTGTAAACGTTGAATAAAGATGAGTAGAAAATGTAAGTAAGTGTTACTACTTTGTAAAATAATTTCTATTCATGTTTCAGTAGAACCAGAAATCAGTAATGATTTTCATCGCTACTAGCTTTGAAGCTTTGTTGAAAACGTAGCACATCCCTACATATGCGAGTTGTTTATAGCGAGAAATGGAAAAAAGAAAACAAAAGGTTTAACAAAACTCGCACGAAATCTCGCGAAAGAAAAGCTTTCTAACTAATATTTTTCGCCAAATGCATAGTAAAATCATTTACCTACAATCGTATGTTTTTGATTTTTCGTGAATCGGGTTAGTATTGGAGAAATTTGCAATTTAGAGTGAAATTTCGGCGACAAAGCAAGAGGAAGCAGTGAGTTGTCTCGCTTCGACTTGACCACGGCGAAGCGCTACCTTAAAATTTATTCTTGGGATACTTGCATATTTCTTAGGTGAAAACAACATAGCAAAGTATTTCATCCAAACTCGCATGACACGAGATCAAAGCAAACCAATTAAAGCTTCAAATAGTTTCATAGCGCTTTTTGCCTTGTCTAGCAGCTATCTTCCTCTGACATGTTACAAGTGGTACTGAAACATTGGCTATAATTTCGCTCATATTTATAAATTCGCGTGCTTCCCTACAGCTACAGCTTTCTTCCTGATGGCTGAACAGATTTTCACAAACTTATGTCGTTTTTCAGTGAAAACACTCGTGAAGTGTTTTGCTCGATTCGTGCACTTTTAGTGCAGTTGAACATTCAAAACAGGTGCACTGTGTTTCATTGATTAATACCGCACGAAAAAAATGCACTTTCGGGGCAATTCGCGGGCAATTATTTTGCACCTGTTTGTCTTGTACCGACGAAATTAAATCCATAGCCCAAATATATGCAATTGTACCCACGTGCATACAAGCGTAACGGACTTCGATATTCAAGCTTCTCTTCACCAAGCTTGTATTCAAGTTTTGCATGCATGCAGTTATTTTTATAGCGTTAAGTTCTCTACCATTACTACCACTGTGCGACTTCGATAATTAATCGAGTTTATCTTATATAAATTAGAAATTAATTTTAAGCATTTGAAATTTACCCTGTCATAAGCAGGCGTGCAAGTCAAACATAAAACCGTTTCATTGAATGACTTCATTGGCAAAACACTGGCAGCGAAGAGTGGAATCAATGAAAAATGACGTTAGACTCAAATAAAAAGTACCGCTCGGCCTTTTGACAACCTGTGCAGCCATGGCTACCAAAATTGATTCAGTGACAGCTGTCAAATCAAATTTGGCAAAACATAGTCGCCGAGCGTTTTCATCTTTTCACCTTCACTGAAAATGTCAAAGATTTCGATGTGGAAAAATCCTAATGGATACGGTTGTATCGTATCGGTGGCACTTTCGGCACAAAATATGCAGTCACTTTTCTCCGCGATGGCTAAATGGTTGTCCTGGTTTTGACAAATTTAGGTTCAAATGGAAGCAACCCCGTAGAAAAATTTTGAGTTTCATATGGATCCGACTTCCGGTTCCGGAATTACAGGGCGGTGAGTGCAAGCAGCTGCAAATTTAATTCTTCTAGTCAATTGGACTATTTCTTCATGTGTTTCAATATGCAGGGTAGTTTAATTGATAAAACAATTATCTCGGTCAGGAGTTAGATACAGGTTCGAAACCCGTCTCTGCGGTAACATTTTCGTGATTTTCATTACATAGTTGCATTCGCATGTCAATTTTCCAATGTTTTCTCCGTTAAATACTGATCATATTTAAATTCAATAGTTTGCTCTCACAGAAGACTGTGCAAAGATTAGTGAATTTTTCAAAAATAGTAAAATAAAATTCCCCAGCTCATAGGTCTGATAAGTTGATAACCATACAAACTTACATCGGACATATCGGTTCCGCATGTACCGGAAACAGTAGTCAAAAACGGTTAAATCAAAACTCACTTACTTTTCTCCGTGACGGCTTAACCGATTCTCTCGAACTTTGATTCAACTAATAGATCTTCCTGAATTTTGTTCTGATATGACTTGCGGTTCCGGAATTACAAAGTGATGAGCTTTCATAATTTATAGTGTTTTGATTAATTCCGCTGTAATATACAGAGGAATAAGGATATAATAAGAGGAAGGTAGCATTACACCACTAGGTGTGTTAGAAAAGGTTCTCTGAGATGGCTTAACTGTTTTTTTTTAAATATTACGTTACACGTTCATTCAAGGAAAGTTAAAAATAAAAGAACTAGAATTAATATACATCCTTAACTTCGGTTCGATATTAATGAACTGAAGCTGGTTTGGTATGGAGCTGAGATGAATGGGGGTACCGTTACCCTAGATGCTGAATTTCTGGTGACTTAGAGCTCCAAAAACGGCAGAAATGTTTATCGAATTTAAAACAAATCAGATGCGTAATTCATTATTCATTGTCTCTGCGTGCCATGCGAGAGGAATGGGCTTTCACCACCGAAATCGTTAAACTACCGTTTTCTTCCCGGACATCACTTTGAACCTTCCGCGGCAAAGTTGATCTATAATTATCTAGATCTTAGTGAGTAGAAGGATGGTTATTGAACTGAAAGTAATTATAGAAGAATTAACATTTCTCAAACGATCGGTTGCGCCGATGAAGCGTTTTTATAGTACACATTGAAGGAGTTTGATTCAGTTGCTAGAGTTGCTAGTTGCTAGAATTAACAACATTCAGACTGGCATGGCACAAACGGTAAGTGAAAGATATCTTTCATAGATTTTAGATGGTAAAATTTTAATACATACTGTGGAAGAAAAAAAATTGGTAAAATTCAACAAATACTGGGTTTTTCCAGTGATTTTTTTTTGTAACTTGCTTGGAACAAACAAGATTGTCTACAGTGTAGTGTGTTACATACGTGAACCGGTTGGAATCTTATAAATCATTGTAAATTTGTTTTGAAACAACAATTTTTGGGTTTGATAGACAACTAATCATTTTGTTGTTTTAAGTAATATTTGTTCGTATACACCTAACAAAAAATATTTCAAAAGAGTTTCCGGTGTTGCTTGGAAATGTTTCCTAAACGCAATACTAAAAAAAAAAAGAAAGTGACGCATGTAAAATAGCAAAAGTGAACAACTGGGAAATCGGTCCTGCCAATTGAACTACTATATTATATTTTTTTAAAACCCGGTTTTAATCTTACAATGGCCGTTAGCCAAGGAATCAATTGAACTACTTTTGATGAGGTGAAATAGAACTTAGAAGGCAACCCGATTGAATCATACTCTGTGAAGGGTGCGCCGTCTAGACAAGACTTATTTAAATATTTGATAACTTTTTCAACCGACAAAATAGCTGACAGTTTAATAAAACTCATGAGTTTTCGCAACTAATTTCACATCATCCGATAAAAATAGTTTGCCGTCAGTAATTTAGATTTGCAAATCACTTCTCTTGCAAATTCCTTGGTGCAAATGTTGAATAATTTTGATGTAATAAAACTTTCTTGTTACCCATTATCTCCACATGTTAACGAATCGTCAAATCCTGAAATTAAATCATTCTGTGAGAATTTTAAATGTGCTTGGTGTTCCAGATTGTGTAAACTGCCGACATCCCATACTGCGTTCAAACTTCAAAAGTTAATGAAATTGATCGCGTTAAGGTGAAATGTAGCGGAATGCGCGAATCGCGTTTTTGATCAATTATTCAAAAACTGGACCGATTTTCGAAAAACTAAAAACAGAGTTTTCGAAATCGAATTTATCACAACTAAGTATTTTTAGAATTTTGAAATTTTGCTTTGCCGAGCCGTAATTGGTTTTTGAATTGTATAAACGTTTACTGTTCCGTTCCACGGGGATGGTTTTAGAACTGAAAAAGAGTGTTTGTAGCAGAATTTCACAAAGAATCTGAAAATGCAACTCAAAATTATAAAATTTTAGCCAAAACAACCGAAATTTGAAAAAGGTTACATAAACTTTTCCGCATTTTTTATTGCTTGCGCGCTGCTGTTTCGTATTGAGGTGGTGTGAGATATGCACGGTGGACTCGGTGGCATTAAGTAACTGTCATTTATAATGTTCTCTTGTCTTCAATCGTTCTTTTGAAGAAGAATCCATGCTTGCTACTAAACATATACATAGTTAGCAAGTTAATCAACAGATATACATATAACCTCATGTTAGTCATTCATAATTGCTCATGATTCATAGCTCTAGTGTAAGAGTAATCACTAACAATAACGATTGAATTAGCATATATTCAAAGTGTGAAGGATTCAAAAATCCATTACGTCCAGTCTTATTTACAAGCTAAAATAACGAGAGGTAAGCCCACTGCGCTCAATCATTGAAAAAAGTTCTGGTTTCTATGTGTCGGTTTTTCTTGTTATGCTTTGTGCGACGGTTCGTTCAACTGAAGCAGATAAAATTTTGGGCGCATTTTATGACACTACATTTCACCTTAAAATTCACCAACAGAAAGACTGCATCAGGAGAAGTCGCAAAAGTGTCGAACAGAGTGATCACCTGCTTCAAGCGGAACCCCAACTTCTCCATCCAAGACAAGCTGGGATTACCGTCTACAACCGTGCATCGGATTAAAAAAAACTAGTCTACTTTTAAGAATGTGATAACTCCAAATCTTGCGATAAGCAAATCATGTCGGTCGGTCCCGCAAGCCTTTTTATTACAGGGAATAGGATGATGATGACGATGTTGATAAAAAAATTTCATATATCTTAAACTAAAGTAATATTGCATGTGTTTTAGTGGGTTGATGAGCGACATTTGAATTACGACCAGAATCATCAACCAAAAAAATTATTTACTTTACAGGTTTCCTTTCCTCAAGCAGTACAAGTGCGCCGTTCTGTTTTGGCCGGATTTGTCATCTCGGCATCATGGAATGGTATTTCACGAACAACGTCCTGCTCAAGGCAATTAATCCTCTTTCCAAGATGCCAGCCAGATTCCCAGTGAATAAATATTGGGACAAGTGCCAACTCAAGAAAAAGTGACAGGCTGTTGTCAGCGATATACTGACTAGATGCTGTACGATCGAAAAATCAATACGTCGTTATTCAGAATAAGGGTGAAAATCTTGTTTGACGCACATTTGATCATAACACGCTTTAAGTTTTTAAATGTTCACGTTTATCGCCTTTCTTATAAATCTCACGAGAATTGAATGATTAACTATTAATATCATATTTGAAATAACTTTTGACGGAATTAATATCATATTTAAAATATCTTTGGGCGGGATTTAGTAATGGTTTCTTGAAAAATTTTCCACTTGTCTATGAAAATTTGTCATGAACACATATGTTATTACCCTTTCTCAGATAGTTTATTTTCCAAATGGAAAGCCCACTATTTGAAACTTACTGACCCACCTGTTGACCACTTAGAATTTACTGCCCACTTAAAATAAGCTAGTACATAAAAGTGGGCAGTAGGGACAAGTGGTTTAGGGTATATAACGCCATTTTTTGACGTTTGACTCCCTCAGAATATAATATCGATCAAATGACCACCTCCCCTTAGACACTCCAAAAGTGACCCTTTTTTGAACATTTTGCATTGTATTTGGAAACATTTAGAGCATATTGCAGAAATTTCTAAAATGGTAGGGACTGACGCTTCAGAATCTGGCTGATTCGTTAAAAACGACCTAAATAAATTGTGGAGTTATTTAATATTTCAATAGGTTCTGTCAAAATGGCACACTCGGCAGGGCCGGTGAAACATGGTAAACCCAGGTGGGTAATTTTTCATACTGCGGAGAACGACCCACTATTTTGAAGTGTTTCTCTATTCTAATGGAAATGATGTTCATCCCTATATTTATCACATATAATTAGAAATTTGAAGAGTTTTCGTTACTAAGTTTTAAAACAAAATTTCGCATCTAAGGTTTAACCTGGTTTCAAACTCACTGCCAATATTTGTTTTCAATTCAAAGTACCAACCTTCAAAGAACATTTAACATCAATAGCTACGAACACTGAATCTATCGACATATAAGTGACGTTATTAATTCATTTATGAAAAAAGGAAATAACGAATTCCGTGTGTTGCTAAAACATTGCTTTTGAAAGGGAAAAAACGCGCAAGCCCAGCTATAGCTTGAGAAATGGTTTCCCCACTAGGATCCATTAAAAATGAAGGTTTGTGGTATTCTGATTTTGAACGTGGCTAAATGAAGCAGTCAACCGGAAAAAATTAAGCAAGTTTTGATGAACGTGATGTATGAACGCAAAATCAAAGTTCGTGAGATTAGATATGCTGACATCGTTAGCACATGAACTGAAAGTTCTTTTATGATCTTGTACGAAAATCTGAGCATAAAAAAATCGTCACCAAACGGATCTCGAACACGGCCGCTCATAATCAACAAAGTTGAACAGTGGACGAAACATGGTGGATCCATATTTTTATCCGGAGTCATACCAGCATTCAGAGAGGGAAATCCATCTGAGAACGTAACATATAGTTGGAACAATCATTTCATACGTTTTTTAGATGTTCAAGGTATAATTAAAATAGACTATCTTGAACAGAAAATTAACATCAAAAGTGATTCACCGTTACCCAAGACAATGCACCGTGCCATAAGTCGATGAAAACAATGAAAAAAATAAACGAATTGGGCTGCGATCTGTTTCCTCATCCACCTTGTTCACAATTACCCAGCCCCCAGCGATTGCTTGTTCTTTGCGGATCAGAAAAAGACACGCCGAAGAAAAATATTTGGCTTGTCATTGCATGTCATTTGAAGATGATAATGTTGATGAATAAAAAATATGGCTGCCAACGCAATAATGTTTTTCTGGTTAGTTCCTGGACTGTTTGAACAATGTGTTGAGTTCTAGTTGATTCGATACAGAATCTTGGTTTGTATGAGTGATTTTCTTGAAAGCGAACACACTCATTGAAACGCAGAAATTTAATGGAAACCGTGAACTTGTATGTATTTGTTAGAAGAAACCATGACAAAGATTTTCGTTACTAACTGAAGTTTCGATCACCAAATATCTGAAATTTGATTTTATAGATATAGATTCATCAACTCCAATCGAAGTGTAGAAATATTTTTAATGCAGTTTATGTAATGATATGGAAAATTAATTGAAAATGATTGAGATATAGATGTTCAAAACCTGAGCACTGTTTGTACGGTTCTCAGTATTTTGAATTCGCACACCGGTATAGAAAACAAAAACGTTGTCATCCGCCCGATTCTCTCGATCTTCGTCCCTGTCCACCATCTTTATTGGAACTAACAAGATCTTTTTTTTGTCACTAACTTTTTCATTCTCCTTTCCCCCGTTTCTTCACCATCTCGATGGCAACTAATTAGATCTCTATCGTATTTAGACATGTTGTTCCCACACCCCCTTTTTATCCCATTTTTCCACAATATTTGCGGGAGCGGGTCATTGCGCCGAAAGCCATTTCGCCGAAAGTCGTTTCGCCGAATGCCATTTCGCCGAAAGTCGTTTCGCCGAATGCCATTTCGCCGAAAGTCGTTTCGCCGAAAGGGTCATTTCGCCGAAAGGGTCATTTCGCCGAAAGAGTAATTTCGAATACATCAAATTATTTTTTTGTGTTATTATGCCTTCCGTATAACTGATGTGGCGCAGCCACATAACCGAAGCCAAGATGGCTCGGCGGCATAAAGCCGCCGAGGCGACGCCGGCTGAGTTGGCCGCCGACCCGCCGTCGGAAGCGGCGGCCTCTTGCATACAAACCTGTAACCGCCTCGTTTGCCCGGTCTACTCAAAACTAGGTTTCTTTGCTTTAGTTAGGTCCGAACGAGCGGTAGCGAGGTCGGACAGCACACGAATCAAATCGATGTGGCGAAGCCGCATTAGATATTTTTTTTATTTAGTATACGGAAAATACCACATACTTTTGCTTGGTAGATACCTATGGAATTGCTTTGATGATTAGTGGGTAATAGTCAACAAGTTTCTTTGGGAACTCCGTTCTGAGGTTCATGAATCAATCTTTATTCAAGAAGTACAATTGTAGGTCAACAAAACGGACGTTAACGTTATCATCTTTAATTTGTCTTTATTTTAAATCAATTCCCATTACGATTTTAGGACAATTGCAGGAATCGGCGAAACGACCCTTTCGGCGAAATGGCTTTCGGCGAAATGACATTCGGCGAAATAACCCTTTCGACGAAACGGCTTTCGGCGAAATGGCTTTCGGTGACATGACCCTGATCCATTCAGGTGGGTAATTACCCACCTTTGGAATTTTCGGGTGGGTAGTGCTACCCACCGTACCCACCTCTTTCACCGGCCCTGGCACTCGGTGCATGTTGAGACCTACGTGTTTAAAATTGAAACTGGCCGTCAATCTTATTTATTGAGGATTTTATTGTATGTGACATGTACATGTATTCTCGTTCCACCAAACTTTTCATATTTTAACTCGATCGGAACTTTAAACGGTTTAAAATTTGTATGCAATTTAGTATGGGAAAATATACTTTTTACAAAAAAATCAACCTATAAACCTTAGGAATAAGTGCATATGAAATTTTTCGTAGGAAATCTAACATAAAGAAAACCTTCGAAGACCGCAAAATAATTCGACATTTGCAGAAAAAGTTTTTGAAGGAAAACCGATACAAGGTCTAAACAATGACTCATTCCTTAATATATTCGCACCACTGCTGCTAGTGGTCGTAATATGGTTTGACTATCTTTTATTATGCTATAACGGTTGAGCTGAGTTATTTGATGTCTTCACGATAGTTACTCAGCTTAGTATGAAGATTCTTTTTAAGTGACAATCTTACTCTAAAGACTTCAAAAATCATGTAAACTATGTTTTTGTTTGCATGAAATAGTCTCTTTCATATCTTCTAAACTATATGAGATAGGGAGTTTTTGTCTTCGGCAAGGTTATTGGATTTGAGTGTATCTAAAATATTTGTTTGTGTCTTTACAGTGAGTTTCGTAACGTGTACGCGTTCGTGTACAAATGGATGAGTCTTGGTTTGAACATGACTTGAGAATTCGGTACTAGAAGGTCGTAGATAACTAAGTGCTCACAAGTTCCTATCTCATGCCTCCCCATATGTCTATGATGACATTTGGTAAATAGAACGGCATCGACTGGGTGCTATCGCCTTTCGCGTTAGTAGCAGAATTAGAAGATGCGAATTGGTTTATATGTAATAATTCCTTTGAAATGTAAAAATTACTAAAAATACTTCAAATAGATGAACTATTTAAACATCCTATTGCTGATGTGTAGTTAAACTCTTTGATGTGATCGTTTTAAAATAAAATAATTTCCACGTAATTCCAGCATAAAATCTTTACTATTTCGCCACCACAGGGTCCGCCATGTCTTTTTTTTAAAACATGCAATAAAACACAAACAGTTTTTTAGTACATCTTCGATTGTATGTAGCTTTATTTCAGCTATGGCTGCACGAATGTTGTCCTTCAAGGCTTGAATTGTCTCTGGCTTGTCCACATAACACTTATCTTTGACAGCCCCCCCAAAGATAATAGTCTAACGGCGTCAAATAACTGCTCCGAGGCGGCCAAACGACATCCGAATTTCGACTGATAATTCGATCTTCGAAGACTGTGCGCAGAAGATCGATTGTAGCATTGGCTGTGTGGCACGAGCGCCGTCTTGTTGGAACCAAATGGTGTCCAAGTCTTCCTCTTCAAGTAACGGGAAGAACCAATTGCTAATCATGGCGCGGTTGCGCTCGCCATTGACCGTGGCGGCGGATCCTGCCTCATTTTCGAAGAAAAATAGCCGCACCAAACCGTCACTCTCTTAGGATGCATCGGCGTCTCCATGATCAACGTGCGGGTTTTCCGTCCCCCAGATGCGACAATTTTACTTATTAACATTCCCGAGGCCGAGATGAAAATGTACCTCATCCGAGAAGATGAATTTTGTCGCACACATTCCGCAACATTACCATGATTTTCAAAGTAAAACTGCACTATTTTCACGCATTCCTCAAGCGTATACGCAACCATTTTCGTTCAGCGGAAGGATAAAACTAAGTTTCTGTCAAATCAGAAGTGACATTTAGGTTACTTATGTCGAAATAACCGCTAGTAAAAAAAATTAGATGGCGGACACTGTAGTGTCAAGAGATAGTAACAGACATCGATCCTAGTAGTTCGGTGTATGCAACCTTCATCAGTGTATCAGTTCCAAGCAGTGCGATAAAACTTCACTTTAATCGAATATTTTTCGATGAAAATTGAAATTTATGGCCGTTGACTGTCAGCATATCCCTTCTCATTCACTTTACTTTTGCTGCCGAAGCACCCAGAATTCATCGTCAATTGAATAACCGTACCTTCATTGCCGTTTCAACCTTCCGAGCGAACGGACGTGATTTGGATTTACTGCGAAAGCATTGAAAACCAGTTGTGTGTGTGTGATAAAGTGGTCGGACGATATTGTGTGATAGACAATAGTGCTTTTTCCTCTGAGAGGTTTTTTTTTCGCATTATATAATAGAACAGTGCCTTATTGCGAGCGGTCGATCGAAACGGTACCGTTAGCCGATTATTGTTTCGCCGATCAAGGCCAAGTGTGAGGATTATAAACAAGCGGCCATTGTGTGAGGATTATAAATAAGTGTGTCTTTTCCTCTCGGAGGTTTTTTGCACATCATCAAAGCGGCGATACGCCGATCGACGAAGTCCAGCTTGGTGTCCCCCGTTGGATCTTAGTTAAGTACCTTTACTTCGTTTATTTTTATTTCTTTATTTGACCATTATATTTCCTCCCGAATCATTTGTTTTTGCGCGGAAGTAGTTCCGCTATGTCTAATTTAAAACCTGCCCCCCCCGCTCCCGATGTTCAAATGGAGACTTCCCTTGTCAGTAAAAAGTCCCGCATAAAGAGCTATCCTGATGGGCTCGCACTACCGGCCGGGCCTTACGCGGTCTATTTCCGGACCAAATCAAAGGAAAAAAAACTGAATATTTTAAAAATATCGCGGGACCTGTATTCGCGATATAATACCATAAAAAGTATAGATAGAATACGGCCAGACAAGCTCAGGGTCCTGTTTACCAGCTCAAAACAGGCTAATGAGCTTGTTCAAAATGATCCTTTTACGCTGGAGTACCGCGTCTACGTGCCAGCTCGTGAAGTCGAAATCGACGGTGTGGTCACCGATTCGAGTTTGACTTGCGAGGATATTCTTAAGTACGGGGCGGGTTGTTTTAAAGACCCCTCACTTAGGAATGTCAAGATACTGGATTGCAAGCGATTGCATTCAGTATCGATCGCCGGGGATGGAACAAAGTCCTATCCCCAATCAGACTCTTATCGTGTGACCTTCGCCGGATCGGCTTTACCTAATTACCTCCTCTTGGACCGGGTTCGTCTGCCTATTCGTCTTTTTGTACCTCGTGTAATGAATTGCACCAATTGCAAACAGCTTGGGCATACAGCTACCCATTGCAGCAATAAGCCACGTTGTGCTAATTGTGGAGAGGCTCATGCGGATGGCTCTTGCGGTAAAAATGCTGAAAAGTGTCTCTACTGTAAGGAGGGTTCGCATGACCTAATGGCATGTCCCGCATACAAACTGCGCGGAGATAGGATGAAGCGTTCTCTGAAAGAACACTCCAAGCGTTCATTTGCAGATATGCTTAAAAGTGCCACCCCTCCTAAACAGACAACAAATCCATATGCTTGCTTGTCAACTGACGAGAGCGAATCTGACGACCCTTTAGAAGGTCCATCTTCGGCGGTCCCTCATAGCTATAGGAAAAGAGCAAACAAATCCTATCATAAGCTCCCTAGTAAGGGTTCGAAGATGTCTTCCGAAGGGCTTCGAAAAGTTACAGCTAACGGGAATCGTGACAAACTGCCGAAGCAAAAAGCTCCTGGTCTCGGAAAACTCAATTCCGAGATGGAATTCCCACCGCTTCCAGGGACTAAAAAATCCCCAAGCGTCCCTGAAAATCCACCAGAGAACCAACTAGGTGCTGGACTTATAAAGTTCTCTGATGTTGTGGACTGGATTTTTACAACTTTCAATATTTCAGACCCTCTTAGAAGCATTTTAATTGCTTTCATGCCAACAGTAAAAACATATTTGAAGCAGTTGACTGCAAATTGGCCCCTTCTTTCAGCGATTGTATCTTTCGATGGCTAAATCATCCACCGAGGTCACGGATCTAATCACTGTTTTACAGTGGAATTGCAGAAGTATTATCCCAAAAATAGATTCATTTAAATTTCTAGTAAACAATCTGAAATGTGACGCATTTGCATTGTGCGAAACTTGGCTAACTTCTGAAATACCCTTAAACTTTCACGATTTTAACATTATTCGTCTGGATCGAGATAATCCCTATGGAGGAGTACTTTTGGGGATCAATAAGTGCTATTCTTTCTATCGCATTAACCTCCCCTCGATACCAGGTATTGAAGTTGTCGCATGTCATGTTACAATCAAAGGTAAGGACCTTTGCATTGCTTCCATCTACATTCCCCCAAGAGCCTCGGTTGGGCATCGGTGGCTCAGTGATATCGTAGAGCTCCTTCCTGCACCGACGTTGGTTTTAGGAGACTTTAACTCACACGGTACGGGATGGGGCTGTCTTCACGATGATAACAGATCAACTATGATCCATGATATCTGCGATAACTTCAATATGACAATCTTGAATACGGGAGAAATGACACGGATTCCTGCACCACCAGCAAGACCAAGTGCGCTGGATTTATCCCTTTGCTCGACATCGCTACGGTTGGATTGCACGTGGGAGGTAATTCCTGATCCCCACGGTAGCGATCATCTACCGATCGTAATATCAATCACCAGCGGCTCAAAACCATCGAAGACAATCAATGTTTCGTATGACCTCACACGAAATATTGATTGGAATAGTTATGCGACCTCGATATCTGAGAAACTTGAAAGAACTCAACAACTTCCTCCGGAGGAAGAGTACACGTTTTTGGCTGGCTTGATTCTCGACACCGCGACTCAAGCTCAGACGAAACGTGTACCCGGCGCGAAAACTAACATCCGTCCTCCCAACCCGTGGTGGGACAAAGAGTGCACAAATTTAAACGCGGAGAGAGCCTCCGCGTATAAAATATTCAGAAAAAATGGAACACCTAATTACCGGAATTACGCGGCGTTAGACGTTAAAACTAAGAACTTGATTAGAGCCAAGAAACGTGGTTACTGGCGTCGGTTTATAGACGGCTTAACGAAAGAAACATCTATGAGTACTCTTTGGAACACAGCCCGACGAATGCGCAATCATAACACCACGAATGAAAGCGAGGAATATTCCAACCGCTGGATATTCGATTTCGCTAAAAAAGTATGCCCAGACTCTGTTCCGGAACAGAAGATCACCCGCGCCGCGACACCAAATACAAACGAAACACCGTTTTCGATGGTAGAGCTCTCACTTGCACTCCTGTCATGTAACAATAAAGCCCCGGGATTAGACAGAATAAAATTCAACTTGTTGAAAAATCTGCCAGACCCCGCCAAAAGGCGCTTGTTGAATTTATTCAATAAGTTCCTTGAGGACAACATTGTTCCACATGACTGGAGACAAGTGAAAGTGACCGCCATTCAAAAACCAGGAAAATCAGCCTCCGATCACAATTCGTATCGGCCGATTGCTATGCTTTCCTGTATCCGGAAATTGTTCGAAAAAATGATTCTCTTCCGTCTAGACAATTGGGTCGAAACTAATGGCTTACTTTCAGATACACAATTTGGTTTCCGCAGGGGTAAAGGAACGAACGATTGTCTTGCGTTGCTCTCAACAGAAATTCAAATGGCATTTGCTCGTAAAGAACAAATGGCGTCAGTTTTCCTAGACATTAAGGGGGCTTTTGACTCAGTTTCTATAAATATCTTATCTGAGAAGCTGCATCAGCATGGTCTCTCGCCAGTTTTGAACAACTTTTTACATAATCTATTGTCTGAGAAACACATGTATTTCGCGCATGGTGATTTGTCGACAATACGATTCAGTTACATGGGTCTTCCTCAGGGCTCATGCTTAAGCCCCCTTCTATACAATTTTTACGTAAACGACATCGATAAATGTATCAACACATCTTGCACGCTAAGACAACTTGCCGACGACAGCGTTGTGTCTATTATAGGACCCAAAGCTGGCGATCTGCAAGGGCCGTTACAAGATACTCTTGTCAACTTATCCACATGGGCTCTTCAAATGGGTATCGAATTCTCTACGGAGAAAACTGAGCTGGTTGTATTTTCGAGAAAGCGAGAACCAGCACAATTACAGCTTCAACTAGGGGGTGAAACCATAGCTCAGGTCTTCACATTTAAATATCTCGGGGTCTGGTTCGACTCCAAAGGCACCTGGGGATGTCACATTAGGTATCTGAAAAGAAAATGCCAACAAAGAATCAACTTTCTTCGGACAATAACCGGGTCGTGGTGGGGTGCCCATCCAGGAGACCTGATCAGGCTGTACCAAACAACGATATTGTCCGTGATGGAATACGGATGCTTTTGCTTCAGATCCGCGGCGAACACTCATTTCATCATGCTGGAAAGAATTCAGTATCGTTGTTTGCGTATTGCCTTGGGTTGCATGCAATCGACTCATACGATGAGCCTCGAAGTGCTGGCGGGTGTTCTCCCATTGAAAAACCGGTTCTGGGATCTCTCATATCGTTTGCTCATTCGATGCGACATTTTGAATCCTCTGGTGATTGAAAATTTCGAAAGGTTAGTTGAGCTTAATTCTCAAACCCGTTTTATGTCCTTGTATTTTGATTACATGGCTTAGAATATTAATCCTTCTTCGTTTGTTTCCAACCGTGCTCATTTCTTGGATACTTCTGATTCTACTGTGTTTTTCGACACATCCATGAGAGAAGAAATTCGTGGAATTCCGGCTCACGTGCGCCCTCAAGTGGCCCCAAATATTTTTTATAATAAATTTAGAACAGTCAACTGTGAAAAGGTGTTTTACACTGACGGATCAAACATTAACAAGTCCACAGGCTTCGGCATCTTCAATCAAAACATCACCGCTTCTTACAAACTCAGTGATCCGGCTTCAGTTTACGTCGCAGAATCAGCTGCTATTCAGTACACCCTCGAGATCATTGAAACCTTGCCCAAAGACCATTACTTCATTGTCACGGACAGTCTAAGCTCAATAGAAGCTCTCCGGGCAATGAAGCCAGGAAAGTATCCCCCATATTTCCTGGGGAAAATACGGGAACATTTGAGTACTTTATCTGAACGGTCTTATTTAATATCATTAGTCTGGGTCCCTTCGCATTGTTCCATTCCGGGCAATGAAAAGGCAGACTCATTGGCTAAAGTGGGCGCATTAGAAGGTGATATTTATGAAAGACCAATCTGCTTCAATGAATTTTTCAGTATCTCTCGTCAGAAAACTCTCGAAAGTTGGCAAACTTCATGGACGAATGACGAACTGGGACGATGGCTACACTCCATTATCCCTAAGGTATCGACGAAACCTTGGTTCAAGGGGATGAACGTGAGTCGTGATTTCATTCGCGTTATGTCACGACTCATGTCAAATCACTATACATTCAACGCACATCTCCGGCGTATCGGGATCGTGGAGAACGGGCTCTGCACCTGTGGCGACGGTTATCAGGACATCGAGCATGTCGTGTGGTCGTGCGTAGAGTATCGCGACGCCAGGTCGAAGCTACTGGAATCCCTCAGGGCCCGAGGTAGACCGCCTGAGGTTCCGGTTCGGGATGTGTTGGCGAGTCGGGATAGTTCATATATGCTTCTCATATACCAGTTCCTCAAACACATTAATATACAAGTGTAATCTGTTACATCTGGCTTAGAAAGTTCCTCCTATTTATCGACGTTGTTTCAACTGTGGCTAAGAATTATTTCTCAACTGCAGGTTCGACACTAACTTCCGCCGATTATCCCGATTCCTCATCTGTCCACCATCTTCATCGGAACTAACAAGATCTTTTTGCTGTCACTAACCTCCGCTTCCCCCCTCCCCGTCTCTTCACCATCTCGATGTCAACTAATTAGATCTCTGTCGTTTTAGTCATTTCATTCCCATATCCCCTTTTTACTCCGTTTTACGCAATATTTACTTCGCTATATTTTTTTTTTTTTCATTTTCTTCTGTAACAACACCATCATCGCCCACGGAAACTTATCAACAGCATGCGGGCCACCCGCCGGGTATTCGTAACCTGGGGGTGTTTCCCGCGGACCCACACGGACCGAAGAATGCGGCCAATATGAATATTCACCAACGCCATATGGAAGACTCTCATGAAATATTCAGATCACCGGCCGATCACCACATGAAGGCTGGATCTGCCAAAGTCAACCACTGCGACCCAAATATGACATTACTTAATGATACAACCCTAGTTTTAAGTTAGTCGTAAATTTTAAATTAGTAAAAGCCCTTGGCATCTTAGAGCTTAAGCAGTGTGCCTTAAACATTATATTCTTGAATAAAAAAAAAACCGTACCTAGTCTCTTGAAGTTTTGCTTGCTCAGTTTGTAGTGACTAGTAGTCTACCTGTTTCATTGTCCCTTTTGTCTTCACTGTGGATAGAGAGCAAGTGCGAATAAACATCAACTCGATAACACAAAACTCTCGCCGACCATAATGATAAATAGAGGGTGGCCGTTCTCTTTTGAGTTTTCAATTATCACCAGTAAATTAAAATCCATAATTTCGACTGTTTGAAATGTATTGAGATGTATTTCGAAATATCAAAAATGAAAACTGAAATAGGGAATAATTAATTTAAGTTTATTTTGTAATTGATATTTCAGTTATCATGACAGGTTTACTTTTTATCCATTATCTTGAATCAATTCGAATGTCTACATGAACCTCACTTGAAGGTCGCTCTCTCATTCAATTGTAAGAGATATTTTGTTACTTCAAGAGACAAACTGACGGTGGTTATACTGAGCTTCGGTAGAAAGAGAAACGAATGAAAGAAGGGATGATAACCATTCGCTGCGACTGCGAAGGGTGTGTGTTAGAATGTGAAGTTTACTGCAGTGAAGTGCTGATCAGTGTGTGCATACATTCGATTTCATTTGAATCAAATGAAGTTTTACAGCACCTGTTTAAGTCCCATAAAATGGATTTAAATTGACGTTAATTTAACTTGCTTTAATAAAAAAAATCCTTGCATTATCCATAAATTAGCATTTTCATCTCATATCGAAATAATTCTACGTATACATCAAAATACGTTTTAGGAGTATAAGTTACTGTTTGGGTATAAATTATTTTTCTATTATTATAATTAGTGCTTTATGTTGGAGCGTCTATAGGACAAATATTCAGATGTTTGAAATATCATACTCATAAGAGGATGTAATTGGCTGGTTCCGAAGATTAATAACTTGGATTCGATTGGCAAGTAACAGTCAACTAGAGCAATGGTACAGTCTGTTACATAAGAGCGTGGCACGATTATTCGCGGTCGGTAAAGTGGGATGGTATGATAGTTTTTTTTTAACACAGAAGGCAGTAGTGTTCTTGATGTAATGCGAGAATGAATTAGCTGACTATTGTTTACAATTCGATTTTAGCATTTTTTTTAAATGAGTACCGTGTACGCTACGCGCTTCGAAGCAGTTTTATTGTAGTCGCACCCAAAAGCTGCCACGGCGAAGAACATGCAAAAGTCGAAACAGTTTGTGAGTAAGTGGGTGAATCGTTCTTAAGAAGTAAAAAATGTCGACGGTTTACAAATTGCGGTTCTGTCGGTGTATTGTCGGAAAAAGACGAAAAAGTGATTTGCAACCTGTTTTTGAAGAATCCGACATCAACTTTACGAAAAGGTGCTTCAAATTCGACCAAAAAAGGTTTAAATATATCGTACGGAACTGTTCGCAGACATTTGATCGCAAATAATTTGAAATTTCGAAGTACTTTGCAAAAACCGATGTTGAGTGAAAAACATGTGCAAAAATGTCTTGAATGGGCAAAGGAGCAAAATAGTGTCGTGACCTTGGATTGGCCCTCTCAGTCGCCTGATGCCAATTCAATCGAGAACGCTTGGGTTCAAATGAAGATGAAGCTTAGGAAAAACCGCCCACACAATTTGAAACAGCTTGTTCGCCGAATTCACAAATGTATGCCTAGAAAGTATCAAGCCATTATTAACACTGAAGGGGATTGGGCTTGCTATTAATGTAGTTTTTAATCTAATAAAACAATATTCAAAAGTATTTTCATGTATAGTTTTTTTTCATTTTCTCACAGCAGTGACCACGCTCTTATGTAACAGACTGTAATTTCCGAATATCTATGTTCAAAACTGAAAAACATAAACAAAATATCCGTCGATTGCTTGCTATTTTTAAGGGGTGGAAAGTCTTTCTGAATGTTTAAATCCAATTGATGCAAACGTTGCATTGAGACGGGGTTGGTCGATGGAACGGTGACCTCGGAACACAATTTGCTCCTCTCTGAGTTCTGGACTATAGTTATTTGCATGTATGAACAAAATATTTTTTCTGTAAACCGCTGCCAGACAGGGGAGTTATGGATAGGTTAAACACACACACACGTACACACTTGAGAGTTCGGTACGAGAACAGAAGAAATTCCCTGTAAGGAGTGTTTCGAAAATAAGCTATCCACAAATTTTTCTTTCAAATTATGATAAAAAACAATGTTATATTCAAACTAAAAATTGATCTTTTATTGTACGAAATTAAACTTGAGCATAATAAAAACCGGATGAAATTGAGGTTAACGAATTTTCGTACTTTTGATCGAACGCTCTTCATCAAGTTCCGGACACGTGTTGCATCGCATTTTTTGGACACTTGAGCCCAAACTTTTTTGAACTCCTGCATGTTCCCAGCTGCCTTACCAGTCTTCTTGAAGACCCTCTTCACGATTGCCCAGTAATGTTCGATGGGTCGAAGCTGAGAGCAATTTGGTGGATTGATATTTTTCTCAACGAAATTCATACCATTTTCCGCAAGCCAATTGAGAGTGGTTTTGGCATAATGAGCCGTCGCTCAATCCGGCCAAAACAGTAAAGGTGTACTATGCTTCTTATATAAAGGCAGCAATCTCTTCTGGAGACACTCAGATCGTTAGATTTCTGCATTTATAGTTCCGGTAGTGTAAAAAATGGTTGGCTTCAAACCACAGGAACGAATTGATTGCCATACCAGTACTTTTCGACAGAATTTTTCCACTTGAATCGACCTGTCCGCATCACTCACATCCTTCCCAACGACAACAGTAAAGTATTGTGGACCCGGAAGGGATTTTGAGTCCACTTTTTACATAAGTTTCATCGTCCATAAAAACGCATGCATCCGGACACTGCAAAAGACGTGAATATAATTTCCGGGCCCTTGTTGCTTCTCGCCTCTTCTGTTTTACGCTTTGTTTCGAGATTTTCTGCTTCTTGTAGGTTTTCATGTGATTTACCCTTTTGATACGCTGGACCATTTCAACACTCGTTCCTGCTGTTTTGGCCAAATCACGTATTGACATTGATTTGTTCTTCATAATTAGAGATACCATTATCTGGTCCAGTTTCGGGTTGGAAGAACCGGGTTTTCTGCCTCTACCTGGTAGCTCATCCAAAGAATAGTGTTCCCCAAACTTATTAATGATGGTTTTAACACTGGCATGATGAATTTCTAAGCGCAGAATTTCAACCGCACAAACAAGTTGTTACTCTCCACCACAACCGGACGGGTTGTGGCACACAGAAAGAAATAATGAAATTTACACGAGATG
Source organism: Malaya genurostris (assembly GCF_030247185.1). NCBI lineage: Eukaryota > Metazoa > Arthropoda > Insecta > Diptera > Culicidae > Malaya > Malaya genurostris. Next base: position 304,542,014 of record NC_080571.1, on the reverse strand, counting down.
TAAATCAATAGTAACATGGAATAGACATAAGTTGAATCGAAATTTTGATTGAAAACCTTCATCGATGCAAAACTAAATTGAATTACATTGAATTTTCAATGATTATAACTGTATCTTTCAATTAACGCTTATTTTGCGATTTAATTGTATTGAAACATACAGAATTGTAAAGTAATTTTATGTTTAATTACCTGCTTCAAATATGTGCATGGAAATAGATGTAAATTCACAAAATATTTTTATCTGTGTATCTAAGCCCCTAATCCCTGGTCAGAGCCACGGGGACCGTCTGGGTTGGGCTCCGAAGGCCTCTTTTTATGACTAGCACGAGCTTGAGGCACGGAGGCTTCAGGGTCGGCTTAAGGTCACTTGTTCACCAGTCAGAAGAACAAACTACGGTCTCTCTTTTATAATAACAAATTTTTATTGTGAACTTACAATTTATAGGTGTGCGTGTGGCCGGCCGGTGTATGCTGGATCGTTGCGGGAAACTCTCTCCTGTTGTTCTGTTGCTACTCGGCGGTTCTGCGGACAATGGTGGGTGGATTTGACTCAAGCGGGTCTCAGTTAGACTCAAATGCCGTTCTGGGGGGGACGAACGGAGGGCTTAACCGCCCTATCCTGTAAGCCAGTAGTCAATTCCGCTGGTTTCGGGTGTACAGCAAGCTGCTATGCCGCCATGATCTCTAATTCCGTAAATATAATGGGTCCTAGACGCCGATGACAAGGCCGGTATTAGGTATGCTACTGGGGCTTTCTTTAATATTCACATTTCATACCTGATTTTTCTGTCGCTTCCTTCTAACTTCTTTATTTCACAGGTAATCTACTAAAACTTTCACTTATCTTTTTCGGAGAAACTTTTCTTCCTATGTCTTTAGCCTCTGTCTTGCTTGAAGCGCTAATGTAATCTGATCAACTTTTCTTTATAACTTTCCGCCCCAGTAGCTCTCCTCTCTCCCACTATTTTGCGATCCCGCCCGCCCTATTTCCTGCTTTCCAGTCTCAAATGTTTCCGCGGTTTCCAGTGAATGTGTTTTTTGTAAAGTGTAAATGTTTAACAATGTTTCGCGTTTGTTTATTTATTTATTTATTTAGACCGTATTTTATATTTCATAGCGCTGAACTTATATATATCCTCAAATCATTTTACAATATTTTTTTAAACTAATAGATACCTGAACGTTTACAATATAGCTAAGACAAGCTTTCCAACTGTAATATTTATAGCATCTATGTACCACTTATGGCAAACTAAGATGATAACCTAATCGTACCGAAAAAGTGTTATAAAAAATTCGCTTGCTCGCATTGCTGTACATTTTGGTATGGGGTAAAGGGTCCAAATGGTAACAAAGTACACAAACGAAAACTGACTGTCAAACGCACAGCATCCGGTGATCTGAGCATAAAAAACCATCACAAATACATGCGTACAACACGAATGTATGTAGGTAGCTTATTTTCGATACACTCCTTAATTTCTGAACCGGAGCTAGATCCGCAAGAAATTAAAAAAAAAAATAGGGCAATAATGGCTTTCATTTGAGTGTAAGTTTCTTAAATTTAAAGACTTTCTTTGAGAAAAGTGTGTGTTTACTATGTTCAATTCTCCGCACTTTATCAGGATTGTAATTCAGGAACCGGAAGTCGGATCTAGTTGAAATTTTAAACATTTCTATATGATAGCAGTGCCTCTCATACATACACACACGTACACACATGCACAGATACTGTGCATCCAATTTACGATGAAATACTTTGGGTCATTGCTTGGATGACACGTGTTTATGCCAGATTAGTGACACTTTCAACTAAGCTCGCTTCAGGAATGTCACTAAAGCGTACATGCTATCTAATTTATTGTTTATCTAAAATAAACTCATTCCGTTGATTATCGCCAGATTCGTATCCGATGTACGCCCAACTGCTAACCACAATGGAATTAAACCGAATGGGTGCCCATTCTCGTCAGGCTAAATGTAATATCTTTCTAATTTCACCAGCCATGTTATCCGGACGAGCGTGTGCGTGTCCTCCCGATCCCGATTCTGAAGATGTCAATGTGATGCCAGAATGAGCCGGACGGGCCCAGCAGGACACAATACCCTGCAATCTCCGGGACACAATGCAGACAACACTAATCAAGAGCAAATTGGTTGATTGAATGAAAGCACCCTCTCCAGACCCACTCCCCTCCCCGAACTCATTTCAGGCTTCGTCCGCATTCGGGGTGGTTGAAAGCGGGCGACAATGCAATATATTCCCACTCCTTTTCGCTACGCCGTCACATTGTTCCGGACCACGTGGATGAGCGAACAGTTCCATTCATTTTACTAATGTTAAATTTCATTAGGACCAGACGCTCCGGTACGGTTTGTGAATGTTAGCCTGGCTGCATATTGAGTGTGTTTTATTTTCCGTCGTTCCTGTTGGCTTCATTGAATTAGGTCCTTTTTCGGGACAGTGAAATCAAGCATTCGAACGAGAAGTTGGTTCCAAGTGTGCTAAATGATATTACTTAAGTCTTAGTTCCAAGAATCAGCGTATCATTCGTATTGCGTCTCACTCGAATGTAACATAATTTGCAAACATGTTCCATGTGTCGGTGTATTTGATTCGAGTATTATTACGGTTACTGCATTAAATATATTGTTGTCGTTTGTTTTCCTTTCGGTTGAAGAAACGATATTATTCTTCATCATAAACAAGCTAACTGTTTGACTGGGATGATATGAACAGTGCGCCAAAAATCATCGCACATGCTACTCCTTTGCAACAACACTGGACCATTCGGGAGCCTCACACCCGTCATAAATCATGTTGATGCCGAAAAATTTTCATTCAACCGTATTCCATCAAACGACCGAGTTTCGTACCCCGCTTTGAAGGATCACTGTTTTATGTTGCCCGCGAGGAGATGTTTGAGGATGGATGGCACGTGTGTACGTGCGTGAGATACATGTAGTCAGCATTGAACCGACGAACCTCTTTCGACTTTTCCTAGGGCACTTTGTTTCCTCTCAGTTGTACAAAGTGGCAAGGGATCTTGTTATCATTCATGGGAACATCTGGTCCGTACACATAATTTAAATTTTCGCTTCTTTATTTTGTTCGCATCAAACTGAGCCCAAGCGTCGAGCAGCCGGTCTGTTTTATTTCCTTTCATGATAAGGTGCCCCAAATCCGAAGGCGATGCTAATGATGTGTAAAAATCCCTATTTTTTGCCTCTGCAAGAAGAATAGGATTTACCTCCAGTTTATGTATGCGTTTCCTTGAAACCAGATTTTACCATCGTCGTATAGTTTTATTTTCCGGATGCTGAAGCGAAGATGACGAGTCGTGATGACTGAGTACCGTGTGCGTATGCAACACATGTACGGGTGAGGCAGCAAGGCTGGCAGGATCCGGCTTGCCACCGAACATGGTGCCATGATGCGTGATGTTGCTTTACCAATCTGGCATTCTTCACTTGGGACGGGTACGAAGGATTTAGTCCTATTTCAAATTTCGCAAATACTTGCAGCATAAAAATCGTAGGCTGAAAGCAAGGGCGAATCCTGTTTTAAGCTGATCCTTTTCTAAATCGAGAGCTTATAGAACGCCGAAATGAAAATAATAGCAGAAAACCCCGAGAATGCTAATCTCGTCTGCCAAGAATGTAACATCATGAAATCTTGAATGTTTAAGAATAGCGAATCAAAATCAAAAGCTTACGAGTGTTGGGTTGCTTATATCGACATTGAATTGCTAGAATTCTAGTATTTCATTGCATGATCATGCGTTAGAACCTTTTTTTTTTGTTTCGATTATAGAGGTTTTAACCTTAAAGTCATTCGCATCTCCGGGCCAGAAAAACTTTCTGACCCAATCGAGCCCAGGTGGGCTGCGTGAAAGGCATCGACTTACCAATTACGCTACACCCGTCTCCCGTTAGAAACTGATAGCTGCTTAGACTATCCTGAATCAAAAACTTATACTCAAGCATAAACTCATAACCGTGCACATCCCTAGAGCAGTGCCGAGATTAGCATTGGAATGGAAAAATTTATGAATGCCAAAAAGAAAGCTGTGTGCTCCAGCTGGGTTCGTGTAAATGTATGTGTTTCCCGTGTGTCACGCTGTGCAAGTAAGTAAATTTGCGACTGCTCCTGTGATAAAACTGTGGCAAGCAGTGGAAAATTTCCCACTTCTAAAAGTGAAAGTCTTGTGAACAACGGCGGTGCGAGAAAAGTCAAAGTTCATAAATGTAATTTATTTATATTCTTTAATGCCTTCTCGCATGATTTACCGCCCGTTTTCCTGCAAGTAGGGAAAGTACACGATGTGCACTTTGAAGAATTTGTTTTATTTGATTTCTGACAGAAATCCAAATTCCGGTGGGGTTCCGAGGTGCGCAGTTTGTGGAATTAGATTTTTGATTTGTTTTAATTCATCAGCTCACTGTTGATACCTTCGGAAAAACTCTTGGAATTTTGCATGCTTATCACGTTGAGCTCTGTGCTTAGAGAAGCTGTTTTGGTTTTAAATGTCTTTTAGCAGGTGGACTTAATGTAATCACGTTTCTGTGTTGAGCATCACTATAGAATTAAGGTTTATTGAAAATATATAAAGTGGAAATAGCAAAATGTTCTTCCAAAAGCTATACAGCTTTTTGTCGTGAATACGACTTACTTTACTATGGGGTGCCTATTCAGTGCCTTTTACTCTCTGAGAGAGTGATAAGTTTTTTAAGGTAAATATCTTTTGCTGTATTTAACGTATCATCATAATTTTCGCTATATAACATCGGAAATATAATCATCAATTTATGATAACATTTTCAGTTGTATGACATAAACACGAATAATTCAAAATTAAAGCTTTCTGAAATGTTCGGTATCAACGCGTATCAAAGAAACCTTATGACGCGTTTCTCGTACCCAAGCCGACTGTTTCATTTTTGCGTTAGCTAGGTATAAAAGGTTCACACATATATTACGTTCATTTAAACTGTTGAAAAGAAATTCAATCAAAAAATTATCAACTAGAAAATTACCGTAAATTAAAAGATGAAAAGTATCATTACTACATCACTTGACATGTAACATCATACAGAAATGTAACCAAAGAGAAACAATAAATATTTAATGTAAAAAAAAATCACTTTCATTTTAGCCTGCGCAGTTGATTGAGCAGGAAGTAAAGAAGTGCATCATTTCGATTGGTTCAGGTACAGAGCTTAGTTCCAGTTCCAGTATCAAGAATTAAGTTTCAGAATTCAGTTCGCAGTGTGAGTTTCGTTTCTAAAACGTGCTTAATCCGCCTAACAGTAAGATGATACCTTTTTTCATTAATCCGCATGTTTTTTATTGCGTGAATATTCTTCGATGCTTTTAGATTTCATGAAATAGTTTTCATGACCAATCGACGAATCGAAGATAGAAATTGTATGAAACCCTAGAATTAATCCCTTAAATCTAAACGTGTGTCAATCGATCAAGCTTTGCATGAGATGCAGAAGTGAGTTCCTCTTTAAAGTTTTTGTCATTATTTATGGTACTTAGATTGATCGTGGGGTGAAGTGAATCAACGCCTGAATCTTTTGAAGCTGAATTGTACTTGCCTTCCGGGATAATTTGAAAGGCCCCTTCCGCGCTCCCACTCACAGGGCTGGGACGACTGGTGACCGCTGGCTGCAATAGCTCGACTGTGGGGAGCGTATCAGGGGCTTCCATGGTGCGAACATCGGTGCATCCTGGACGGAATATGCATATACTTGCCGAGATGTGTCATTTGGAAGACCCACACCCACGCACAGGACCAGGACGACTAGAGAACGTTGGCTACTGTGGAACGACTGTGGTGGGGTTTCGAGAGCTTCCAAAATATTAACTTCAGTGCGTCCCGGTGTGGTTTCATTGTGTTCTCAAAACTGCATCCATTTTCGTCGGTAGTTGGTGGAGGAACATCGATTGGAGGAAACCAGATGTTGTGCTTTTTGTTGTCTTCGAACTCACGAAACAAAACACATTGAGGACAGGTGTCGGGATTAAGAGCCGCTTCCCGAAATTTGGGCACTTTGAAGGAGACAAAGTTCAAACTATTTACTTCGACATCTTTTTTCACCAGAGGATGACCGTGACATCTTCGCTGCAATGTAAATCATCTCTTGTTAGCTGAGAGACCATCTCCGTACTAACGTTGGAACTGTGGCGATATTACAGTTATCCGATGGTTTCCGGCAACCTTCCAAACCTCAGAACTATCTTCCCGACGACGCTTTGCATTGGGACCAAATCCGTCGGGCTTGGGCGGCAGCGGCGACGAAACAGGCACTTTGCGCGAGAGACGAGATATTTGTTGGCTATCCTTTTTGATTTCGGCCTTCAGCTCAGCAAAAATCAATTCTGTTCGCTCTGCGATAGATGCAACAGCGCTTCCAAACGAAGAAACCGAGTCACGGAAACGAGCAAGTTTTACCAGTTTACAACATTCATCGCATATCCAAAACAGGTTGGGATTTTCGTCCAAAACCTTTAGAAAGGGCTTGTTGAGTTTTGCGCATTTTATATGTACCGAATGATGGCAAAAACCCGAACACTCAACGAAATCTTCCTTCGATTTTACAGTTTTGGCACAACCATCACAAGCATTAGCCATAGTGAACAAATCACAGGATGCCGACAGTGAAATTCAGATGGCACTTCGGTCGGGTGAGAAATAGCGTGCAACTGAGTGTCTTGATAAAACGATATCTTCGATAGGTACCACTTCGCGATACGATAGCAAAGCAAGCGGCAACGAAACTGACCGAAAAACAACAGAAATTATCTTTACTCCATCATGACACAAAAAATTGAATTCTTGTCGAGACTACGAGTAACTCAGGGAATAAAAACGAATACAAACCACTATAAATCAATAAAAAGTGCTTAGTGCGACGATCACACAAACAATGGCGATACGTTGTTTACAAATACACACTCAAATGAGTACACCGAAACCTCCGTTTACGAACTAAACGGGGGTTCGTAAATCTAGTAAGTTTCTGAAAAAAATTACGTTATTTGAGATTTACTTCGTGATAAAAGTGCAACGAATGTTGTAAAATCTAATTATATGAGTATTTTGGAAACGGATTTGATGGATAGGTGCCGAAAAACAATGATAGGGGTCGTTCCGAAATACATGATGTCGACTTCTGGTTAATTGATATTCCTTGAAAACCCTTACGATATGAGTAAGAGTTTTCATGTAATATAGATAAACTTGAAGTTGCCATTTTGGATTTCGCAACGACATCAAACATCGTTCTTCGGTACCTACACATCAAATCAGTTCCGGAAATACCCATATTGTGAGGACTGTGACTTCTGGTTCCGGAGATATGATGATATAATTGACGTAATCGACAAAACGAGTTGTTTTTTTACCACTAAATTTTCTCAGAGATGGTTGAAGAGATTTTAATAAACATAGACTCATTAGAAAGCTACTGTTGGGCCATTGATCAAGTTCAAAGATCAACTGACTGTGACCTCTGATTCCGGAGATATGATGACATAAGTGTCGTAATCGACAAAACGCGTTGTTTCTTTATCGCGCAATTTTCTCAGAGATGGCTAAACCGATTTTAACCAGCTAGGTTCCTTTGAGTCTTTGATCAAGTTGAAAAATCAAAAAGCTGTGAGTTTTGGTTCCGGAGAAATGATGGTATAACAGATCGGCTGAAAAGTTCGTATCGTTTCTATGAGAGGGCGCCACTTGAATTAAATCCATACCATTTTTAGTTAGTACCAACCTTCAAAAGATACGTATATAAATTTGACAGCTGTCTGATTATTAGTTTGTGAGATATTGCATTTTGAGTAAAGCTACTTTTGTTATTGTGAAAAAAAATGGAAGAAAAGGAATTTCGTGTGTAGATGAAACACTACTTTTTGATGAAAAAAAGTGCCGCCGATACCAAAAAATGGCTTGATGAGTGTTATCCAGACTCTGCACCGGGCGAAGCAACAATTCGTAAGTGGTTTGCAAAATTTCGTACTGGTCATATGAGCACCGAAGAAGATGAACGCAGTGGACGTCCAAAAGAGGTTGTTACCGATGAAAACGTGAAAAAAATCCACAAAATGATTTTCAATGACCGTAAAGTGAAGTTGATCGAGATAGCTGACACCCTAAAGATATCAAAGGAACGTGTTGGACATATTATTCACGAATTTTTGGATATGAGAAAGCTTTGTGCAAAATGGGTGCCGCGTGAGCTCACAATCGATCAAAAACAACAACGAATTGATGATTCTGAGCAGTGTGAAATTGAACGAATTGGGCTTCGAATTGCTCCCTCATCCACCGTATTCTCCAGATTTGGCCCCCAGTGACTTTTTCCTGTTCTCAGACCTCAAGAGAATGCTCGCTGGTAAAAAATTTAGAAGCAATGAAGAGGTAATCGCTGAAACTGAGGTCTATTTTGAGGCAAAGGACAAATCGTACTACAAAAATGGTATCGAAAAGTTGGAAGATCGCTATAATCGCTGTATCGCCTCTGATGGACATTATGTTGAATAATAAAAACGAATTTTGGCAAAAAAATGTGTGTTTCTATCAAACGATACGAACTTTTCAGCCGAACTGTTAAGTGACGTAACCGACAAAACACGTTGTTTTTTACCACTCTAATATGTATGGGTACCAATATTTTGGAATCACCTCTAATTTCGTGAAGCGGTTGTGTTCAAAAATTTAAGCATCTCAAAAGTCCTCATGCAAAATTTAAGCTAAATCAGACACGACTAAGCGGTGCTATCCGGCGGTTAAGGTTTGACACTAAATCTCGACGTTCCATGAAATTCTAAGACTTTTAGCATCGAAGAAACATTTTTTGATTTCGGATATGGTGAATTTTCAAGAGCTATGAAAATTCAACTTGATGAGGTAAATTAAGAAGGGTAGAAAGGTTATGCAATCACTGTGAAAACCGACTTTTGAACCGAGGCCTGGAGGGCCGAGTTTCATATACCATTCGACTCAGTTCGTCGAGATCACAAAATGTCTGTGTGTGAAAGTGTGTGTGTGTGAGTGTGTGTGACAAATAATTTCACTCAATTTTCTCAGAGATAGCTGAACCGATTTTCACAAACTTGGATTCAAATGAAAGGTCTTGAGGTCCCATACAAAGTTCCTGAGTTTCATATGGATCCGACTTCCGGTTCCGGAATTACAGGGTGATATGTACCATAAACAGGAAAAAAAAAGGCGGGTGAGTAATGTCAGAGACATAACTGGATGTCGTGAATACGAAAAAACTGACACGCTCCCATCACTTTTCCGAATATCAGTTAGTTGATTGATTGTATGAATTGTGCAAGCTTTCCTCTTTTTCACTAATAGAATTTGAAGCGATACACCTACATTAAAGTACAGATTAGTTACATTAAACATCTACTATTCTACAACTATATATTCCAAACTTGAAACAATTCCTTTTTAATTTGCTAATATAGGAAGCTTGGTAAAACAAATTTGTAGTTTATTTTTATTGAAGCTATGAATTTCGAAGATATCTGATTCTTCTCGAAATTCCAGTACGAGACAATTGCAATGGCCTGGTCTGAAATGTATCTACGATCTTCGGTATGCAAGAGTGATTCTAATAATAATAATAATAATGATAATAATAATAATAATAATAATGATAATACAGATTAATCTGTATATATGGCAACCCTGTTTCGCAAGGCATCCCACATTATCAGATCCGAATGGATTCCGAATCAATTCCGAATCGGCAAGAAATTTTCATTCGGAATTTCATGTGGAAATCCTAATGGATTCCGAAACAATTCCAACTCCAGTGCAACAACCGATTCCGAATGAACCGGTTCGCCTACAACCGGTTGATTCGGAAATCATTCGGAATTGAGTGAGAAGATGCGGACTGAATTGTCAATTCGTCTTCTTCTTCTTCTTTCCTGATTTTGCACGTTTTCGTGCTGATTTTCAGTTTATTTTTGAACGAAAACATTATATAACTGAATATACAAATTTAAATCTTCATGTTTTTCGGATATACAGAACTAGTAAATGACCAGTTCTTCTTAGAATCCCAACATAAACTATTGAAATTCGCTGGAAATTAACAAAACGGCCTACCTTAGTCAACATCATCCATTCCTCTAGCTGGAGTGTAGTGAAATGGCTTAAGTCGCTTAAATTTCACACTAACACATTCATAAAATGAGCGAATATTCAATGATATTTATAATGTCACTGTCAATCAGGTTGATCGAGCAGCCAACTCAGGCGAAAATTCTAGCACTGAACCGATCGAGCATTAAAAAATCATGCAGTCGAGTAAGAATTCATTGCTCATTGCGTCATATGTCATTGTGGGATATTTTCACACGACCCCATACTAGTATAAAGATGTGTTCAACATTCGCTTTCGCATTGCCGTTCGTAATTGAATGTGTTAGTAATGGTACAAATCTGCTTTTCTACCTGTTTTCGGAGCCGTCGTTCTGACGGTGTCTCGTACGTACAGAGTAGCTGCTTTAACTTAAATGACGCTATTTCTCACATCACATTTCCTTTTATACGTGCTAGTGGTAGCGGTGGACGGACTTCCCCTTTGTTAGAATTCCTTTCCTATACGCAGAACGGGAAACAGTGAAACGATATAAAAGAGAGTGTTAGCAGAGCGGCAGCCAGTACTGAATTGGTCGTCGAGCTGTTAACTGCGTATTGTGGAATTTTTACGCAGAAACACGCACACAGGAGGAACAGTTAAGGGCAAGGCAAAGTCTCGCTTAAACCGTGCTGGTCTTAAGTGCCCAGTTGGCGGCAGAATCCATCGTTTGCCTCGGAAGGGGAACTACGCCGAGCGTGTCAGTGCTGGTGCATCGGTCTATCTGGCGGCAGTGATGGAGTACTTGGTTGCCGAAGTGTTGGAATTGGCCGGTAACGCTGCCCATGACAACGAAAACGAAAATCATCCCTCGCCATCTGCAGCTGGCCATCCGTTGAAAACCCCGTCCTTTTCAGGATGACCACATCACTGTGATAAAGAAATATTTAGAATTGCTTTAAGTTTAGCCAGTTCTGATACGCCTGGAAAGTAGAATGCGCAAATCAAGTGGAAACATTTGTTCTAACAATTTTTGTTTTCGGCCGCATACTAAAGTAATCGCGACAAAAATACATATTGATCTGTGGCAACTCTGTTTCGCACGGCATATTTGTATACTAGTATAAAGATGTGTTCAAAATCATCACTTTCGCTTTCGCATTGTCGTTCGTAATTGAATGTGTTAGTGACGGTGCAAATTATTTTAACTCCCATCTTGATGAATCTTTTGGTAGGAAATATTGAGATCTGAGATGGTTCTCGTGTGTGTCTTGTTTCGGCAATGGGCCTTGCTGGACTTTTTGGCTGCCTTTTTCGGTGTCATTGTGCTGACGGTGTCTCGTGCATTCATATCGGGAAACAATGAGACGACAGGTCCTCGATGTTGCTGTCGTGTGTCTTGTTTCGGGAAGAGTTGCTCAGTAAATGGTAGGAAAAATGAACCATTCAACTTTTATATGGATGCTCTTGTATAGATACAGACATCTCGCGTTCTGATTGGCTGGTGCTGTCATGGGTTAAATCAAACAGGTTTTTGAATAGTGTACTATTGAAAAACTTCAATATTGTTGTAATACACGTTCAAGTTGAAGATTTTCGATTCTATTGGTAGTTAGATTATATAAATCCTTCTACAGATCACTGAGCTATGAGCTTTCAAAATACGAGAAAGGCAAACGCGCCTTATGAATTATCTTCTTTGATACTCGTTTATACCAAACATTTCAGAAAAGTTTAATTGTGAACTATTTAAGAATATGTCACACAACTGAAAGTTTTATCATAAAATTGTGATCATATTTCCGATGGCATGTAGCAAGAATTATGTTGATTCGTTAGATATAACAGAAGATATTCACGATCAAAAACTTATCACTCTCTCAGAGGGTAAATTTTGAAAAGGCGCCCCATAATAAAGTAAGTCGTATTCACGACAAAATAGTCACACACGTTTCTTAAAGATAGCTGAACCGATTTTCACTTGGATTTGGATCCGACTTCCAGTTCCGGAATTACAAAGAAATATGTGAAAATTTATGAAAAAATATGGAATCAATTTTCTCGGAAATTTCTTAACCGATTTTCATAAACTAAGAAGCAAATAAAAGGTCTTGAAATTCTTAAAAAAAACCCAAAAGTTGATCCAGATCCGACTACCGGTTCCGGTATTACAGTGCGATTAGTGAAAATTTTCAATTTCATGAGCATTTTTTCACAAGCGATGGCGAAACGAGGTGCACATTTTTATAAAACTTACTGCTAAATTGATCTAGGTGTCGGATCTTATTTGTTAGTGAATTTATAAAACTACTTTGGAACTACTAATCCCCGGTTTCCGCTTCCGAAAGCACCGATAATAGTGGAGAAAATCTTCAAAAACGGAACTTCCGTCGATTTCTCAGCAACAGTTAAGCCGTTTTTCACGATTTATTATTCAAATTAAAGTTCTCATTGTTTTTAAACATACTGTGCAATTTCATCGTGATCCGACTTCCGGTTCCGAAGTTATAGGGCGAGGAGTGTCACAACATTCAAATTCAAAATGAAGATACAGGAGAACGGGTATAGCGTTATGGGTAAGTCGAAGCTTTTCACGCTGTCCAGCTGGGTTCAATTCCCAACCCCGCACATAGTTTTTCGATTAACATCACTCTATTCATACAAAAAGACAACGCAAATACAAAGCGCTTGGTTTGAGAAATGATGCCGAATATTTGACATAAACGCAGAAGCATGCTTTTGCGAACCACTTGAATCAATCATACTATAATTAATTGGTGACAAAAATGAGCCCAAATTAGTGTCAGAAATTATTTTACAGACATGTAAAAAATATTTTCATGAGATTGTTTCGTTTCACATCACTAGGTGGATTAAGAAGGGTTATTGAGTTAATGATTGATTGGAAATAAGCATTAAAGGAGTCGTTGGTTTACCGCGCTTGGCAAAATTTGTCTTCGAAAAATCAAATCGTATTTCATCACGTGTGTCATTAAAAGGAATACACTATGGAAATATCAGCTTGATACACGTTGCAGTTAATAAAAGCTTCTTCATTGAAAGTTTATTATTAGTGAATGTACTCAGAAAGCCTCTGTGTGAGTTCTCTGAAAACTTCACCAGAATATTATTAAATGATCTATAAAATATGCCACCTTCTGGAATAAAATCGGTATAGCTCATGAAAGAGTGGTTATACTATGCAACCCACCCACCACAAACCACCTAAGTTGATCAATTACCGCCCAAAAAGCTTCGTACTGCATTCTTCGACTCGATTACCATATTTAGGGTGAAACAATTGAATTTCCAGCTTCGTCGACCCGCAGTTGTTCCGAATGTGACCTTACGAACCGTTCCACTGCCGCCCCGGCAGCCGAGAAAGTAGTAAACGCGACACGCAGGAGGCGTCAAAGTTGCAAGCATAAAAAGAACGGCGAGAAATTTGAATCTTTATGGTAATACAACATCGTAAAAGTATAATAGCACAGCAGCGGTGTCGAATTTTCGTGCCATCATCGTTTTCGTACGACGGCAAAACGGCGATGAAACAAACTTGCGGTAAAATGTAATTTCCTGTCTTGCCCCTTTATTTTTTTCATGAATCGTGTGGGAATGGATTTCGTCGTTACCAGAACAACAACAAAAAAAAAACGAAACAACACGATGTTGCTTCGACGCGTTCCGTCTTCAAGCTTTTACCATTCGTATTCGACATCGAAGTCGATTTTCGATTATTTTTTGCTATTCATTGGATTGATGTAATTTCCAGTCATTTTACAGCGGCAAGCTACTAATCCTTATTTACTTTTGATTTGGTTTTCATCGTGGTTTTGATTACAGTAAGAAATATCAGGAAGATCGTTCGCGTACAAAAAAAAAAGAATCCGGCTATGATTCATTCCTTTCTACTTGAGTTCCAAGCGATTCGCCTTGATGAAAATGATTTACATTTCCATGAATCTTCAAACGTGCCATAGAACGGGTCGGCCCCAGCGAATGATGGAAGTCTGAAGCGGCATCGTGCAATCAGGAAATTGCTGTTAATGAGGCTGTCCGAAAATCGGTTGGTAATGATGGTGCTGGTATTTTTCCGTCCAATCAAGGAAGGTGCTAATTTGGCACCGTTAGTTGATTTGGCCTGCAGTTTCAACCTAAGCGAAGGATGGAAATTTGGTTTTCCTTACAGAGCTTTTACATTGGAATGATCATTTTGAATAGGATCTAATGTGAACAGAACTAATCGCAATGAATTGTTTTAGTAATTTGCAATGTTTCAAAGTTACAACATAATACTCTCTTCACAGCGATATTCTGGCCGTTAAATTTATTACTGATTGATAAGGAAGCAAGTAACTCGTTCGGGTGGGAGGCAACACACTCGTTTCGTTCGCCGTGAATCATAAAGGAAGCAATTCGACAAACGAAAAATGGCTAACAGTTTTATTTTATATGGGAAAAGTTTTTTTTATTCACTTTCCGTCAAGTTTGACTGACAGCTTGTATCCGAAGGCACCGAGCAAATCGTTCAACCAGTTGGAGCATCCGCGTTGAAAACAGGAATACTCAATTCTAAAAGAAAGATGCTCGCCTAGAACGAACTTACCCCGCGGAACGAAGCGAAATGATATAAATCTGAGGCCAAATTGAGAGGAACATGTATTTCTGTGTCTGCTCCGCTTTCCTCGAGCGGAGAATGGTGAAGGTGCGGCCAAACAAGGAAACCATATATGTACTGTATTGCTCCAAGCGCCCAAGACAGAGTTGTTAACCGAGAAAAATGTGTGTATGCAAATTTTTCGCTTTAGCCCTTTCCTATTTATCTCCGGAAAAGGAGAATAATGCTGAATGAACAAAACATATGTCTGGAAATCTCCTCTTGTAGAATCGGAAGTGGTTTCTCAAATGGGACGCATTATATTTCTGGAGTTCCCATCCGGAAAATTTTCTCGTTGATTCCATGTCAAGTTTTTTTTCTGGTAAATTTGTCCTTGTTTCGAACATGCTTTGAATTTTCTCGAATCTGCTTCTGACTTTCTACGTGAGCTAAGTAAACTTTCGAATCACTTAGCAATTGTTTTTTTTCATACCTGCTCCGGAAGGTACTCACCGCGAAAAGACTGCGAAAGTTATTTTTGATGAAAACCCCTGTATGACTTCTTTCAGCACCGCATATAGGAACGTATATCTCATCATCAAACAGCAATAAAAAGAAATAAATCTCCTCCGAATAAGAAAGGATGCTGGTTGCTCCCAATCGCAGTCATCCAACCACGTTCCACTCTACTTCGTGCAAAACTTTTAATGGAAAACACAAAGAAGAGGAATAGGCAATCCATCGCCGTGTGACGGGACGAAGAGCTTTGGATTGTCGAGTGAGAGCATATCTCCTTAAGAACAGTTGGGAAATTAAGTTTGTGATGATATTTTTTTTTGTTGTATATTTGGTGAGGAAGGATATTTTATGTTTTCAAGGTATGTGAATTTCCAAGGGATAACGAAATTATAATAAAGAGTAAGATTCAATGAAAATTCACTATGCGTATATTATAACTGATTGTTTGTATTGTTTAAATTTGTTTTATATTTTTCTGAATGATTAACTATAATAATTTAAGTTATTGGGCCGCATATTTTTTTTTATAAAAAACAGTACATTTGGCGCAAAAATCAAGAATATACAGTTCATCGACTTTGAAAAATCAGTCCATTTTGCAGTACTCATTTCTACCAAGAACAATGAATAAACAACAAAAGCAAATAAGTATGATTATTATCTAATGAGAAAAACAGATAGAAAAATGATATTCGAATACAACTATTTTATAAAACCGCGAAAAAACTGCCGCAGTAACGGGACTCGAACCCGTAGCTATTTCCTATCCGGGATAAATTTTTACTAATTAAGGCCAGATTCTTCCAAGCAATTTTTAAGGAATCGAGTCCCGAGCTAAGGGTTTGAGTCCCGTCTCTGCGATAGTTTTTTCGCGGTTTTCATAACATAGTTGTATTCGCATAAAATTTTTCATTCCGTTTTCCTCATTAGATACTGATCAAGTTTAAAACTTGCTCAAGGTCTTACGTCTGAAATTATCAAATCGTTTACAGCTAAAAATTATCAGTTGATTTATGCTCATAATCTCAAGTTTTTTTATTTCCCATTTTTTGATATTTTTGATGACGATTTTGATTTAGTTGTGACGCGTTCTGAGCAGGGACGACGGTCTAATTACATTTGCTACGTGTTGTCACTATTCTTTATGATATTTGGTATTGCCGCAAATCGCAAGATTTAGAATACTGTATTTAGTTTTTAATGTGAAAAATACAGTACATTTCAGTTGAAAAATACAGTACAAATCCAAGCTTCCAAGCTTCCAAGCTTCCAAGTTTTCAAGTTTTCAAGCTTCCAAGCTTCCAAGCTTCCAAGCTTCCAAGCTTCCAAGCTTCCAAGCTTCCAAGCTTCCAAGCTTCCAAGCTTCCAAGCTTCCAAGCTTCCAAGCTTCCAAGCTTTCAAGCTTCCAAGCTTCCAAGCTTCCAAGCTTCCAAGCTTCCAAGCTTCCAAGCTTCCAAGCTTCCAAGCTTCCAAGCTTCCAACAATCCATAAATTTTGTAGAAACTAAAAAAAAACTACACCTCTTGGTAAACCACGACTCATATCAACTTAAGCGTTAAAATACATGGGGAGGATTGTTTGGAAAATTTTTACTCTAGGTCAATAATGAATTCTAGGAACGTGTTGTGCAAATATTTAACTGATTTCACCAAATCAGTTTTCTTTCAAAATCGCAAGAACAATAGAATATATAGTAGTGGAAAGTAGCTACAATTTCGTTGAACAAAAAAACTATCCGGTTATTCAACAGTGTTCACATAGTTTAAAAACTCGATTTGGCTGTACTGCAGCTGCAATTACACAGCAAGTGATTTTACAATTTGCTGTTACTCTCGATATCGACGGAAGCCAACCAACGCAACCAAATTATTTCCGTTAGTTCTCCAGTTGGTTCCAATGTCAGCTGCAGCATATTGAGTTCGGTGCCGGAATTGAGATGCTCATCCCGGACACAGTCGATTAGCTTTGTTATATCAAAATCACATTCGAACTTTATGCACTTTTTGAATGATTCTATCCAGTCCCACCGCAGCACCAATACGAATGTTCCGGCCAGCTTGCTCCTGCAGGACCCCGCCAGTGAAACCACATCCGGAAGCCTAATGAAACTTTCCGTTGATTGATGGTGGGTGGCCAGAGTTTGCCGGAGAGTCGTCTGTGTTCAGTGGTCCACGCTATTCGACGTCGGAACGTGTTTTTACTAGGATTTCGGGACCTGCGATAGTCAGCCAGCACTTTGCGTGGGTGATGATGGATGGATGGATGGACGGTTGGATGGGTAGATGGATGGATGGATGGATGGATGAATGAATGGTTGGATAGAGCCGAGCGGCAGTTTGTAAGGTTTTCTTTAGAAAGTGTCCATCAGTGTTGAAATATTTCTGCGAACCGTTGCGGGATATTTTTAATTTTAGTCGATGCAAGTTGGATAACCAAATTTCTGTAAAAAACATGCACATGTCAGGAGCTGGTGGGCTGAACGAATTGATTGAAATGTATTGATTTTTTTCCATTTCGATGAATTTTACTTTGCAGTCAGAAATTCCATGACTACTCTTAATATAAAATGATTTAAACTTCCCTGAATAATGCAACGATGGAAGTTTTTGCGTGGCTTCAGAAGTTTAGTGAGCCGTACACTGCATCATTACTTTTTATGGAATACACTCCTTCGTGCGAAATCACAATTTTTATAATTGAAAAAGCAACGTATGCATACTCAGTTTTCTACTGTTAGTGATTTTCAAATAAATTCTCGCCTCAAATAATTTACATTCGCTGCAAGATTGATTGACATGTCGTTTAAATTTTACTTTGTTCTGTTTTTTCTCTTCGCAACATTGTACGATATGTTTTTGTTGTTATCTTTCTGCTATTAGTAACTAATTCGCTCCACCCGGTGAACGACCAAAAAGATTAAAGACGGGGTAAAATAAATGATTTAAAAAAAGGAATTCGCTCTTGGGTCGGCAATTAAGCGCATAAGGCGCTGGTCTAATAAGTCAGATGTTGTATGCTCGAGTCCTTACTTGGAAGGATTCTTAATGATTTATTAATTTTTAGTTTGACGTAAAGCCGCCATGACTAAGTTCAGTTTTTGCAATGACTGAGCGGAAATATATATTGGAGAAGCCAAGTGAAAGAAAAACTAACAGAAAAACCTGTCTTAATCCACCTAGTGGTGTAATGATGCCTTTCTCATGTACATATAATATTGTGGTATTCTATTCAAAAATTTTCTCTTCGATTTTTGAAAGAAACCAAGTGATTGTTTATGCATAACATACAGAATAAAACAGTGCTTTGATTGCGTAAGCCATCCTTAAGAGAACGAAATGGGTTCACTATTATATGCACTTCCGGCACCGGAACCCGAGAACCGGTATAGACAAAGTCGGTTCGTACGGCAACCAACTAACATGACACAAACTCTTCTAGTACGCACTCTATAACTCCGGATTCGGAAGTCGGATCCGGATGAAATTCAGGAATTCCGTATGGGACCAGAAGACCTTTCATTTGAATCTAAGTTTGTGAAAATCGGTCAAACCATCGCTGAGAAAAGTGAGTGAGAACCATTTTGGTATATATGACCACTATTTCCGGTACTTCCGGAACCGGATACCGGGAGCCAGGATAGCCGGAATCGGTTTGTTTAGTTGCCTACTGATAATGACTATCGATTTGTCTAGTTTTGAGACCAGTTTAGAAAAATTTTCACGTTTTTTGTTTCGCCGGTTAAAGTGATGGTGTACAATATTGAACACACTTTACCCTATAATTTCGGAACCGGAAGTCGGATCCGGATGAAATTCAGAAATTCCGTATGGGACCGGGAGACCTTTCATTTGAATCTAAGTTTGTGAAAATCGGTCAAACCATCGCTGAGAAAAGTGAGTGAGAACCATTTTGGTATATATGACCACTATTTCCGGTACTTCCGGAACCGGATACCGGGAGCCAGGATAGCCGGAATCGGTTTGATTAGTTGCCTACTGATAATGACTATCGATTTGTGTAGTTTTGAGACCAGTTTAGAACATTTTTTTCGTTTTTTGTTTCGCCGGTTTAAGTGACGGTGTACAATATTGAACACACTTTACCCTATAATTCCGGAACCGGAAGTCGGATCCGGATGAAATTCAGGAATTTCGTATGGGACCACGAGACCTTTCATTTGAATCTGAGTTTGTGGAAATCGGTCAAACCATCCCTGAGAAAAGTGAGTGAGAACCATTTTGGTATATATGACCACTATTTCCGGTACTTCCGGAACCGGATACCGGGAACCAGGATAGCCGGAATCGGTTTGTTTAGTTGCCTACTGATAATGACTATCGATTTGTGTAGTTTTGAGACCAGTTTAGAAAAATTTTCACGTATTTTGTTTCGCCGGTTTATGTGACGGTGTACAATATTGAACACACTTTACCCTATAATTCCGGAACCGGAAGTCGGATCCGGATGAAATTCAGGAATTCCGTATGGGACCACGAGACCTTTCATTTGAATCCTAGTTTGTCAAAATCGGTTCAGCCATCTCCGAGAAAACCTAGTGAGATTATTTGACACATACACACACACACACACATACACACACACACACACAGACATTGCTCAGCTCGATGAACTGAGTCGAATGGTATATGACACTTGGCCCTCCGGGCCAATTTTCACTAGTCGGTTTTTCAAGTGATTGCATAACCTTTCTATATGAGAAAGGCAAAAATGAATTTTTGGAAAAAGATACGCTCAGAGACAGGACTCGAACCTGCGTTCTTATGCATTCCGTGCATACGCGCTACCATTTCGCCACTCTGATCTTGCTTTAGCCACACGATGTCCAGCCAGCGACTGGCACCATTAAAGAAGGTGACAAGCGATTATAAATACACTCTCCTACTCAATGCTTGATCGGAGAAATAGGTATAAAGCGAGAGGACTAGTGTTTGATGGACAGAGAAGATGTTTGGATATAAGGTGTCGGTCGGGTGACGGCCAGGATGTGTAGACCATGTTCGATGTACGTTGCTAACCATGTCTGTGAGTTTTAGTGTGGCTAAAGCAAGATCAGAGTGGCGAAATGGTAGCGCGTATGCACGGAATGCATAAGAACGCAGGTTCGAGTCCTGTCTCTGAGCGTATCTTTTTCCAAAAATTCATCTTTTCTGTTAGTTTTTCTTTCACTTGGCTTCTCCAATATATATTTCCGCTCAGTCATTGCAAAAACTGAGGATTCTTAATGTTTTTAGTGGCACTGGGCATGCCATTAGAACCTGTACACTTACGAGTTGATTGCGAAGTCTATTAAAACCAGTGTTGGTGATTGCCGAAAATTTGACAGAAGCTGCTCGATATTTATCAATATTGTATGCAACATTTTCAATCCGGTAGAAGATGCTACAAGAATTCGAGTCTCTCAATGCATGAATTGCGAGAGAATTTTTCTACATTTCTTCGCTCCACTTTATACTCTGAGTATTTCACGGCCCTTAAAAAAATTACAGTCTGATCATGATTGGTGCTGTGTGGAATTTACTAAGAGAGAATTTTAAGTTGACAATTATCGCAGAAAATCGAATTCGACTTGATGATTCGCATACTAGGATGTAATGTTTCAAAACATGTTCGTAGACACAACTTATACAAAGGTTATATGCACATAGTTAGAATAAGCGGCAATAGTAGAACGATTCTATCGCAATTATCCACTGCCCATACAGAATCGGATCGCGAAACGAGAATAAGCGACCGTTTGTTGCTTCAGAGAGGATCCCCACAGCAGCGAGCTAACCTTTGATTCTCAGACAGGTCATCGAGAGAAATTTGCTTTCGCATTGGTGTCTATTCTATGTTAAATGAATCATGTCGGTTTTTTGTTGATGCGATGATATCCGTCTCTCTTTGATGGCACTGATTGAATCGTGTGAAGAGTTGCTAGTGAGCGTTCTTTGATACGATAAAAGCCATCCTTGATTAAAACAGAAGGTTAAGTGCCACATCGGAATGTAGTAATCTGACTTTACTTTCCTTTATTATTACTACATCAAAAACCCAAGAACAACGAAAGCCAAATTAATGTTTGGCCGTCTACTGACAGTGACTACCGATTGGAATAGTCTTGAGGCAAGTTTAGAAATTATTTTACTTTTTATTTCCGGTAATCAGAAGCCTCAAGCCAGCATAGTCGGAATCGAATTGTTTGGTTGTCTTTTGACAATGACTACCGATTGAAATATGTTGTTTCGAGGCAAGATAAGAATGGTTTTTACGTGTTTTGTTTCGCCGCTTCAAGTGGGGTATCCAATTTTTAATACACTTCACCCTATAATTCCGGAACCGGAAGTCGGATCCGTATGAAATTTGGAAATTGTGTATGAGACCATGAGACCTTTCATTTGAATCTAAGTTTGTTGAAATCGTTCACGCCATCTCTGAGCAAAGTGAGGTAGTGATTTGAATTAAGAATTTTTTCACATATCACACTGTAACTCCGGAACCGGAAGTGCGATCAAAATGAAATTCAGGAACTTTGTATAAAAAATTTTGTTTTCTATCTCATTTTTAAGAGAAAAACATATGAAATATTTTTGCTGAAGGTATAAATAAGGAAAAAAAAATTTTTTTTAAATATATTCACTTTATTTTAAAAACAGTTTTTTTTGGATTTATCTACGTAGAATCTACCTCTACTACCTAAGTATCTACTACAAAGTGCGCGTAAACAGGCATAAACAAGCTCATGCTTGCACGCGCAACTTAAGCAAATTGTTGTGATTTTTGTTTTGTTTACTTTTTGACAATAAACAATATTAGAAAAAATCTAAATTGAAACTCGATGCAATGTTTTAAGCCTTTTCAAAGTTAGTTTTAAATATTGAAAATCCGATAAAATATCAAAAGTTCAACACATATTAAAAAAATGGAAAAATGTTTTCCAAATAAAATATGAAAAAGTATTGTAAAAGTACAAACCTTTAAGAAGAGATTTTATTTTTAAACGTGTGAATAAATTGAGTTATCGCGAAGGAACACATTTTTTAAGACGATATGTTGATCGTGCGACGCTTACTTAGATATGTGCGAAGCTGCTCATACCAGTGAGCAGCTCCGAACCGATCAGCTCACTAAAGGGAATCGATTCAATGTATCAGCTCATCAGCTCATTTAGCTTGAACTGAAGGTTTGTTTTTAGCGCCGTTTTTCTTACTCCGTTTTTCTTTCATATGCATGATCGAAATCATTGATGCACAAAGAACAATGCTATCCGAACTAAGTTGTCTGCGAATTATTATTATGTCATATTTGAGAATATCTGCAAAAGTGGCATACTGGAATATGCCTTAGCCTACTGAGTGAGAGGTAAGATTTCTTATTGACAATGGCTCATTCAATCTGTTAAAGAAGGATAGATGCACATTTTGAAGAACATACAAGAGCTCATGCACACATTTCTTCTCATTTATAACTCTCTTCAAGAGCCGAAGATCCGTTCAGCTCGTAGTTTGTTTCCACCTTACCAGCAGGGATGCCAGGTCATTTATTCAAAAATCTGTGATCAGTCCAAACACCTGTCTGTGTAAAATCTGTGCACGTTTCCCCGTTTCCATAATACCTGATCGGAATCATTTTGGTAAGCAAAAAAAAGGTCTCACTATTTCCTACCGCTCTGTAATTTTTGGTGCTAAACTGAGATCAATTTTAAAAATATGTGATCGATTTCAGAATCTGTGTAAATCTGTGACTATTTTCAGAATTCTGTGAAAATCTGTGCCATTTTTTAAATCTGTGCAAAAGGTTGAAAATCTGTGAAACACAAATTAATCTGTGAACCTGGCATCCCTGCTTACCAGTGCGGTGAACTGATGAGCTGCGGTTCTTTCAAAAATAGCTGTTAGCTTTCAGCTCACTTCAAAGATTCGATTCACTGGAATAGCTCAGTAGCGAAATGCCCATCTCTACGCTCACTGCAAAAATGAGCAGACGCGTGACGCCCTCCGTTTCTTAACCATTCATGGTTTCAGTATGGCCATAGTGAAAATGAGTCACACGAATAGTACTCAGGATATTCTCATTGGAAAATAAATTGGATTATGAATTATTGAAATAAGTTGCATATTTCGCTTTAATACATGGTTTCCTAGGTAAAAATAGGTAAAATGATGTACAACTTTTCCAGAAAAGAATAAACCTATGCATTACCTTCTACAAAATTATGGGATTTTATATTTTCTACAACTATATAGAACAAAGTAAAGATTAAAAAATAACTTGAAACAAGTTATGATTAGAAAACTAGTTTTAAGGGGGTTGTCATAATTCAATAACTAAAACTAACTTTGAAAAGGCCTAAAAAAAGTTCCATCGAGTTCCACTTAGATTTTTTTTACAGTATTGGGCATACCTTCTTCTATAAATTTTGTAAAAATCAGCTGCATAAAGTTGCGTATTTCGCTTCGGTGTAAGGTTTTATCACAGGTAAAAAGCCTGTTTTAATCCACCTAGTGGTGTAATGATGCCTTTCTCATGTATAATATTGTGGTATTCCATTCAAAATTTATCTCTTCGATTTTTGAAACAAACCAAGAGATTGTTTGTGCATTAACTATTATAACATACAGAATAAAACAATGCTTTGATTGCGTGAGTCATCCACATTTCCACAATCCAAAGTCGGTTCGTACGGCCACCAACTAACATGACACACAAATTCTTCTAGTACGCACTCTAAATTACGATTTAAAGGTTTGTTGTCCGAAAATATTTCAAGTGACGGTGTACAATATTGAACACACTTTACCCTATAATTCCGGAACCGGAAGTCGGATCCGGATGAAATTCAGGAATTCCGTATGGGACCACGAGACCTTTCATTTAAATCTAAGTTTGTGGAAATCGGTCAAACCATCGCTGAGAAAAGTGAGTGAGATCTATTTTGGTATATATGACCACTATTTCCGGTACTTCCGGAACCGGATACCGGGAACCAGGATAGCCGGAATCGGTTTTTTTAGTTGCCTACTGATAATGACTTTCGATTTGTGTGGTTTTGAGACCAGTTTAGAATTTTTTTTACGTTTTTTGTTTCGCCGGTTTAAGTGACGGTGTACAATATTGAACACACTTTACCCTATAATTCCGGAACCGGAAGTCGGATCCGGATGAAATTCAGGAATTCTGTATGGGACCACGAGACCTTTCGTTTGAATCCAAGTTTGTCAAAATCGGTTCAGCCATCTCCGAGAAAACCTAGTGAGATTATATGACACATACACACACACACACACATACATGCACACACACACAGACATTGCTCAGCTCGATGAACTGAGTCAAATGGTATATGACATGGTATATGACAATTTTCACTAGTCGGTTTTTCAAGTGATTGCATAACCTTTCTATATGAGAAAGGCAAAAAGTTAAAATGTTGTATAACTTTGCCAGGAAACAACAAAACCTTCAACAAAAATATGGGATTTTTTATTTTCTTCAATTATTCCAAAGAAAGTACGCATAAAAAATAACTCGAAACAAGTTATGAATAAAAAACTGATGTTAAGGTAGCGCTTCGCCGTGGTCAGGTCGAAGCGAGACAACTCACTGCTTCCTCTTGCTTTGTCGCCGAAATTTCACCCTAAATTGCAAATTTCTCCAATACTAACCCGATTCACGAAAAATCAAAAACATACAATTGTAGGTAAATGATTTTACTATGCATTTGGCGAAAAATATCAGTTAGAAAGCTTTTCTTTCGCGAGATTTCGTGCGAGTTTTGTTAAACATTTTGTTTTATTTTTTACTTTTCTCGCTATAAACAACTCCCATATGTAGGGGTGTGCTACGTTTTCAACAAAGCGTCAAAGCTAGTAACAATGAAAATCATTACTGATTTCTCGTTCTATTGAAACATGAATAGTAATTATTTTACAAAGTAGTAACACTTACTTACATTTTCTACTCATCTATATTCAACGTTTACGCAGAGAGAACGGAAAACGAAAACAAAAGAAATGTTGTTAGCGTCTACCACATGTGGCATTTTGCACACCCCAATGCATGCGTTGACATTGTGTGCATGCGAAAGAATAAGGAAAAACTCATTTATTTTTATAACTCGCACGAAATCTTTCGATAAAAACGTTTATCAGGCACAATTTATATACGAATCGATAGAAAAATTAATTATCTAGAATCGTATGTTCTTGGAATTTCCGTTTTCTTTCCCGTTTTCTCACAATTTTGGGTAAAGTGCGTGAAACCCCGGGATAGGCAGCGAACTCCCGTGACCACGGCGAAGCGCTACCTTAAGGGAGTTGCCATAAAATTGCTTTGTATATCCGAAACGGTGCGACCTACACTTTTGATATATTTGACAAAGTAAATTATTTTCAATAGTCCTAAAACTTTGTAGAAGAAAAAAATTGTCTATCTTTTAGGAAAAAAAAGTTATGGTTATATTTTTTGTCAAAGCAGGCCATGAACAATTAGGGATAGAATCAAATTACGCAGTATATATTTGTAAATAATTTCTTAAAAGCAACTATATGCATTAAAAGAACGGTTTGACAGCTACTGATTTATGTCCACGTTTTTATTGATTCGAACCACAGTGCGGCGGACCAATTCTCACTAGCTTAGGTTCAAATGGAAGGTCTTATAATTGCATAGAATCGCATCGAATTTCATCCGGATATGTCTTCCAGCTCCAGAATTACAGGCTAATGAGTATGTATGTACCGAACGTGGCTGATAAAAGCAAACTGCGTCGTGATGGATGGCGAGATTTTCATCAAAGAGAAAACCAAGCATTTGCTGAGACAGGAGTCGTCCTTTAACGGTTGGCTTTTTTGAGAAAGCCAGATAGAAAAGTAGGTAAAATGAAGTAGATAAAGTGGGAGCGTGTATTGCTGTGGGTTAGTCGATGCCTTTCACGCAGCCCACCTGGGGTCGATCCCCAACCCCGCACATAGGGTCAGAAAGCTTTTCTGACCCGAAGAGGCGAATGACCTTAAGGTTAAAACCTCTATAATTTAAAAAAAAGTAGATAAAGTAGGAAAGTATTGAGATAGCTAACCCGTGAACGTATAATTTAGATCAAGAATTTTGGGTTTGACAGGTCATCTGTGGGTGCAGTCAAAATAGATGAGCCTGTCATGTGTCAGGGGTAAGATGTGGACATTCGGCTATGGAGTACATACAATCAGAACAATGAAATAGAAATTTTCGGCAACTATTTTTGTGTTTTCATTTATTTATTTGAATACAGTTACAGTAATAATATATATGTTATCACGCAAAAAAAATAGTATGAAAAGCTAATCGCCGAGCCAACAGCGTTTATCCGAACAATTTGAGCCACTCCGTCGATTGTAATGATATTAAAGTCATAATCCCCATATTTCCGGACGATAGCCCCACTACCCGATCAGATGCACATAACAAAAGCATAACACAAGTGTATCAACAGTGGATATGTATAACAATTTGTGTTATTTTGCGATATTTAACGAATGAAAGAAGTTGAAAGTTAAAACTTATGTTTTATTTTCATTTGCAAGACTCATGATAAAGTTCATTAATTGAAAAAATGAGTTCTTCCGTAGCTTTATATCGAAATATAATGATCAGAATTTCAAAAAAACTAAAAGAAGAAATCATATCACTAAATAAATTATTCATTTAATAGAAAAAATCATTCAACAATTTTGGATTGAAACGACGCTAAAAGTTCGCTGGGATATAGTTTTTCTGTGTTAAATTTGCTATCTAATTTTGTTCAACTTTTGTTAGAAATTTCTGCTTTCGGACTTCTGTAGTCATAACAAATTCAATAATAATTGTGATACAAACGTTTCAAAATCTGTTACAATTTTGTTCCCGCTAGAGTCTTTTTTGTTATGATTTTTGTTATTTTAACAGCTTACTAGCCAAAAATATTTCAAAATTTGTTACAAAATATTTCTGAAATAAATTACTCCAGTTGTTATGATTCTGTTTTTACCATCTGATCGGGTAAAACCTAAACCAGTACGACGAGCACCTCACCTCCATACATTAAAATCAACTATGAAATATGAGCGAACCGTGACTTGAAAACTATAAAATACGATCTAGTGGACCGGTGCCACATCGGATGATAACAAAATTGAGAACGTGAGAAAAATACCTTTATGGGAACCGAGAACGTCCCTCCCGTATGTGTTTATCGCAGAGCATCGTCGTACCGCCAGGGAAGATATCGCCCCAAGAACATCCAGCTCGTTAATGCCAACCTAGCGAAGTGACTGAAACTGAATATCTATCCGTGTTATCCACCGTACGGGAAACTGTTTCTGTAAGCTTTACGGAAACGGATGGTTTATGATTTTATTTGAAGAGTAAAACTAACACAGGTCAAAACGTCGTTTGGTCTTTATTCCGTGGTCTGTTTTCAGCACAAACAGCCAACAGTCAACATCCAACAGCATGTATTATCATCACACTGGAGGTGCCTGAAGCTGACTTGCAGCTTATCTGCTTTCCAAACAAATTTTTCGGAAATACTCTGGAATGTGTTATGTGAAAATGCTATTTTATCGGGCTCTTTCCTATGCAAGGTTCTGAAGGATCGGAATGTGTCTAGACATTATGCTGTTCAATGCTAGACAAGTTGCGCTATCTTCACTATATTTTTTGATTAAAATTGAATATTTGCTCAGAGGTAACACAATCCAAAAAAACAAAAATAAAAAAGAGCAATAAACCTACACGCCACAACAAATTAATTACTTTTAAGCGTTGGGTAGTCCAGGCCAAATTTGTTCCGGTCAAGCTAGTGACCGAAAAAAAATTCAGTTAAACATCAAACATCGGTCCCTGATAGATGTGTTGTGGCTGTGGCTGGTGGTGACTCCATGCTCCCGGTGTGTGGTCATCCGTTTATCTCCGGTCAGTATTTGCGATTATTCGTGAAAGCTAATTTTCCAATTAAAATTCTCTGCCGGACACGCAGGCATCCAACCTCGCACACATCCAAGCAGGCAGGCAATGCAATTGCATTTTCCATGGCGGTTCCGACGATAAATTAATTTCTCGGTGTACCTGTTTTTCGTCGAAACCCGATTGGTGCCGTTCACCTCTTTGCCCTGTTCCACTGGAACTTCTACTTCGGCTGAAATCATGAGCTAATTGAATTTTGATAGAAGAGCGGTGGCCTATAGGCGTAAAAAGGGGAGCAAGTAGGAAGATCCACAGACTAGTGAACACCGTACTTTTGAACGTTATAAAACCAACCCAAATTGGTTTTTAGAAAGTTTAAAGCGAAAATACTAAAATTAAGAATTTATTTTGGGATATACATCTGGAAAATAATTTGAATTTTAACTGAAGTAGCGATCAGGATCACTCAAATTGCAACCGTAAACATTTTCCTATGAATATATAAATTTGTTAAAATCGATTTGGCCATCTAAGTAAGGTAAAAAAAAGTAAGGTAGATGAACAATTCCAGTAGTAGACGAAAAAGTGACAAAATTAGAATCGACCTTCTCCGATTTGAATGAAACTTTGCACATGGCTTCAGTATGGCAAACCATAGGTTTTGAACCGATGCAAAGGTCAATCCGACTCACGACTGATTTTTGAAAAGAGCGTATGTATTTTTTGCATTTCACGAAAATTGCCTTTTTCGAATCCTTGTAACTCGGAAACCGTTCGTCGTACAAAAATGACGTCCAGGAAGAAGTTGTAGGGAATCAATAGGGCACTCTAAAAAAATAGACACTGAGAAAAAATTGATTTTTTTCTCAATAATTTCAAAATTATTAAAAAAAATTAAATTAAAAAGAAATCAGGGTTTCGATTTTGTTTGATATTTATATTTTAAAGCTCTTATTAAAACCTACAGATTGATGGCTATCCCATCCGTGCCTTTTGAAACATGAAGAAGTTACAGCTAAAACAGTTTACGGGTGCATGCAAATGATCAAGTTCTTCTCGTTGTAATTCGGAAACCGTTCGTTGATTCCTGCGATGCCCTTGTTAAAGAGTTCAATGTTGTGTGCTCTTGAATACTCCGCCTCGACTGATGCTTCAGAAGATGCTGAGTTGATTGAAGCTGCTGAAGGTACTTCCTCTAAATCGTGGTTGGTTGTGGTTCCGTTGTTGACTACCCTTCTGTTTCCGACGTATGACTTTTCTTATAGGCCCGCCTACGACAGCGATCACAAATGCATAACGTGGTATTCAATTCAACCTTGCGCTTTTGATCTTCTAATTTTCCAATTATGGTTTCTGTTAATTGGAAAAAATTTCCGGAACAGACAAAACCAGGAAAAGGTTTACAACACTTTGGGAAAACCATATTGTAGTATTGTAACTATTTCGAAAGAGATTTGTTATAAACTGATATCTGTTCCACGATGCATAGCTATTTATATGTAAAACAGGTAGAATTTAGGTAAGCAATTCGCCGGTACGTACGTTGGTTGTAAACAGTAAGTAGTCAACTAGCACACCTCTTTAATTCTACATGTGTTTTTTTCGTTTTGACGTAGTTACGTTAGTTCTACTGTCAAAATGATTATCTTTCAACGAGAACTTGAAATTTCGAATATATCTGTAAATTGTCTTAGCTGTAACTTCTTCATTTTTCAAAAGGCACGGCTGGGATAGCCATCAATCTGTAGGTTTTAATAAGAGCTTTAAAATAAAAATTATCAAAAAATTCGAAACCCTGTTTTTTTAATTTAATTTTTTTGGTTCATTTTGAAATTAATTTTAATTCATTTTGAAATCAATTTTTTTTCAGAGTATATTTTTTAGAGTGTCCTATTGATTCCCTGCATCTTCTTCCTAGACGCAATTTTTGTACGATGAACGGTTTCCGAATTACAACGAGAAAAACTTGATTATTTGCATGCACCCGTAAACTGTTTTAGCTGTAACTTCTTCATTTTTCAAAAGGCATGGATGGGATAGCCATCAATCTGTAGGTTTTAATAAAAGCTTTAAAATAAAAATTATCAAAAAAAATAAAACTCTGATTTTTTTTAATTAACTTTTTCGGATTATTTTGTAATTATTGAGAAAAAAATCAAATTTTTTTTCAGTGTATATTTTTTGAGAATGTCCAATCGATTCCCTACAGCTTCTTCCTGAACGCCATTTTTTTACAATTAATGATTTCCGAGTTACAACGATTTTAAAAAGGCAATTTTTGTGAAATGCAAATATACATACGCCCTTTTTAAAAATTAGTCTGTGTTTCATTTTGGAGTATTTAAACACTATTTTCTTTGCTTCCGGAATCGGACATTGGGAACCAGGCCAGCCGGAGTTAGTTCGAAATACCGTCTACTAACAATGACTAATAGTTGGAATAATTTCGAGCCTAGTTTAGAATTGATTTTAACAAATCTTGATTTAAAATCAAGCTCATATTGTCTCAAAATTGATGTGTAATTTAATCCGGATCTGACTTCCGGTTCCGCAATTACAGGGCGCTGAGTGTCAAAGCTTTCAAACCGTCAAATAAAATGATGATACAAGGCCAGTACGCACCGGTACGAGGTGGCACGGAAGAAGGAAACAAAATTCGCCTTTACAAACAATACACACAGCGGACTTTGTTCAATTAAACGAAAACCAACACCTAAGCTGATTACTTACTCACTTTCCTCAGATGGAGCGTGACCGATTTTCACAAACTTAGGTTCAAATTAAAGGTCTTATGATCCCATGCGAAGCTATAGAAGTTCATCCGAGTACAACTTTCGATTCCGGAATTATTGGGCGAGGAGTATTAAAAAATGTGTAGCGTTACTTTAAGCGCCGAATCCAAAAACTGCTGAGTGTTTGACACATGCACAATGCTGCACTCCTGTTACTTCTATAAATAAAATTCATGCTAAATAGCGTGTAATTTGGTTCAATCTAAACAGTGCAGTGTTGTCAACCAGCTGGAACTCGAACCGATTTTCGTCGCTATAATCACTATTTGGAATGTGGAAAAAAATACTGAACTACCTACGGGCATCGAAAATATTACAATCATTATTTCTCAGTCATTCAGTAATAGCCGTTCAACCGAGAAGGTTGTGTATAGAAGCGTACAGTTTAATAACGCTGGTTGGTTTACACGCGTTAAATACGACAACGGTTGAACTACAGGTAGAGACCTGTTGGCAGCAGCCGTTAAAACGTATAGTCGTGCTGCATAAGAGAGCCCTAGTGCTGGGCCAAGCTGGTGAAGGAAACAACAAAGGGCGTTTCCCAAACTCTACCCAGGCCGCAATATACAGCCACAAGTGCTGAGCAGGAGAGTGCAAAGGCACATCGAAGAGGAAGAGTGCAAAGGCACATAGAAGCAGGAGAGTGCAAAGGCACACCGGTGCGAAGGCACTTCGGTGCAGAAGCATATCGGTGCGGAGCACTAGGAAGAAGGAGACAAGACAACTCGGTCTTTCCACTGCCATACAACACGCAGGTATACACCGGTGACCTGCGCTGGTTACAGCTGGCGAAGACGAAAGCAAATCGGAATTCGAGTGGTGCTGGATGTCAGGTAGCAGTAGCATCACATCATATTCTATCGCTACAGTGAGCTTCAGCATTGTATCAACGTCCAGATACATCCAACAAGAACATCTAGAGCAACGAGGATCTACACGGCAGTGCAACGGAGATAGACAACAATTTCAAGGTAGAAGTTTTTTCTTTTCCTTTTGATTGAGTACTGTGTAGTGTTGGTTTCAAATTTTATTTTAAAGTTTAGTTAAAAATTTTAATGTAATGGATGAATCCATGGACGTAAATCCTAGCATGAATCCGATACCCCCACGAACGAAAAAATATCAGGAGAGCTCTTCTGGGCCTTGGATAGTCTTTTTTAGACGTATATCAAAGCCATTAAACATTTTTCAAATTAATAAAGGTTTGACATCACGATACTCTTCAAGCAAAGAGATCATAAAAGTAAATAACAATAAAATTCGTGTTGTGGTAAATAATTTGAAACACGCGAATGATATTGTCTCTTCGGAACATTTCAATAAAGAGTATAAAGTTTACATACCCTCCAAAGATGTCGAAATTGACGGTGTTGTTACCGAAGCGAGTCTTTCGGTAGATGATTTACTCAAGCATGGTGTTGGTCGTTTCAAGAACTCTATGCTTGAGGGTGTGAAAATACTGGAGTGCAAACAACTGTACTCAGTAGTTCATGAAGAGGAAAAAAAAGTTTATCGCCCATCAGACTCGTTTCGAGTGACATTTGTCGGGTCTGCGTTGCCGTCCCATGTCTATGTCGATAAAATTCGCCTCCCTGTTCGGCTTTTTGTTCCAAATGTAATGAATTGTACGAACTGCAAAAAATTCGGCCACACAGCTACTTACTGTAGTAATAAACCAAAATGTATTAAGTGTGAAGGACCTCATAAAGATAATGATTGCAACAA
This sequence comes from Malaya genurostris, assembly GCF_030247185.1. Taxonomy (NCBI): domain Eukaryota; kingdom Metazoa; phylum Arthropoda; class Insecta; order Diptera; family Culicidae; genus Malaya; species Malaya genurostris. Next base: position 304,509,348 of record NC_080571.1, on the reverse strand, counting down.
GGAAATTGAAAAATGTATTTATTGTGGGGAAAGTCCTCATGAGGATATTTCAGTATGCACTGCATTTAAAGTGCACAAAGACAAAATTAAGCTTTCTTTAAAAGCACGGTCTAAGCGCACATATGCAGAAATGCTTAAAACGGTCATTGATGTCCCCCCTTTGGAAACCGAAAACGGGTTTTCAAATCTAGAGGAACCAGAGGACTCTGACTCTGACGAAAATAGTGAAGGTAATTCGTTTATCACTACCCAAGGGTCAGTTAAGAGAAAGAAGTCTTCCTCCAAATTACCAAAAAAGACACCTAAAATTTCATCTTCAAAATAGATCCCCGTGTTAAACAAAAAAAGTCAAAACCAAAGACTGTGCCTCCTGGTTTGTTAAATTCACAAACCAATCCAGGATCTAGTACAGAAAAAGATAATAATCCAGTGGGCTCCATTTCACAGCCACCAACAGGATTACTGAAGTTTTCGGAAATTGTTGAATGGATTTTCTCAGCATTCAATATATCTGAACCCTTAAAGACCCTCATAATGGCATTCCTTCCAATAGCTAGAACCTTTTTGAAGCAGTTATCAGCTCAATGGCCAATTGTCTCAGGTTTTGTATCTTTTGATGGATAATTTATCACCCGTCGCAAATGATACAATCACTTTCCTGCAGTGGAATTGTCGAAGCATCATGCCAAAACTTGATTCATTTAAAATATTATTGCATAGTCAAAAATGTGATGTATTTGCTTTATGCGAAACATGGCTTACTTCAAACATAGCTTTAAATTTTAATGATTTTAACATTATACGTCTCGATAGAGACTCTCCGTATGGTGGAGTGCTTTTGGGAATTAAGAAATGCTATTCCTTTTATAGATTAAACATCCCTTCAACTTCTAGTATAGAAGTTGTTGCTTGCCAAATAAACATTAAAGGCAAAGATATTTGCATAGCTTCGGTTTATATTCCTCCAAAAGCACAAGTTGGACAGCAACAGCTTAATGAAATGGTTGAAGCCCTTCCTGCACCACGATTGATTCTGGGGGATTTAAATTCGCACGGTATTATGTGGGGTTCCGTTTACAATGATAGCAGATCATCTTTAATACAAAACATTTGTGACAATTTTAGCATGACGGTATTAAATATGGGTAGCATGACACGGATCCCAAGACCTCCGGCACGCCCAAGTGCATTAGATCTATCTCTTTGCTCAACATCAATTCGACTAGATTGCACCTGGAAAATACTGCCTGATTTACACGGTAGCGATCATTTACCAATCATCATCTCAATTAGCAGTAGCAATTGCATTGCTACTTCCGCTAGTATTCCATATGATTTGACAAAAAATATCGACTGGATTAAATACCAAAGTAGTATCTCTAGTATTTTGAATTCAATGGAAGAGCTCCCTCCACTTGAAGAATATGACTTCCTCATTTGTTCGATTCTGGAGGCAGCAGAACAATCCCAAACTAAACGCTTTCCTGGGCCAACGACTAACAGAAGGCCTCCCAACCCCTGGTGGGACAAAGAGTGCTCAGAGGCTAAACTCGCAAAACAAAATGCTTGCAAGACGTTTCTAAAACGGGGAGGAGGAACTCCTCAGAATTTTGAAAAACTTATGGTTTTAGAAACCAAGTACAAGAGCATACTTCGAGCCAAAAAATGTAGCTATTGGAGACATTTTGTCGAAGGTTTGTCAAGAGATACCTCAATGAGCACTCTTTGGAACACGGCCAGACGAATGAGGAATCGTAACGTGGGCAATGAGAGTGATGAATACTCGAACCGATGGATATTTGACTTTGCTAGGAAAGTTTGCCCAGATTCTGTTCCTACGCAGAGCATTATACGGGAATCTCCTCCAAATAATGGTTTTATTAATAACCCATTTTCAATGATGGAATTTTCTATAGCACTCTTGTCTTGTAACAATAACGCTCCAGGGTTGGACAGAATTAAATTCAACTTGGTGAAGAATCTGCCCAACCTCGCAAAAAGACGTTTGTTGGAATTGTTCAACAAGTTTCTTGAGCAAAATATTGTTCCACCTGACTGGAGACAAGTGAAAGTTATCGCCATTCAAAAACCGGGGAAACCAGCTTCCAATCACAACTCATATAGACCCATTGCGATGTTGTCCTGCATCAGAAAATTGTTCGAAAAAATTATTCTACGACGTCTCGACACTTGGGTCGAGACGAACGGTTTGTTGTCAGATACTCAGTTTGGCTTCCGTAGAAATAAAGGGACGAATGATTGCCTTGCATTACTTTCGTCTGACATCCAAATTGCCTTCGCTCAAAAGCAACAAATGGCATCTGTATTTTTAGACATTAAAGGAGCATTTGATTCAGTTTCCATTGATGTTCTTTCAGACAAGCTTCACCAAAATGGACTCCCAGCGGTTATAAATAATTATTTGCACAACCTTTTGTCAGAGAAACACATGCATTTTTCACATGGCGATGTGGCAACACTCAGAAATAGTTACATGGGTCTCCCGCAAGGCTCATGCCTCAGTCCGCTCCTCTATAATTTTTACGTAAATGACATTGACAGCTGTCTAGTAACCCCATGTACACTAAGACAATTGGCAGATGACGGCGTGGTTTCAGTTACTGGACCCAAAGCTATTGATCTGCATAAACCATTGCAAGATACCTTAGATAACTTGTCCGATTGGGCTGTTCATCTTGGTATCGAATTCTCTGCGGAGAAAACAGAGTTAGTCGTCTTTTCAAGAAAGCATGATCCCGCGCAGCTTCAGCTCCATATGATGGGAAGAATGATCCAACAGGTTTTAACTTTTAAATACCTCGGGGTGTGGTTCGATTCCAAATGCACGTGGGGAGGACACATTAGGTTTCTGATAACAAAATGCCAACAAAGAGTAAATTTTCTTCGAACAATAACAGGATCTTGGTGGGGTGCTCATCCGGAAGATCTAATAAAATTGTATCAGACAACGATACTTTCAGTGATGGAATATGGATGCGTTTGCTTTCGTTCCGCTGCAAACTCTCATATTATCAAACTGGAGCGAATTCAGTATCGTTGTTTGCGAATTGCTTTAGGGTGCATGCATTCGACACATACAATGAGTCTTGAAGTTCTGGCGGGAGTTCTTCCATTAAAAGATCGATTTTGGGAGCTTTCATCACGCCTGCTAATAAGATGTGAGGTGCTGAATCCCATGGTAATTAATAATTTCGAACGACTAGTCGAGCTTCGATCTCAAACAAAATTCATGACAGTATATTTTAACCATATGTCACAGGAAATCAACCCTTCAAGATATATTCCTATCCGTGTCAGCCTCCTAAATGTCCCTGACTCAACTTTATTTTTCGATACATCCATGCAGCGCGAAGTGCGTGGAATCCCGGATCATCTACGTTCGACGGAAATCCCAAAAATATTTTCAAGTAAGTTCAGGCATATTGACTCTGAGAAAATGTTTTACACGGACGGATCGCGAATTGAAGAAGCGACAGGGTTTGGTATGTTCAACAATAATGTTTCGGCCTCATTCAGGCTTCAAGAACCTGCATCTGTTTATATAGCAGAGCTAGCAGCAGTTCATTATAGTTTGAGTGTAATCGTCACATTAATTCCAAACCATTATTTCCTCTTCACAGATAGTCTGAGTGCAATTGAAGCCATTCGCTCAAACATGACTGGCAAGACTGAACCGTTTTTCCTGGGCAAAATAAAACAGTGCCTGAACGACATATTGAACAATAATTATCTAATCACTATAGTCTGGGTCCCGGCTCATTGCTCCATTCCTGGCAATGAAAGAGCCGATATTTTAGCCAAACGTGGTGCTATTGAGGGTGAAATTTATGAGAGACCAATTGCTTTCAACGAATTCTATAGCTCGTCTCGCCAAAGAACACTTGCCAGCTGGCAAGCTTCTTGGGATAAAGATGATCTGAGTCGGTGGATGCACTCAATTATTCCGAAAATATCGACAAAGGCATGGTTCAGGGGACTGGATGTGAGTAGAGATTTCATTCGTGTGATGTCCAGACTCATGTCCAATCACTACACGTTAGATGCACATCTCCTTCGAATTGGGCTCTCCGAGACTAATCATTGTGCTTACGGAGAAGGCTATCGGGATATTGATCATGTCGTTTGGACATGCGTGGAGTATCGTGATGTCAGATCTCAACTAATAAATTCTTTTCGTACCCAAGGTAGACTATCCAATGTCCCAGTTCGAGACATTCTTGCTTGTCGTGACCTTTCATACATGAAACTTATTTATCATTTCATAAAGAAAACTGGAGTTTCAATTTAATAAAGGCCCCTTTCAAGACTTAGTTCTGATCCCAGCTGCGTCCATGAGTTCAACCAATAGCTAAATTAGAATAAAAATAATGTAATGATACAAACAAACTCGAAACAGTTTATGAAATTATTAACAAAATGTCTGAAAATAACAGCTTATTTTATAATTTATAGAAGTTAATCGTTTGGTTCAAATAATATTTCCGAGTAGATTTCATAATTAATGACGAGTTACCTAAGATGATATTTAAGTAATAAGAGAATATGTTTTAATAAATGCAAAACGTTGTGACTATGTTAGAATTAAATTAGGATAAGAATATTATGTAAAAGTGATGCTACGGCGAAGAAAAACTTATGTAAACTGCCTTAAGAAATAAACGTATTTATGAAAAAAAATTATTTCTCAGTTGCAATTCAGCTTCGAATTTATTCAGAAGAGTTTTTTTTAATTGTTGAAAATATAATAATTAAATCCCACATGAATCACATCGGTGTTGAACTGGAGCATCATGGAAATTCAGCATCGAAATATCATCGGAGACTCTTCTCTCTTTCGATTATCTCTTTACCGATTATTGTGTTGGTTGGAAAATCGTCATTAAAAGTTTTGCGGATGTTTGTTTCATGAATAAAAATTTCGGAAGTGATTTTTTCAGTCACTGAGTTGTTTATAGAAAATCTCTTGAACTGATTTTTTCACGAGTGATAGTGAAATGAACTTGATTTTCCTTACACTGACCAGAATAATGAAAAAAATCGATTGTTTTGAAAAATTACATAGAAAAAATCTTTTTAGTGATTTCTATACAATAAGTTTAAGTTTATTGTTTTATCTATGATCTGTAGAAGTTTAATTGAAATAAGTTTATTTGTTGAAGAACGGCATGACTTTATAAAAAATTTGACGAAGAATTTCATCTGTAATTAGTAAATAAGCTTTATATTTATTTATAATAGAACGTTTTTTGGTTTCATCACAGCTTTTCGACTCACATGAAGTTATCATCGAGTATTCCGAGTATTACGGAAAATTTGAGTATTCGAGTACGACGGAAAATTCATTGTGCGCATAATTGTGTACCACAGCGCACTATTACCTTACCTTGCGCACTATTAGGAACAAAACCCCTACCATAATTTTCAGAAGAATTTTTTTTTCAGTTTTTTTTTCAGAAAAACATTTTAATGATCGAATAGAACCAAATTATCAACACTTGAATAAAAATAAAAATACTAATTATTTGTCGTGAATACGACTTACTTTACTAAGGGGCGCCTTTCCAAAATTTACCCTCTAGGAGAGTGATAAGTTTTTGATCGTGAATATCTCTTGTTGTATCTAACGAATCAACATAATTTTTGCTACACCCCATCGGAAATATGATCACAATTTTATGATAAAATTTTCAGTTGTATGACATAATCTCAAATAATTCAAAATTAAACTTTTCTGAAATGTTTGGTATAAACGAGTATTAAAGAGGATAATTCATAAGGCGCGTTTGCCTTTCTCGTATTTTGAAAGCTCATAGCTCAGTGATCTGTGAAAGGATTTATATAATCTAACTAGCAATAGAATCGAAATTTTTCAACCTTAACGTGTATTGCAGCAGCATTGAAGTATTTCAATAGTACACTATTAAAAAACCTGTCTGATTAGACCCATGTCAACACCAGCCAATTAGAACGCGTTCTGAGGAAGAGAACAAAATATCTGCTGCTGTACAACAAACTGTTCGAGAAAAATCTTCCGAATAGTGCTTAATATCGTAGTGAGTTCCACAATTTGGTATTTTTGAAAGGCAGGAATGAATCCCGTACAGCATCCTGATCTATCGCCACTGCGAGCAGATGTATTGTGTGTCGATTGCAAAGCTAAATTCGCTTCCGCCAAGAGCGATTACGTCACAGCTGCCAGTTGTTTGCATTGGTGAAAAAACAACGAAAAGAGGACAACGGTGGGAAGCATCACACAAAATCAACCGTTCTAATGGCTCTAAAAGTTTTCTAAAGAACTACTCGAAAATCGAAGGTAAATATCCTCAGTTTAGTGGAAATCTAGTTTGATTAGATTTGTGCACTTTTCGCTGTGTAAAATTCACAGTAATCGAGATCAAGTTAAGCCTTCTTTGTTTCTGCGAAAAATGTGAAAAAGGGGAATGCTTGCATAATTCATAAAATTTATCAACTAATTGATATTCGGAAGTGTTAAAGAACATGTCAGTTGTTTTCATATTCACGACATCCAGTTATGTCTATGACATTACCCACCCGCCTTTTTTTCGATTTTACGAACTCTGACCCACCCGGTACTGGAATTCAAGGGTGATAAGTGTTTGAAATTTCAAGCCATTGTATAATAATTTACAGATAGTGCTTCGTGCTACATCGTTTTACCCCAATTTTCCCACATATATAATTTTATGTTGATTTCAGTTTTACAATCCCTAAGCAGATCCAATATGACCTACCAATATTGGTTCATATTACGTGCAAAACATCTGTGATCCAATTAAACACAATGGGAATGACAGTACTAGCCTGTGTAACCCGTTTTACCCCAATTTAATTCATAAGTAGTATCTCTGGTTAAACTTTCTTTGACATACCGAAAGCAGGCTGATTGTGGTTGATGAAAATCGATTGATATTACGAAGAAAGACCTGAAAATTGGATTACAAATGAATTCAATGACCGCACGAATTTCGTTATACCGTTTTACCCCAATTTATCCTTTAACTGAGTCTTAAGATTTTGCTCCACATTGAATTCATTTGTAATCCTATTTTCAGGTCTTTCTTCGTAATATCAATCGATTTTCATCAACCGCAATCAGCCTGCTTTCGGTATGCGAAAGAAAGTTTAACCAGAAATACAACTTATGAAATAAATTGGGGTAAAACGGGTTAAATAGGCTAGTATTGTCACTCCCATTGCGTTTAATTAGATCACAGATGTTTTGCACGTATTATGAACTAATATTGATAGATCGTATTGGATCTGCTTTTGGATTGTAGATCATATTTCAACTGCATATTATAACTAGAAAAAAAATGGGGTAAAACGGTGCAACGAGTTTTCTGCTGTCGATAAAACTATATGCAAACGATTTGTTAGACTTTTTTACGTCGGAAACACTCTATTCGCTCTTTTGCAAGTTCTTCGGTTTCATGTTATATAGTTAAGCTTGAATAAAATGCAGTATAAAAAGGGAACTTGGGGTAAAATGAACATGATAGCGTTTCGTGCGGTCCTTCTAAATACATGGAATCGATTTTACTGATCATTTTACACCAATAAAGTGCGTTGTGGTCAGCTGTATCATGCCTCCAAAAAAATCGTCGCGTTTTTGGTCCATTTTTCCCCACTGTGCGATGCTACAAAAAACTGAAAAAATATCTTCTAATTTTGGCTCGAAAATATTTCGATTTTCAGGCTCTGCTAGTTTACGCCCGAACAAACTTCCCTGTTTCTATTCAATGAGCAGTCTTTTCAAGAATACCACTGTAATATTACTGCACGGAACGACCGAAATTAGCTCTGCGCCTAATTCGTATTACTGTTTTTGGATTAGTTGATTTTAATAACAACATTTTCAAAATAACTATAAAATTAGTTAAAATTAAGAATTTACTTTGCTGAAAAAAACTCTTATTTTTAGAGAATGTGTTTAGCTGGCGAATATCCTGAACACCAACCAACAATATTTCAATCCAACACGAAATTCGCATTGACAACTAACTTTGTTATTAAAATCAGAAAAATTGTTTCTAATTATCTATCACCATCATTACTGAAGGACAGCACAAAGAAAATAAAAACGAAATGGGTTTTATTAACAAGATTATTAGCCAAAACACATGAGAAGTGTCAAAGCAAAACAATCCATTAAAAAGCTAAAAAGGACAGTCTTATTGCAACTGCTTGCAAATTGTTTAGATGTTTTTTGCATGTGTTACGATATATCCATACATAAATTTCTAAACCGATTTGTAAAAATGACGTAAACTCTTAGTGGAAAGTGTATGTATTCAGAATTTGTGCGCATTGGAAGCGATTGTGCGTGATAATGTTTTTACGCGGAACAGTGAAGTGAGTTTCAAACTACTTGTATTCGGTTTTTGTTTTCCAATTGCTCAAAGTTTTCAGGGAGAGAGTCGATTTCGCGAAGTCGAATGAAGAAAACAGCGATTAAGAAGAAAAATTTTCAAAAAGAAGCTTATATTTCGTTCATGTCTTTTTCTCCTATACAACATCGTATTTATACCTGCCAATATAGAAAAGACAACCGCGACTGAAATTTTTTTCGGTTGAAGTGTGCCATCTAGTGGCTAGTAGTCATTACATTTTCTCGGTGACAGAGCGCCACATAGCTGCACATTGCAGAAACCAATTCAACCATTCATATTGGTTGAAAACAACGTTTTATTTCTCTAATTCGACTAAAAAATTAGTAGAATAGAAATGAAGTGTGCCTTAGCTAAGAAATGACAGCACGTTTAATTGGTGAATTCAACTAAAAAAATAGCCATTTCAACAAATATTTTATTATTATTAAGGGAATTAGAATTAAAATATCTAAACTGGAAAAAGTAAGATTTTTTTAGTTGTCTCAAAAAATAACTAACTAAAATCAGAAAATCAACTAATTTTTTCGCCAAAATGCTGATTTCGGTCTTTTCGTGTGATAATACAAGTCACATGAGAAAGGTATCATCACACCACTTGGTGGTACAAAAGTGGTACTGATCATGTGATCGTGTGAACAAATACAGCCGTTACTTACCCATTTGAAACTGTAAATAAAAAATATCGGCTTTGTGCCATACATTTTATATGGAAGGAATGAAATTAATCTTATAGCACCCTAACTTCAAAAAATTCTGGAGAGTTTATTTCTTATTCAAAAATTTTCAAATTTCGAACTACGATTCTTGATTTTATTACAAATTGGAAAATATTAATGTTTCATAAGAATACATTTTTTTTCAGGGTTTCTGCAACCTTGCCATCACAGTGCACTGTCACGTTGATACGAAGAAACTTCACAGGACCGGTCTCAAACGTAGACCTTATTTACAGAACCATAAATCCAGTTGATTGTATTTTTGTGAATAATATGTGCTAATTTTTGCATTTTAAAATAATACATAAGCTGTAATCGAAACAAATCTACTATTTAATCAATAAAAACGTGCTTAATCCACCTAGTAGTGAGATGATACCTTTTTTTTTATCAATCCGCATGTGTTTTTTGCATGAATATTCTTCGGTGTTTCAGTTTTCATGACATTGTCCGTCGTTTTAAGTGGCAATTTGAGATTTTAATCACTCATTACTCTGTAATGTCGAAACTGCAAATCGGATCGAATTTGAATCTAAAAGTGTAAAAATCGATTAAACATTCCATGATATGTCGAAGTAATTTCCACTTGAGACTTTAGGGTAATTTAAGGTACTTCCAGAGCTGGTATTCAGGAATCAGCATAATCCAAACTGATTCGTATGGCCATATGACGAATAAATTGCAATATTTTTGAGTCCAACTTTAAAGCTATTCGGGATTGTCATCTTCTATATCGCTTTGAATCTTAAAAATTCATCATCCTACAATTCCAGAATCCGAAGTTTAGAATTGGATAAAACTGGATTTATTTTAATTTGAACTTTTGTTTCTGAAATTCGATTTGGCTTTTTTTGAGAAAACGATTGAGCTTTGAGAAACGATTCGATACTGGAACCGGAATTCTATATTCGGTGTAGCCGAAGTCAAACAAATTCACCTGAGTAGCTGTATAGTTTACATTTCTTTCAAAATGTTAGACATCTTTGAGGAATCGTAGTGCGAATTAAATTTTTGGGTGCCTTCCGAAACGAAAACTGAATACAACCAAAAATGAAATAAGTTTATTGGGTTATCGACTATCCAAATCTGCAAACCCGATAAACCTGATTAATTTTTGTGAAATAGACATTTTTATACTAATCACCCTGTATCTCCGAAACCGGAAGTTGGATCTGAATGAAATACAAAATGTTTTCAAGAATATTAAAACTTTTCATTTGAATCTTAGATGATTCTTAGATTTCATTTTAATTTTAGATCGGTTCAGAAAAATGAGTTACACAGTTTTAATTTCGTTTCACATATCATCCTGTAGTTCCGGAACCAGAGGTCGGAACCAAACATAATTCAGGAACCTTGTTTGGGAGTATACGACTTTTCATGTGAATCTGATTTATTAGAAAACGGTTGAGCAATCTCCGAAAAAAATGAGTGAAATTATTTGTCACACACGCATTTGCTGATCTCGACGAACTGAATCGATTGGTATATGGCTGTTATGTTCTTCCAGCATTTATTGCTGTAAGTAGTTTACATCAATGTTACATATGGCATATTCGAACGATTATGTTGCCAAAAACGAATCGTGCTAAAATCGGTCCGAGGCAAAATATCATGCTGTACACAGTCTTTTTGGTACTTAGAAACAAATGTATGTAACAGTATAAAAAATCGTGTTTTATGTTGCTCCCAAGCATTTCTTTGCCAGATAGCGCTCAAAACTTCTACTGCTGAAATAGGGGAAAAAGTCGCTTACACAAAAATTTCGATATCTCCGTTAAAAATGGACGGATTTCAACAATCTATGGCTTGTGTGATAGGTATTACCGTGCGGAATCTAAGTCTGAAAATATATTCGGTTTTCGAGGTCAATTGTGACAGATACTTTAAAAAAACATAAAACTTCGTATAACTCAAAAAGTAAACATCCGATCTCAAAACCATTCAATAGGGTTCAGGGTGACGGGGAGACCTTTCATTTGGGACTAGTTTGATCAAAATCGGTCCAGCCATCTCTGAGATCTCGACCTCTTAGTTGACAACACACACACACGGACATTTGCTCAGTTCGTCGAGCTGAATCGATTGGTATATGACATTCGGCCCTCCGGGCCTCGGAAAATTTTTCTAAAGTTTGAGCGAATTCTATACCTATTTTTTATATTAATAAACAAAGGTAAAAACAATTAAGAATAGATATCGAATTGCCTAACTAATTATGCTAATAACAAATGTAATAAAGATGACTTTGAGTGGTATTCTCAATCAATGTAATGAAAGAAATCTTCTGTGATTTTTTTAATAACACATGTTCATCTCACAATATCACTGACAAGTCTACTGATCTGTGTTGAAATTCCCTAGTATTTTCGGCTCTTGTATTTTAGCTGGATATGGAGGCAATCACACAAATTAAATTTTTGAAATTGTTTTGGCACTGCTACCCATGGCTATCAAGCTCTTCAGCAAATATGAAAGATCGACGCATACACGAAGACATTCATGTGCAGTTGCCATGTGCCACAGATTCCCATTCGAACGCTTTCCAAAATCATGAGATTAATTTCCCCCTGCCGGATCCTGATCCCTGTCGTTCGGGCTTTGTAAATGGCTTTTTCGAAAAACAATTAAATTAGAGCCGCATCTGCACCGTACCGAACACCACCCACACCCTTGCAAATGAGGGATCGAATGGAAGCAAAGGGTTGGATTATAATAGTGCTCTATAACGAACCCGTAAAGTGTTTTCCTATCGATTACATAATGATTTTTTTTTCGTTGTCACTTGCCTGTCCATGGAGTGACGCGACTGCAGTGCACGAGACAAATAAGGCACGGGAAGGAAGAGTTAACCATTTTGGCGCACATGGAGATGGGCTCTCGAAAATTTGGTCAAAACTATACTATTATTCCCGTGACACAAGAATAATTCACAATTTTAGATGGGCGATTGTGACAGTTCATAATTCATAATAAGTCAACTTATCCTGACGGTTCAGTTTACGGGGACACCTGTTCGTAATCATCCTTGCTGGAAACATCACTTCGTATTCCAATTAACGATCTCGAGCCCAAAGCCCACGTCAAATTGCCGGTACGTCTCATTGTGCAGTGGCGCGAGGTAACAGGATTTTCGCGAATTAGCCCACACTTCCATTAGCGAATTAATCTTTCGCCGTATTAAATCATGCGGAAGAGAATTAGCGCAGTAATACTTGCATTATTGCTGACGGAGATCGGACCGGACGGTTCAAATCGAATTAATGCAAACCTTTTAGGTACTTGCACCGGTCATGTTGCACTCGGATTGAATGCTGTTTTGCTTAATTCAGTGGAAGCTATAGATTCTCTTAAATTTATCAATGTGCATCTAGTGTTGCTACCGATCGTTAGTTTCAGTGTGGCGTTGAATGTAAGCATTGCTTTCCACCCAAGTTTACAATGTAGTTGGTATCGAACTATAATATAGGAAAATTATTTCTTTAGCTGAGATCGTGTCTGCCTGATTCGTTATGAAAAACTTGCCTGTATCGGACTTTGCGATTTAGTTATATCACAGATCGAAAAAGTCTTGTGATTTTACATGTTATAAGATGCACATAAATGGAGCGTCGTATTTCACACAAATTTAAATTCAAGAACATGTGAAATTGTGTGATTTGAAAATTACATGGCTTGAAATCGAATGAAATAAAAAACAAAATACCGTTAGCAACAGCGCGACTTGAGCCGAGAAACATTAGATTACAAAGCACGTCAGTTATTTGACTGACCCACAGAAGCACATATCTGCATGATGAATAAATGATGCAATTGCAAATAACACTCGGATCCTGTAAAATTCTGTACGAATGGAATATTGTGTTATTTGACACGTTAAGTAGTCATAAATTGCATCGTTAGTAAAATTATGTCACCTGTAAAATTTATAATTTCATTCTGTGTAGAGTTTAATGCAATCACATTTCAAGACATATCATTTTAAATGCATATTACTTTTAGCGTGAGCACTTCTTACTATACCTTTTCAAAATTTTGATCGTAAATATCTCTTGTTGTATTTGAAGCAACAACTTAATTATTGGTTCAGATTTAAAATTCAGAACTCACTACGTTCCAGTTCTATAAACTTTTTTTTTTGCTGAATCTCCGTAAAATGATTGTCGGATTTGCACAGCCGAGCATCCGGAAATCATGTCGACAAAAGATGAAATTGCTGGGTTTCGGTAATCTCAAATTTGACAAACGTCAGTTCGTTAGCAAAAGGTTTACTGCACACCAAAAAAAATGAATATTATAGGCGACTTAATTCCTCATACGATGTAATTCATAAAGACCTAATTTGTCAAATGACGGAAAATTTCATTTGTAATGGCTTAATGTTAGAATAGCTTGAATTTTACTGGTTTCGACTGTAACTTGCATTCTGTTAGCAGGTGCGACTGTATGAATTTAAATGCACCTTTTACTAACCAAGCAGATGTATGCTTCTGTGGCTCAGTCGGTTAACAAACGTACTTGCGATCCAATGATTCTCGGTTCAAGTCGCGGCGGTTTCTATCAGTATTTTTTTTTATTTCAACGAATTTCATGTCATGGAGTCTTAGACACAATATTAAATGTTCTTCGACGTGAATTTACGTGAACTGCGACGCTCGATTTATGTGCATATTATAAGATGTAAAATCACAGGGAGTTTTTTAAGTGTGTGTCTGTTCGGCATAACCTTTACTGAATCGTCATAAAAACGAATGAATGGTTCCTTTTAGATCCCACTATGAAAAAACTATTTCGTTATGATACTAACGTAATAGTGACAGACTAATACCGGTATTTCAATGCTATTCGCATTCATCCTCAGTGTCTTAGAAGAAGGAACCTTTCATTCTTTTTAAGGCGGTTTAGTTTCATTCCACTAACCGCTCGAAAACCAAACTTTGGCCTTTACTGAATATTCTGCAAGAGAAACGTAGTGAAATTTATGAATTACTAAGCCTTCAGCATTTGAAAGTGAACAAAGAATTCGATTTTTTAAATTGTAATCATTCACTAAATTTAAAGATATAATTTTATTTTCGCATAAACATATAAAATATACATAAAATTACTTATTACTTAAATATGCTATTTGGACTAATTGCCGATTGTTGAATATGTTGGCTGGCATATCGTTGAAGTTCTTCGACATAGCTTCCCGACTGTGATAGCAGGATCTGAAAGAAGCTTTCTATAAATAATCAATAACTTTTTGTAGTTATTATACTTACTGAATTGATCGTAGATTCTCACACCTTCCTTTTGAACTAATTTCATTTCTTCTATTGACCGGAATTTTGCTCCGAAATATTTCGTCAGAAAATAACTGTGTAGTGCCAAGGGAAGATTCAAAACGTAAATGACAGTTGTTAAACAGAACTTCGGCAAAAGCTAACACATATTTCGAAATTTCGGCAAACACATTTTCTGATTTCGGGGTAATTTGTCAAATCTCAGCAAAGACAGCTACTTTGCTGAAAAATCAATAAATCTACTACACCAATCTCGGAAAACATAGTATTTATTTGTTTATTCATTTATTATCATCGGACATTACAGTCTACCTGATATGAGTGGGGAAAAGCCCGTTTGAGTGTACCAAAACATTTCAATGGCACTATTCTCAAAGAGGCATAAAAACCACTACCTTTTCCAATACACTAAAATTTTCACATAATACACACAAAATTGTCGTTGTTAATAAATAAAACTATACAAATATCATACGTTAATTATACAAACACCAATAAATAGTAGACATAAATATCACAGAAGTTGTAGTCTTCGTATAGAGGATGCAATTTTTTTTCGATGAGTCGCCAAACTCGAAGGTATCAGGTATCAGAATAAATTGGCTCATAATGGCACGTTCCCCATATTTTCGGGGATTTGTGCCTTGCCGTGACTTTTCATCATTTACCTGAATGATGGTGGGAAATAGAAGAGGGTGGAAAATAAAGGAACGGGGGGAATACGGCATGAAACACGCACACAACATAAATGTGTACAGAAATCAGTCGCAACTTACGAGACGTAGAAACTGCTTGCGAGAGTAATTAGAGCTCTTTTCCACATTGGGTTAAAAACCCAAGAATATCTCTGAGTTTCAGTTGCTTGAACATAGGTTCTTCAATGTAAAAAAAACCAAAAACCCGATGCCGTAGTTGAGATACTGCAGGGCAGTTACATATCAGGTGATATGAAGTCCCGTAATCGGATTCACAGAGATCACATGAAAATGATTCAGCAAGATGTATGGTAGCCATGTGATAATAAAGTTTACAGTGGCCAGTCAGAGCCCTCACCAGAACGCCAGAATGGCGCATCGAGAAATGTAAAAGATTCTGCGAAACTCCAGGGTATGGATTTTCCAAGAATATTTTTGCTTTACGACAAGTCTCAGAACTTCGCCAGTAGTTTGCATGCTCAGACGAAGCCCAAGACAGAGTTTTTTGTTTTATCCAGCATTTGGAAATTGGACACTTCAGAACCGAAATTATATTTATTCTTGCGTACGCTCTCTGTAATAAGTTGCTTGTAGTTTGCATGCTCAGACGAAGCCCAAGACAGAGTTTTTTGTTTTATCCAGCATTTGGAAATTGGACACTTCAGAACCGAAATTATATTTATTCTTGCGTACGCTCTCTGTAATAAGTTGCAAACTCTTCACATGAAAAAAATTCACATGAAAAAAAAAATGCGATCTGTGGCACAAAATTTGTGTAGCATATTGGATTACAGAATCTGTGGTTGTCCATAATATATATGAAAATGGCACCACCGCGCACAAACAGCTTATGTACATACTCTAGAAGCACCAAATGAAAACGGCGACCGTCCAGCGCTCCTCTCGATAAATTGCACTAAACGTTAGAACGAGTGCGAATAGCAGCGGGTGAAACTCTTTCGTTCTAATCTATTCTAATCAATTTATAAATTTTACGTGTATGTAACGTATACGGAAGCAGTTTATAGGGACCGTGCACGAGGGCGTGGTTTAGTGGCCGGCGACGACAGCGCACGAGGCGGCTAGTGGAAAAAATAATGCTACCATAGCAAAACTTGTAAACTGAGTTTGAAAATACTTTCTAGCGTATTTTCTCTGTGGATTTTTTTCCGAACCCTATGGAATTATTCGCGTGTAATGCGAACGATTGTTCAACATCGACTGACTAATAAATTTTGAATCGAATTATTCATTCTGTATCTAAATACGGTCACATCATTTTTTGTCATTGCAGTTGGATTTGTGTCTAATATTTGTCATATTCACTCAAATTCAAACACTCAAACGATATTCTCAGCACATTAAATGATTTTTTAATCGACTTGACCGGAAACACTGAAAAATATTTTGCTAAAACATTCTAATTTCAGACCATTAGTGAAAATTGCTTCTGTGTAATTTCTTTTTATACTTTCACTCAAAGAAAATACACCAACAAAAAGTTTAAATATTTTTTAAATGAAGTAAGTTTATCTCGAAGTTATTCTTACTTTCGCTGAATTGCAATTATTACACCACTTGCTATTACTTTATTTTCAGAGCAAAATAGACCCAAATAATTTTGCATCCGTCAAACTTTGAAATGGGCCACAGTTTTAGATAAATTTAGCTACTCGATAAAAAAAATAACTGCTCGACTGTCAAACTAAAAGTTCAAATGATTCGCAGGATGGTCAATACTCTTAGAATGAAGGAAGAAAATAAATTGTAATCGTAAAAATGCTAGCAATCTCGCGATTAGCCAGTTTGACGTATATTGAAAATACGAGTCACGAAGCTAACAACAAATAATCATTTTATTGAAACGCTGAACTGTTTTGCCTTTCTCATATAAAAAGGTTATACAATCACTTGAAAATCGACTAGTAAAAATTGGCCAAGTGTCATATGCCTTTCCACTCAGTTCGTCGAGCTGAGCAATCTATCTTTGTGTGTGTGTTTCTCGAAAATGACTTGACCAACTTAGATTCAAATGAAAGGTCTCGTGGTTCTACTTGGAATTCCTGAATTTCATCCGGATCAGACTTTCGTTTCTGGAATGAGAGGCAAAGTGTGTTAAAATTGTGTACCGTCACTTGAAGAGTCGAAACGAAAAAAGTAAAAAGTTTTCTAAATTGGTCTCGAAAGTATTCCCGTTTTTCGAATAACGACGGCAGATAATAGTCATACACTCAAAAAAGGATCTCACTTACTTTTACACTTTGTCCGGTATTCCTAATCTTAGGTTCAAATGAAAGATCTTATGCTCCTACCGAAAATTGAGCATATTTTTCGGTTGCAATTAAAATCATGTTAGTTGATGGCCATACGAACCAACTTCGATTATACGTTCTCGGGTTCTAGTGCCCGAAATACCTACAATAGTGGAACTCCCTTCGTTTTCTCATCGATGTCAGAGAACTATTTCATTCTGTAGGTTATACTAGTTATTGCACAAATAATCTCTTTGGTTTATTTTAAGAATCGGAGAGAAATATTTTTAATAGTATTTTACACAGTATTATATATGAGGATATGATTGATGTGAGAAAAGGATCATTACACCACTATGTTATATTAAAACAGGTTTTTGACTATTTTATTCAGCGTGAACATATGGTAACAGTGTAAAGCTATGGTAGAGTTTTTTCGCCTATTCGCCACTAATGGCGCTACTTGTAATCGTGCACGGTCCCTATACTACTTTGTTTTGTATAGGGAATAAACATGTATTTTTCGGTACCGAAAGTTATCCAAAGGACATCAGCTGCTACTCTATCTCGTTCACATTTCAATCAACCATATGTTTTACAAAGCAGTGTTGACAGTTTTTTTGCTTTTGTCCTGTTTCGCACGTTTCTAAACTCTGAGTTGAACCTCGAGTTGAACTCAATTCTTTGTGATTTGAATTTTCCAATATTGGCCATGAGTTTAACTCGGTTCAATGAACTTTATGTTGGCCATGGGCTTAACCCGACGCAACAATCTGTTTTTTTTTGTTTACTATTCAACATTGACCATGAGCTTTACTCGGTACTCCATGTTGGTTATTTGCTTAACCCAACGCATCTCTTATCGTTTTTTTTGCTGATTATTTTTAATTTTATTTGCCACGAGCTGAACTTACTCTTTGCGCACTTCTGGCAACACTTGAAAAAAAGCTTACCATCGCTCTTTCTTTTTTTTCGGCTTTCTCGTCGTTTGTAAATCGTCCTAATCATACTTACGATGAAAATGAATTTAAGATTCTCCAGTTCAGTTTATCATGGCAGGATCGCCAATGTGATATTCTCCTTTCCGCGGATATCCACTCATATTCCAGACACTCGTTCGCGGACTCTGACTCAACGCAAGCCACCGTTCTTCCGCACTGTCACCCACTGCTACACGCTAACCCAATCATACTCAATGTGGATAACACATAATTCAGGATACCACAGGTATCATTGAAGAGACTGGTTCGTGATATCCGTAGCTCGTCCGATGAAATCTCGTTGATAATAACGATACATCGCAAGTTCTTTTAGTGGCTCGAAGATCCAAACGGGATAGCAGTTCAGGTGCATCAATTTCACCATTCAGAATTTTCGCAACTGTTAAGGCTTGTTAAATACGACGACGACGTTCCAACGATTCAAGATTTAGTAGCTGACAACGATCTTGATATGGCGGTAGGTTCTGCGGGTCACGCCATGGTAGATTCCTGAGAGCTAATCTCTATGAATCTTTTCTGAGCTCTTTCCAGTTTTAGGCACCAAGTTAACTGATACGGATTCCAAACTGGCGATGAAAACTAAGGAGCAATAAAGAGATCTTAAGCAATATGGATCAGTAAAGTCACGGGATATTTTAGATATGAATCCCAGCTGTCGATTCGCTTTTTTAGTTATATGAGCCATATGGGAACTAAAGCTCAGTTTGTGGTTCAATATAATGTAGAGATCACTGATTTCATTGACCATCAAAGCTGTAACTGAAGATGATCGGATCGCTCTTCCTGTGAAAAGTCATTACGGCGCATTTAGCGATGCTAATGGTCAGCTGATTTTTTCGACACCAATTCACGAAGCTATTCAATATTGTTTGCAATCGAACGCAGTCTTCGGTCGAAAAGAGTTTGAGATCGTCAGCAAATATCAGTTTACATCCAGTACCCAAAACGGAAACTACATCATTAGAAAAGAGTATGAAAAGCAGGGGTCCCATATTACTACCCTGTGGTACTCCTGATCCATTGGTGACACAAGAAATGTGCTTAAATCGGCAGCGTTGTGCGGCACAGTAGTTGATGCTGAGGTCAACTCAGAGTTAGATGCAGAGCAGGAAGTAAACACAGAGGCAAAGTGTTTTGCAAACAGTTCACAATAAATTGAATAAATAATATTGATCACTGAGCAATCAGCGATCATATTACTTTACCTAGCTCGAAAATTGGTTTTAAGTGTGTAGAATTCAATTCCTATTCTGGAACTCTGTACCAGAGTTCAGACCAAAAATTCAGTTTAGGAACCAGATTCAGAATTCATTTGTGGAATTTAGAATTGCTCATCCGAGGAAAACTCCACCAATATTGTGAAACATCGAAGTGATTTTACTATTCGGTTCGTTTCAGAACTGAATAACTTATCCTGAAGAACTAACTGCTGCATTTTCTTCCTTTGAAATTGACATTGCGTGCCTTTCGTCCCACACACATTCGCATTTTTCTTTAGCTCTGTGTTCTTCCGTTGTGATTTGTTCGGACTGCACCATCCGGACTACTGTTTGTGCTTCCTTTCCGCTATTTGGTTTCGGATTTTTTGGTGTTTGTGCTATCAATACAGATTTGGGCCAGAAAAACGAACCCTGTACTAATCCCAGAAGTGAAGAATCATTTGTTTCGGTTTGGTGTCTATTCTTTAGTATAACACTGCCAGTCAGCGTAGCCAGGTTGCCAGATTTATCAGGCAAATGCTAGATTTATCTCGATTCGCCAGACGCTCTAACTAACCAGATCTTTTGCTAGATTTTGAAATTATGCAAATGTTCCCATATTTTGTCAGATTGCCCAGTTCTTTACGGGTTTTGGCCTCTATACGACTATACGATAGGTGGTAAGACCATTTTTTTGCTCACTGAAACTGAAGTCAAAATTTCCTTGTAAAAGGTGATTTTTTTGAGGTTAGGATTTTCATGCATTAGTATTTGCTCAGATTTTTTGAGGTTATGATTTTCATGCATTATTATTTGCGCAGTATGCTCTGACATTTCATCATGAATAGACTTACTAACGAGCAACGCTTGCAAATCAGTGAATGGGCCCTAGAAAAGTTGGCAGAAAATCCGCTTTTTTATCGACAAATTTTGTTCAGCGATGAGGCTCATTTCTGGTTGAATGGCTACGTAAATAAGCAAAATTGCCGCATTTGGAGTGAAGAGCAACCAGAAGCCGTTCAAGAACTGCCCATGCATCCCGAAAAATGCACTGTTTGGTGTGGTTTGTACGCTGGTGGAATCATTGGACCATATTTTTTCAAAGATGCTGTTGGACGCAACGTTACAGTGAATGGCGATCGCTATCGTTCGATGCTAACAAACTTTTTGTTGCCAAAAATGGAAGAACTGAACTTGGTTGACATGTGGTTTCAACAAGATGGCGCTACATGCCACACAGCTCGCGATTCTATGGCCATTTTGAGGGAAAACTTCGGAGAACAATTCATCTCAAGAAATGGACCGGTAAGTTGGCCACCAAGATCATGCGATTTGACGCCTTTAGACTATTTTTTGTGGGGCTACGTCAAGTCTAAAGTCTACAGAAATAAGCCAGTAACTATTCCAGCTTTGGAAGACAACATTTCCGAAGAAATTCGGGCTATTCCGGCCGAAATGCTCGAAAAAGTTGCCCAAAATTGGACTTTCCGAATGGACCACCTAAGACGCAGCCGCGGTCAACATTTAAATGAAATTATCTTCAAAAAGTAAATGTCATGTACCAATCTAACGTTTAAAATAAAGAACCGATGAGATTTTGCAAATTTTATGCGTTTTATTGTTTAAAAAAGTTCTCAAGCTCTTAAAAAATCACCCTGTATATAGTAGACCCAGACAAATACAGATAATTTTTGAGTCAGAGACAGATTTTTGAAAAAATAACCTGGCAACTCTGCTGCCAGTCTCTGTCGTGTTTTTCTTCACCAAACTTCATCACGAGTGTTAGTAGGGGTGCGCCATCTTACGGCAAATAGCTCAAGTTTTGTTAACTACATGAGTTAGCGGTTTAAATTGAGTCGTTAGGTGGCAATGGCAGTACAATTTGAAATGCTTGAAGCACTGATGAACTTCAATCAATAGGTGGATCGCAAAGTTAGAAGAAAAATCTAAAAAAGCGCGCGTGGAGTCGATAGAACAGTACCTATAGGGCAACAGAGGTATTTTGGCCACTTCATATATTTTTACCCTCCTAACAAACTTTATGGAACTTTGCAGATATTTTTCAGATGAAATTTCTAGAACGACGTTTCATCTAATACGCGTGTAAATATCGTTCAAACTGTAATCCATAACCAATTGATATTTTATGGTTTTGGTTGTAAAAAAGATTTCGACATTGCCTTGAATCACGTTCGACTAATGATTCAACCGGGATACATCTCGCGAATGTTCCGTAGAAATGCAAAACATAACTAAACTCGAATAATAGAAAACGAATGACAGCTCTAGCGGTATTCAAGTTTCGTAAAGTAATTGTTTCGTGCACCAAATGCAGAAGATCATGCAAGGACTAATGCAGTTTGCTCAATGTGATCATTTTCAGAAAAAACGCTTATGCTAATATAATTTCATTCACTTTTTACGTTTCCCCTTTCGGTATATCAGAGCGTCAGCAGTTTATGTTAAACTGCTAACGCCACCTAACGGTGCAACATAAACCGCTGAGCAGACGTAAAGATAATACTTCTTGCAAAACACTTATTGCACTAACGTGCCGACAGTAAACGAAACTATGTGACAACATTCTAACCATAATGAACCGAAAGCTCGCAACCTGCCAGGGTTCGATTCCCGACTCCGCACATAGGGTCAAAAAGTTTTTCTGGACCGAAGAGGCGAATGACCTGAAGGCTAATCTATAATCAAAATACAAAAAAAGCCGAAGGCGAAACGTAAAAAGTGAAAATAGTTATGTGCACTTAGCACAAAACCGGTACCCATGCGGTACAAAACGACCCCATAGCATAGCTCAACTTTTGATCAGTATTCATCGTCAAACAGATGGAGCAAAATTGAATGAAATTACGGCAATGTAAAACCCCGAAGATATGATTCAAAAGGGTCAGGGTCATTTCGCCGAAAGGTCATTTCGCTGAAAAAAATTTTGTCGAAAGGTCATTTTGCCAAATCCTGAAAATGTCTTAATGTCGTAACTGACATTGATTTAAAATATAGACAATTGAAACATGATAGCATTAAAATCCGTTTTGTTGACCTAAAATTGTACTTTTTGGATAAAGATTGATTCTTGTACTTTTAAAAGAAATTGATTCATAAACCTCAGAATGGAGTTTCCATTAAAACTTGTTGACTTTTTAGGCAGCATTTGTGTTGGTGTATCTACAATGCAAATGTTTGTGGTATTTTCCGTTTGCCGATTTTCGGCGAAACGGCTTTCTGCCAAATGACCCGCTCCCGATTCAAATTACATACAACGTAAACTATTATTACGTAAATGGTGGTTTGGGTGTACGGTGAGCAGAGACATTTAATTGCAATAAACATATCACGAATCAAATTTGCTTAGCTTAGCGGATTATGTTGATCCGCGAGTTGGCATTAGCATTCCTACCAAGGGGAGAGTCGCTTAACACAAACTATATTATGCCTCTAAAAACCACGTGATTTACTGTGAGTCTAAGTGTGCCATGCTGTGCCCCATGAAACAGCTACTTGTCAAAACTGAGCCCTTTGTGTGCCGCAACTGTGCAACTGTCTGAAAACGAAAGTGCCAATATTGATAAATGCACCAACGCATTGTGTTAATGTGTGATTGGCACATTGTTCTATCAGAACAAATTGGCTCAAATGGCATGTTCCCCTTGATATTTGAAGATTTGTGCCTTTAACAATTAAGAATAGTGTGTTATAATGCGTTATCCGACTTCATATATACATATTTTAATTTGCAGAAGTTTTAAAAAAATGCTTTCGCCCTATTCTCAACGTATCTAATGAATTTTTTTACTGTGTCTGGACTATCATTCGACTTTTCATCCGTCGTAAAAAGGTTCAAAAATCGGGTGTGTGTAAATAAGTGTGCGTTTGTGTAAAATGATGGGTTATCATATCTACCACCTCATTTCATAGCCACTAATGGGGATACTTAGATATGATAATCGAAAATAGACATAATACTAAAGTACACTCAAAATACTCAAAACCAAGCAGCAATATTCTTCGGATTGGACAATTTGAACGACTGGGGGACAATATCGATTTATTTGCTGATATTTATCCAATATTAACCCATTATGTCCTAGCGTATGATATATCATACGCAGAAATATCAATTTTTCAAAAAATGTTGACTGTGGAACTGCACTACCCAACAGCTTCACGATAACAAAAACAGATAAACTACACTACGCAATTTTTTTGGGTGTTAAATCTGCTGTTTGTTTTTTAAAATTTAATTGTATTTTGATCCTTGACCTAACGACTACTAACGACAAGAAATGGTAGTGCAAAAGTAAGTTATATATTGCTTTGAATTTTTTGGTCAAGTTATGCGCTTATACTAATATCTTGTGACAAAACATTAGCAGAGGCTCTAAAAAGGTTATATCTATAAAACAAATCCAAAATAATGTGTAAAATAATGTAAAATTTGATGCTAACATTTGTGTGTATGATATATCATACGGTGGCATAATTTCGTTTAGAAAAGATTTTTAACAGTGGTTCTGCGGTTCTCATAATCTTCAACACATAATATGATGGAACTGATGATATCAGTTCATTTGATTTAAATTTAAAATCCCCCGGGTTATAAAGGGTTAAGACTTCCAGCTTACAAACGATATTGTTGAAATCGGTTAAACCATATCCGAGAAAACCTTCCCGCGGACTCATTGAAACGTATAATCGTCATCTGGAAGACACTAGTGTCATATTTTATCCACCGACCATTGCCGATCGCCAACTGCAGACTGAATCTGCCAGAATCGACCATTGCGACCGGAACTCGCCAATACTCTAATGATAATACCCTAGTTTTAAGTTAGTCGTTAATTAAAATTAGAAAATGGCCTTGGCATCTTAGAGCTTCAGGAGTGTGCTTGTATTGTATGTTACTATTGAATAAAAAAAATCTCCGAGAAAATCGAGCGATTAATTTTTGGCGCGCCTTATTGACAATCAATTGCTCTCTTCTCTGGACAGATTCTTGCAGATATTAAATATATTAATTAAGTAATTAACACTGAGAGCTATGTCAGACTTTTCCTTGAACAACGAGAGAAAAATACACTCCAAAGTTTCATGTTTGCTCCTGGATATTAGAACTGTAATTAGGCTAAAACAATAAAAGATTCTTCAAATATAAACAACACAAGTCGTATTACTGCTTCAGTCTCGTTGAGTTCTGGCAGTTCAAGTATTGTTGTGGATGAATTTAATACGATTAACGGTAGGTTTTGGAAAAAAACGATTAAGTTTTTGAATTTATCTACCATTATTATTTATTATGTTAATTTATACATTCACTTCACATGAAAAGTACAACGTTTAAGTTATTTTATAATTGGATTGAAGTTGTAAGGAACAGAGATTCGTGTTAAATGTTAGAAAAATAAAATATATCCTAAACGACACACGGTCAGCATACTTCTTGAGAAATATTTTAGTTCGGTACACTCATCCCAGCAGCGATCCTTTTTCACCATGCATCGTGATTTTTCTATTGCTTCCAGTCGCTGCCAATTGCACTGATTCTGCCGTATGGTACAACGACTTTCAACATTTTTAATTAATTTTCTCCTATCGCACAAACAAAGCTCTCCTTACCCGTCAGAAAACAATCTCTCCGGCAGACAAATTAAAAATAAAACTGTCAGAAGAAAATATATTACCAGTGAATTTTCGGCTGGTTGGCTGGGTGGGAGTCGGAATGAATACGTTCCGAAAGTTTTCCGGAAATCCTACAAGTTCAGTACATGGATGCCTCGCATTGATGCAATTCAATATTTCAAGGCATGTCACTGGGCTGCTCCACTGAAGAGGAATGTTAGTTGAGAATGAAAAAAAACATAAAACTTCCTTCTTTTATCAATTGTTTGACGATGGATTGCAATTTATAGCCCAATTCCGATCCCCAATTCATTGACTTGGATGAGCACAATGTGTGTATGTTTAAACGATTGTTATCCAACATGACTGTGAAGCAGTGCGTCATTGCTGTCAGATGAAAGAATAAAAATGTGCGCAACGGGAAAAAACCCGACATTAAACTATTTTATCAATGTTATCACTATGTCAGACTCTATACAATTTAGTAATTAACTTTTGTTAAACAGCCCGAAGCGAACGGCACTCGTCTCATTCCGTGGGATAGCCGGGGGCTGGACTGGCGTTATTTATAGTAATTTGTTGGACAAATTTCCCATCTCAAAGCCACTAGAATAGCTTCCATATGTTATACTGTTTGTAGCGGTTTATTTGTATTGCCCATTATCTGCTACCGTCGGATATGACATCAGGCTTACATAGACAGGAAAACTGCTTTGATAAATGAGTTTCATTAGCTTGCACTACAGTTAATCTGGTTAGTGGAACTGGACTCGCAATCAATGTGGAAATCTACACTGTTTTGCTTTTTTGTATATGATTAAAAAAGATTATAGAATACGCTCGAATTTCGAATAGATTTTTCCGAGGCCTGAACGGCCATGCTATATATACCAATCGATTCATCTTGATGATTAGAGAAAATGTCTCTGTGTATGTAAGGTAAAACTTTTCTGTTATTTTGGCAAAGTAGTGCAAAATTAGACCAAATTTTCAATACTCTTGTATGTAATTATTTGAAAGAATAAATAAAGACTGTCCCAGAAAGTATGGACGCAACCAAAAACCGCTGCCCTTTCGCAATGGTTCAGAGTTTCAGTCAATTTTTATGGCTGCCTCCTGTTGTTTACACTCTTTTCTAACCACTTGTGCAGTTGTTTATTCGTTTTCATTAGTTTGTTTCGAAATGCGTGGACTTTCAGCAGAACAATGTCGAAAAATTGTGTACACAGAACGCGGAATGTCACTGAGAAAGATAGCAAAAATGGAAGGAGTAAGTGAAAAAGCCGTGCGAAATTCAATCAGGAAGTTTGGTGAGGATAACACCTTTGAGGATAAACCGGATACGGGTAAAAAAAAGTCCTGCTAACCCTCAGTTGGATAAACGTATACTGAAGGCGTTCGAGCAAAAGAAGGAGGTTTCAGTTTGGGATGTGGCCAAAAAGGTGGGCACTTCGAATCAAATGTTCTTCGTGCTAAAGAACGTTTGAATCTTCGAACCTATAATAAGCAGAAACAACCAAAACGTAGTCCGAAACAAGAAGCATCGAGCAGGCCGAGGGTTCGAAAGCTGTACAATACGATTCTTGCTGGAAATTTGAACTGCATAATCATGGACGACGAAATCTTCGTGGAAGTCGATAACAAATCCTTGCCTGGACCACAATATTATACGGTGCGAGAAGGGCAAGTGTTAAACCAGTCCGAGACATCGATTGAGGTCGATAAATTTGGTAAGAAAGCTATGGTCTGGAAAGCAATTTGTAGCTGCAGTAAGATTTCGAAACCCTTCATCACCACTGCTTCAATGAACAGCGAAATATACATCAAGGAATGTTTACAATAAATGACTTCTACCCATGATTCGAAGCCACAAGGACCCTGCTTCTTGCTTCTTGCCACTACTCGAAATCAACGGTAGAATGGTATACTACCAAAAATGTCACTTTCGTCCCAAAAGACATGAATCCACCAAATTGCCCACAACTTCGACCAATTGAGGAATTTTGGGCATTAACGAAGGCACATCCTAGGAAACATGTTTCGGCAGCCGAAACCATTCAACAGTTCGAAAAAGATTGAAAGAAACGATGAAAAAATTATTATTTTTGGGATTTTTTTCCAGAATTATCGTTCAACAGTTTTGCATGATAAAAAGCATCATTCGAACAACATTTTGTAATTTTTTCGGGGAAAAATATTGAGAAATAAGTCGGTGAAGAGGTATTTTTGAGAACGCTTCTTAAAAATCATGATCCGCGGTGTCCACTGTATCTCAGTGCAGACTAAACAGAAGTGAACAAATGAACGCAGCACAATTAGAGTAGAAGTTTTTCTAGACCCCAGAAAATAATAAATGATTTTTCAAAAGTGTTAGACCCTAACAGCAACTTAAGGTGGTTCTAAAATCCAAGATGGCAACTTCTGGTTTCTTGATTTTCCACAAAAACTCTTACAATATGGGTATTTCCAAAACGGGATTGATGAGTAGATGTCGAAAACGATGTTTGAGAAAGTTCTGAAATTCAAGATGGCGACTTCTGGTTGATTGGTATTCCTTGAAAACCCTGCTATGTTTTTCTGGTGATATTCTCTTAATTCACACCCCCAATAGCTAAAATATTGTCTTGTACTGACATATTTCGTCCTGCACATTTTATGGTCTTGAAAAGGTTAAGGTGGTTCTGATATCCATGATGGCGACTTCCGGTTTATTGATGTTCGTTAAAAACCCTTACCGTATGAGTATTTTTGGAACGAATTTGAAAACTACATGCTGGAAAACAATGTTTGGGGTTGTTTAGAAATCCAAGATGGCAACTTCCGATTTATTAGTTTTCCTTGAAAATTTTTACCATATTCCTTGAACTTGGTGTTCTTTGAAACCACTATACAGGAAGTCATCACATTGAATTCTGAAATGAGCTCAAACATCGTTTATTGGTATCCTTCTGTTCCAAAAATTTCTTTATTTTAAGAGTTTTCAAGGCATATCGATAAATCGAAGGTTGTTATCTTGGAACTCGCGACGATACCAAACATTCTTCTCCGGCATCTGTTCATTAAATCATTTCCAAAAATACTCAAACTGTAAGGCTTTTCAAGAATTATCAATGAACCGGAAGTGGCCAGTTTCGATTTCGGAACAACCTCAAACATTGTTTTCTGGCATATTATCATTAAATCCGTTCTAAAAGTATCTCAATTATAAGAATTTCCGAAGAATATCAGTAAACCGGAAGACGCCATGTTGGATTCGAAAACGACTACAAACATTGTTTTTATCGGTACCTACACACCAAATCTGTTTTGAAAATATCCATATTGTGAGTATTTTCGAGGAATATCAACAGACCAGAAGTGGCCATCTTGTATTCGGAACGATCACAAATATTGTTTTTTCTGGCACCTACAAGGGTTTTTAAGGAATATCAAGAAACCGGAAGTCGCCATATTGGATTTCAGAGATACCTCAAACATCGTTTTTCGACATCTACTCTTTAAACCCGCTCCTAAAATACTCATACTGTAGTAGTTTCCATGGAATATAAATGAGCTGGAAATCTTTTTCATT
This sequence comes from Malaya genurostris, assembly GCF_030247185.1. Classification (NCBI taxonomy): domain Eukaryota; kingdom Metazoa; phylum Arthropoda; class Insecta; order Diptera; family Culicidae; genus Malaya; species Malaya genurostris. Next base: position 304,480,563 of record NC_080571.1, on the reverse strand, counting down.
AAAAGCAAAAACCTCTTTTTACGATGTAGATTCGGAAAAAAAGTTTACGTTATTTGGAATTTTTTCCTCGTGTTGGCGGTTCAATGCATAGGACGCTGGTCTAACAAGCCAGCCGTCGTATGTTCGAGCCTCGACCTGGAAGGATTCTTAGTGTCAGTAGGATCCATAGTACTAGCCATATAATGATTCTGTACGCTTAGAATCGGCTGCGAAGTCTGTTGAAACAGAAAGGCCAAATTCCACGAAAGAAATGTAACGCCAAGACTTTGGTTTGCTTTCGTAAAAAAGTTTACGTTATTTGGGATTTGGATCGTGAAAAAAGTTACGTAAAAAGAGGTAACCTGAAACAAGTGTTCGTAAACGGAGGTTTGGGTGTACGTATTTGAACTGTTATTCATAATCATCCTTCGTTGTATCAACTCGTTTCTCACCATTTTTGGTGTCACTGACGGATCTTTTCGTCGAGAGACATATAGCCTCTACTTTGAATGACCAATCAAAGTTATGCTTTCCAGTGTATATATTGCTTCCTGCCTAAATATTTTCTTTTCTGATAAGGAAAACCCGAAGTTTTTTATTAAACATCATTGGACATTACTAAATTTGAATCAATTTATCACTTATATTTTCTGAAAATATATAGTTTTATTCATTCAAATCGGCGCGTAGAAAAATTTATAAGCATTTGATGCAGATATCTCTAATTTGATTATTATAAGGGAAGCTGTAGATGTTCGGAACCTTTCAACAATGGTGCTAAAGAGTTTTTAATTTGCACAAACAACTACTATATCTGTTGTGTAAAAAAGGCAGAAAAATACACGCATAGCCTTCTTTCCCGAAGTTTGGCTTCACAATTTTCTTCCCGATGGAATCAATTCGCAAACATCGATCTCCGAGGAACGCGATGAACACGTTTGGACAAATGCTTCCAACACAATTTGCTCGAGTTCCATGTTTGGTGGGGGTAACAGTAATTGGAACGGGCAGTAAGTGTTTTGTTAGGACCATGTCCACAATCGACCAGAAATGGTCAGAATCAATATAAGCTGGAGGCTGAAACTTCGGATTCGGCACAGGCATCATAAATGATCATCGATAATGGCTCTCTCAACCAACACGAGACAAAATTGCGGACAGTAAAAGTGTCAACGGAAAATGAAGAAAAGTGGGCGTAAAATAAATTAGCCTTGCTCTCAATTAGGATAGCTTTGGGTGGATCCTTCAAATTGAGCACTATGGGTTTCGAGCCTGTCGGAGTGTGGCTGCTCTGTTTCTCGGTGTTGCACGGTCACGCGTTGCTTCGGAAGACAAAAGTCAGGCAGCACCGGAGACAGAAACTGAATGACGATAAACACAGCACGTCCAGGATAGATTCTTGACTTCCGGGAACGGGTCCCGACAACACAATGAAACACAGGGCGGGGCAGTAGATTGCCGGTTTGCTTCGAACAGTCACTCATGAATCATTCTGAGCATAATGGAAAAATGTTGCTACGTGACCAAATCGAAGATTAACACTGTTTGTGCTTTTTCCTAAACCAACCCCACTGTAGTTTAGTTATTGACCAGGGCTGAAACTGAAGCAAACACATCCAACTATGAAATAGTTGGACGATAACCTTTCAAGATTTTTCTCAACCATTGTTAAAAATCAGCAATTTGATTTTCATCGAAACAACCAAAGAAAAGAATGTGTACACCAAGTGTTCACCCTTTCCTCGCTTGGCCACGGTAATCTTCGCCTACGGTTCCGAACCGTCCCGGTAGGCGTTCCCCTCGTGGGACGTGTGACACAAATTGAGAATAATCACCGAGCAGTGGACGTGCGTTTCCGGGGCTCATTGGACCACGCAGCAGCAGTTGATGAAAAACAATTGGAAGAAATGGAACGTGTGTGGCATGTTCAAATGTTCTTTTGGCCTTCCGGGCAAGCGGCAATCCGGATGGAAGCTACAGCTCAATTGTTGTCCACAGCCTGCCTAGAGCAGCAAAGCATAAGCTGGAAAATGGGAAAACAAATCTTTTTCCTTGGAAAACACCATAAATTTATTCACACTCAATCCCGGTTGACGTCTTTGAGTATAGCAAATAAATCCGGTATCTTATCTTGATTGTTCAATAGATCTAAATTTTCATCGAAAATGGTGCTCTTTTAGTAATCTCGGAAGCATCCACAGAGGAAACCGAGAAGCGAGAAGGGTTGGCGGAAGAGGGCATGTAAATTTAATGTGTGTTGGCATTAAATATACATTCCTCTTGTTCAATCCTGGCTTTTCTAGTATGCATGTGGATAGCAGGAACTCTATGTCAGGCTGCCCGGTAATCCCAGGGCTATGTATATTGTCTATGAAGCCTTGGTTCCGAACGAAAGATGGCCGGCCTGAAGCAAGCAGCAGAAAGACTTTGAGGCATCTTCAGGCGTCGGATTGTGATGGTCGCCTGATTCCGCATGCATGTGTATGCGAGTGGCTGTGTTTTGGTTGAAAAGAATGTACGCTTTACAATCTGGGAGCCGGATCAAGAAAAGCCATTCTTCCTTGGAAAGAGCTGACGTGAAAGCATGGGGTTTTCCTTGCTGGCCTTACTGGGACGAGTGGCTCGAAATCCTATGCATGTGATGCATGATGCTTTGTTCGCAGGATGTGATTTGCATGCGGAATGCGTTGAAATAGAAACAACTCGATTTAGCACATCATCAAACTTGAGGCAAAATGTGTGGAAGTATTTTATGGCGGCAGTTCTCGAGGCTGTGTTTATTATCCTCTCTTAAGGGAGACTTAGGAACACGAGAAAAAAAGGTAAATTTTCTTTGATTCATTGTTTGGAAACAGGAAAAAGCACAGAAAACTCCGTGGTATGTTTGAAAGTTGGAATTATTTTTATGAATTAAAAAAACTATATTCATACACATATTTGGTAGCTCTTGGATCTTGTTTTAAAAATGGTGTCTTTCAATTCACTGGATGTCGTTTGTCGTCTTGATACATTACGTTGGTGTCTGATACATACAAATAAGTTAACAAATTTATCAAGAAATTTCTTTCAATTACGATCAAGCGTGGTTTAGTTGCCCGGCAATGACAGCGTTCGAAGCGATGAGTGTAAAAATAATCTTACCATAACAAAAACTTGTAAACTGAGTTTGATAGTACGTTTTAGCGTGTTTCTTGTGCGTATTTTTGTTATATTCTAATGTTGTTGATGTGGGACACATTTTTGTTCTCTATATAGGTGTGCAAATTAGAAATTGAGGGAAAAATACATAAGGAAATGTGGTCAGGTTTTTAACATGTACAGCTCATGTAATTTTCTATCAATTACTAATATTATTCAACCTTTTGATTGGAAATATTTTTGTCGTGAATACGACTTACTTTACTATGGGGTGCCTTTTCAAAATTTACCCTCTGAGAGAGTGATAAGTTTTTGATCGTGAATATCTCTTGTTGTATCTAACGAATCAACATAATTTTTGCTACATGCCATCGGAAATATGATCACAATTTTATGATAAAATTTTCAGTTGTGTGACATAATCTCAAATAGTTCAAAATTAAACTTTTCTGAAATGTTTGGTATAAACGAGTATCAAAGAGGATAATTCATATGGCGCGTTTGCCTTTCTCGTATTTTGAAAGCTCATAGCTCAGTGATCTGTGGAAGGATTTATATAATCTAACTACCAATAGAATCGAAATTTTCCACCTTAAACGTGTATAGCAAAAGCATTGAAGTATTTCAATAGTACACTATTGAAAAACCTATCTCATTTGACCCATGTCAACACCAGCCAATCAGAACGCGTTCTGAGGAAGAGAAGAAAATAGCTGCTGCTGTACAACAAATCGTTCAAGAAAAATGTTCCGAAAAGTGGTGAATATCGTAGTGAGTTCCTTAATTTGGTCTTTCTGAATGCTAGAAACGAATCCCTACAGCATATTGATAGTTTCTTTCAATAAATTATGCAAATCCGAAATGAAATAATCGACATTAAAATTCTATATGCGGCTATTTTTATAGCCGTTAGGACCGCCCATTAGTGAAAAAGCTACAAACGAAATCACATAAAAGGAAATCTCTTAACAAAAATTGAATCAGTTTGGATCCTATCGCCACTGCGAGCAGATGTGTTTTGTGTCGTCTGCACAGCTAGTTTCGCTTTCAACAAGAGCGATTACGACACAGCTGCCATTTCGATGGATGAAAAAGCATCGTTGGAAAGCATTATAAAAAATCAGCCGTTCTAATGGCTCTAAAAGTTTTTTGAAGAACTATTAGGATGTGTTGTTCGCAAATCGAAAGAAAATATCCTCAGTTTAGTGCAAATGTAGAACAGTTTGGTTAGATTTTTGCACTTTTCGCTGTGTGAAATTCACAGTAATCGAGATCAAGTGAAGCCTTCTTTGTTTTTGCGAAAAATGTGGAAAAGGGGAATGCTTGCATAATTCATACAATTGATCAACTAATTGATATTCGGAAGTGTTAAGGAACATGTCATTTGTTTTCGTATTCACGACATCCAGTTATGTCTCTGACATTACCCACCCGCCTTTTACAAGTCGATTTGAATGTACCAAACCAAATATTTTTAATTATATTTGAACTTTTATTATTAGCGTGCTATATCCTATTTAGTCATAAAAAAATGGCGGGTGGGTAATGTCAGAGACATAACCGGATCGACGTGAATACGAATAACGATAGCTCGCTGTAATTCAAACTGTGTCCTTATGAAGCACAATATCAACAGGACAAAAGTGGGTTATATAAAACATATATAATAACAATAAGTTCAATGTCAAATATGATAACACACAACGAAAGTAAAGGAAATATTTGAAATAGTTCTTTATAATAACGCATGTGCTATCCAATATAATACACATTTAAACTAGAGTTGATTTACAAAGCAGAGGAAAATTCCTTGTATCTGAAACCTAGAATCGTGGCCTCTACTATTAATATCAGGTGTACAACTTTGCTTCCGCCGTTTTTTTTTCCAAAATTAAAAGCTTTATTGCGAAAAAGTGCTTACAGATGTATTATTCAAAGTATTGTCCGTCGCTTGCGACAACTTTCTCCCATTTTTCCGGCAATTTTCGGATCCCGGCTCGAAAATAGCAGTCCTCTTTTGACGCTATCCATGAAGCAATCCATTTTTCTAATCGAAGGATTGAAAATGTTGATCTGCCAGGCCGTGTGCCATCGAACGGAATAGGTGGAAGTCGGAAGGGGTGACATCTGGGGAATACGGCGGGTGGGGCAAGACTTCCCATTTCAGCGTATCCAGATACTTTTTGACCACTTTTGCGACGTGAGGCCGAGCATTGTCGTGTTGTAGATTGGCTTTGTCATGTCGCTCTTGATATTGTGGCCGCTTTTCTTTTAGCGCGCGACTAAGGCGCATCTGTTGCGTTCGGTAGTGATCTCCTGTGATGGTTTCACCCGGTTTTAAGAGTTCGTAGTAAATCACACCGAGCTGATCCCACCAAATACAAATCATAACCTTGGCGCCGTGAATATTCGGTTTTGCCTTCGACGAATTAGCATGCCCGAGCTTCCCTCATGATTTTCTGCGTTTAGGATTATCGTATCGAACCCACTTTTCATCACCGGTTACGATTCGATCTAAAAACCCCTTACGATTTTGTCTTTGAAGCAGTTGCTCACATACAAATAGACGGCGCTCGATGTCCCTCGGTTTCAACACGTACGGCACCTAGTTTCCTTCTTTCTGAATCATGCCCAGGGCCTTGAGACGTTTTGAAATGGCTTGCTGACTCACTCCAAACGATTCGGCAAGCTCTTCTTATGTTTGGCACGAATCTTCATCAAGCAATGCTTATAGTTGTTCATCTTTGAAGGTTTTTTCTCTTCCACCACCATGTTTGTCTCCGACATCGAAATCACCGTAAGTTTCTGAGAGCATTCGATGCGCTTCAGCTGCATTTTTTCGAATTGTAACAGAAAAGTAAAACTTCCCACAAATGGCGAGAATTGGGCACATAAACAGACATTTTCGAGCGTGAATAATACGAAAACGAAAACAACTGTCACTGAAACGGCGATGACAATTCATTAGGGACTGTACACACTCACTTTAAAGGCATTATCATCTATGCATTTTGACCAGCCTCAGCCGGTACAGCCACCTATCGGAAAATGGCGGAAGCAAAGTTGTACACCTGATAGGATAATAAGTTTTTGACCGAGTAGGGTTTTTGTACTAATAGTCATCCCATAAGTTGAGTCGCCATATTATTTTGCGGATTACTCGACTTTCAATCAATGAACTGAAAGCAGTGGCGTAACTAGCGACCGGTGCAAAAGATGATTTGACGCTCCCCATGGAAGCGGTTTTGCGAGAAATAATTATGCAATATATCAATGATTGTTAAAATCCTCAAACTTTTAACAAAAGTATAATTATTTTTGTGTAAGCAACTTTTTCTCGGAAAAGTTATTGAACATGTTACTACAAAAAAATATGCCGAACACACGAGCTCTTAAGTGATGGTAAAAAATTTTAAACACATTTCACCCTATAATTCCGCAGCCGAAAGTCGGAGCCGGATAAAATTCAGGAATTCCGTATGGGATCACAGGATTTTTCATTTGGATCTAAGATTTTGAAAATCGGTTCAGCCATCTCCCAGAAAAGTTAGTGCAAGAAAACGTTACACACACGACGAAATTAGTCGAATAGTATATGACACTTGGCCCTGCGGGCCACAGTTCAGAAGTCGGTTATATACAACAAGAGATATGGTAATTCACGACGAAATCGGTTGACCGGTCCCCTAGAAATTCGAGTGCTCTTTTTCATATTTTTCACATTTTAACCTGTTCGTCCCGAGCCGAAAGTTCGATCTGGATAATATTCAATAACAGGCTATAGGACCAAGAGACTTTTTCTTCGAAAATCCGGTTTGGAGTACATACACCCGAAGATCTGGTATACCCAAAATCAATGTATTTAGTCATCAACTAACCAAATCTTTCCAATTCAATTCAATATTGAATTTACCGAGAAAACACGTCCCTGTAAATGAAATTTTTATATCTATCAGTCTGTAATTCCGGAACCGAAAATTTTATCTGGATGAAATTTGGTAGGATTATATGGGGTTGTAAAACCTTTCATTTGAAACTACGTTTATGAAAATTTGATGAGCGGTCCCTGAGAAAATCGAGTGCACTTTTTATTCATTTTTTTGCACATTGTATCCCGTTACTCCCGAACCGGAAGCCTTGGATAACAATTTATGGGACCAAGAAAACTTTGGAAAAATTTAAAAAGGCCCGGAAGGCCATCCTAAGCCACAATTCGAATGCCTTATGGTTTTGATTACGATTTATAAGAGTTTTGTAGTTGATTTTGCAAATTTTGTGACAACCATAATTAGTAATAGTTAATTCTTTTGACAATAAATATAATAGTTTTTAAAGCTTCTATAAAACGTTCTACTCGGACTATCAACTGAACTGAAAATGAAACAACTTGTACTAACAGTTCGACTGAAAAGTTCGTATCGTTTATAGAAACACACATTTTTTTGCCAAAATTCGTTTTTATTATTCAACATAATTTCCATCAGAGGCGATACAGCGATTATAGCGATCTTCCAACTTTTCGATACCATTTTTGTAGTACGATTTGTCCTTTGCCTCAAAATAGGCCTCAGTTTCAGCGATTACCTCTTCATTGCTTCTAAATTTTTTACCAGCGAGCATTCTCTTGAGGTCTGAGAACAGGAAAAAGTCACTGGGGGCCAAATCTGGAGAATACGGGGGATGAGGGAGCAATTCGAAGCCCAATTCGTTCAATTTCAGCATGGTTTTCATCGACTTGTAACACGGTGCATTGTCTTGATGAAAGAAAACTTTTTTCTTCTTCAAATGAGGCCGTTTTTTTTTAAATTTCGTCCTTCAAACACTCTAATAACGCTATATAATAGTCACTGTTGATGGTTTTTCCCTTTTCAAGGTAGTCGATGAAAATATTAATTATAATTGTTGAGTCTTTCCACGCTTTGGGTTCGGTTCATCGCGTGCAGTCCACTCAGCTGACTGTCGATTGGACTCCAGAGTGAAGTGATGGAGCCATGTTTTGTTCATTGTTATATATCGACAAAAAAAATCGGTTTATTTCGATATAACAGCTCCAAACACTGCTCAGAATCATCAATTCGTTGTTGTTTTTGATCGATTGTGAGCTCACGCGGCACCCATTTTGCACAAAGCTTTCTCATATCCAAATATTCGTGAATAATATGTCCAACACGTTCCTTTGATATCTTTAGGGTGTCAGCTATCTCGATCTACTCCACTTTACGGTCATTGAAAATAATTTTGTGGATCGTTTTCATCGGTAACAGCCTCTTTTGGACGTCCACTGCGTTCATCGTCTTCGGTGCTCATATGACCAGTACGAAATTTAGAATAAAATTAGGCATACACTTTTAATGCCACACAAAATAAGATCATAAAACAGCTCAATCGCCTTATGCATGAAATGCGGAAGAAGTAACTCACATACGACACAGAACAGTAATAAACTAGGAACTCACTTTCTGATTCGTCACTCGACTCTCTTTAAACAATTTCCAAAAATCTCTTCACTTTCATACACATACTCGCGTTTCAATCCTAACAGCGATATGCGCTCTTCCGTGCACGTTTAACCCTTAATGGTCGAATCTAAGTAAATAGAAAAGTACTATTTCATCTGAGCTCCTATTTTCATTTCACCCTTTCACCTCATTATTTTGAACATGAATAGTATCTTACAACGTACCTGAACCAAACTGTGGAATGTTTTAAAATGATTATTGAAGCTATTGTCACACTTTCTCATTGGAAGAAATGGTTTTAAATTCTTCGTTGATCGTTTTTTTGTCATTTAGAACAAACTCACTTTTCAATTTAGGACACATTTTCATCTCAAGATTTACAGTTCGTCATGTTTCTGAATATCTACTAATCGATTCGTCTCAAAACATGATCACTATTTCGCACAATTACACTACTATTGAATGCTGGATGACTTCATAATTAGTAATGTTCACTTGTCACTTGTTTAATTAATGAATAAAAACTTCAAAAATTACCCGGCAAGCAATAAAAGTCTTCAAGAATATGAGTTGAAAGTTTTTCACTTAGTTCACTTGATTGCGCTTTGTTTTCATCTAATTTGGTTTCGCAAAGTTGAAAAGTTTTATCAAAATGTTACAAAAAAATTGTTTTCCTTCTTCAAATTATCATCAACAAGTATTTTTGGTATCCGTGATTTTAGTTTAATTATATTGTTGATATTTATATTTCAATAAACTGTTTCGGCTTCGAATATTACCAGAAAGAGCGTGTTAAATACTAATGAAATAACCATTGTGGCAAATTTAGTAGCACTGGTTTCTTTCCACTATATGTCAACATAACGCTGTTAAGTGTGTGTGCTTCATCGACTGTGCACGGAGATGCCAGATACTTTCATAGAAAATATGTATCTGCTCTATCTGTTTTCACTAATAAAATGAATCAGTTCAAATTGGTTTGAAATTTTAATATAAATGTTTATCAGTGTTCACCATCAAATATTTGAACAAAAGATTTCCATTTTAACATGTGATTTGTCCGTTTATTAATAAACTTTTAAAGAAGTACTGTAATCAAATACTAACAGATACTCAGAGAGAAAAGTCTAACTTTTTACTTCTTACTTTTTGTGAACCTTTACAAATCTGTATCAAATTTAGAAAATCTGTATAGCATCTGTACTCCGATTTAAATCAGTATGCGAACGCAAAAATCTATACAATACAGATAAATCTGAATAAATGGCATCTCTGGTTCTGCATTTTGTTTTAAGAAGGGCTAATGCCTAAATAGTAACAATTCTTTTTTTATGATTTTTAAATTCTCCAAATTAACTGCACAGAAAAATTTTAAATTTAAAAAGAAAGGTAACGAAAACTATCCAAAAAACGTCGAAATGATTCCAAACTGCTTCTAGAAACATCGTGTGTTGACTCATAGTTGGCATTAGGCCCTTTTTAAGACAAACATTTTGAAATTGAGAGTGGGGACGGGTATAGCGTGATGGGATAGTCGATGCCTTTCACGCAGCCCACCTGGGTTCGATTCCCAACCCCGCACATAGGGTCAGAAAGATTTTCTGGTCCGAAGAGGCGAATGACCTAAGATGTTAAAGCCTCTATAATTGAAACAAAAAAAAACTTGAGAGTGTAATAGTGCAATATTTTGGTTTTGATTGCTGTCGTCATTGCTAATTTATAGGATGAACAAAGGACCAACGGTAGGATGAATATAAAACCTTTGAGATGAAATTAGGAGCACAGTAGTGAATATATTAGAAGTGATTTTAGTTGATTTTTTAAATATTATTTTATTTTCCAAGGAATGTGAATCAATTATCAATGTGGAGCAAGGCGAATTAAGCAGAAATATGAAAAATCGTAGTGATTTTAGAGGCTTCATTAGGTTTTTAAGGTAACGTCCTTACAAATGAGATGAAATTCGAAGCCCTTACTCTAAATAGAAAAAAAATGAAACGTTTTAACTCCTTCCATAAGGATCTTAATGAATACATGTAAACTAAAATTTAAGAGATAGATAATTAGCCTACGTCTATATGAGTTAGGTATTTGAAGGAGTTCGAATTTGAACTTTAAAACAAGTAATTTCAAGGACTGCGTTAAAAATCCGTGTGAAAAAATCGAATTATCTCCAGAAATCGTGAAATTTCTTTTAACGAAACTACGCAAATTGATTCTGCTAATTTTGTTGAAATAGCACGATTGTTTTTGCAGGGTTTATTTTAAATCACATAAATTCATTTTGATTTCAATTTGGCACAGTTAATATTCTCCGTGAAAAAACAGCTATATGGTAGGTGTATTACCTCAGTGTGTCCAAAACCTGTGTAAAAAAGGTTCATCCATTTGTTCTATCTAGAACAAATGATACTGTATAAATAAAAAACAGAAAAATATGGAAGATGCAATAAGAGAGATTTAAAACATCCCAGAATTTGTTCAAGTACTGCTGTGACAATTGACATTTGTTAAACTTTTTTTTTTATATTTATAATTTATGTTTCGTCTTCGACTCGTCAGTGCATAACAGTTTACGTTGAGTTTAGAGTTGAATTTTGTTATGTTTGAAATCATTGAAATTCATTTGAAAATTATCGACACAATTGAACATTGATGCAAGACGTGATCCTAGCAAAATATATTGTTAAATAAAAGAAACATTGATGCAAGAATATTCAAATGCGGAGTCATAACAAAAGTATCTTCTAACTGCTTGAATGCGGTTAATTTTCGCGAACTTCTTTAAACAATAAGAAGTTAAAATACCTTGTAGAAAAAGTACTATCATTTTGTCGCTCGTCGAGCTCAGGTAGAAATTTGTCGTTAATGTTCTTATCTTTCTTAACGGAAGGGATTTTTAAGAACCAGTGGCGCACCGAGGAAATTTGGCGTCCGGGGCAAAATAAGAGTTTGCCGACCCCATCGTTGGATTAGTGAGCAAAAAAAAAAACAAATATCCGCAATTCCGCAAAGATCTTCGACGAGCATAAAAAAGGTCCCAAAGATGACTTTGCTGCCCCCTTCAGGTACACTACTGTTAAGAACCGTACTTGTTTCTCACTTTCTTTAGTTCGTTATCCAAATAATATTAATTGAAATAGTCGAGTTTAGTTTGTAAAACTATGGTAAGGATATGATAGCGCACCGCGCTGATGCAAAAGGCTTCAAGATTGATCAAGAAACATAGAGCATTCGTGCCGTGACTATCGGATCGATCGGACGTAAATTCGGCTTTCTCCAATCGCGTGGTGAATTGTTTTTTTCCGTTATCAAGGTCATTCCGTATTGTATTGTCTGCATCAGTGATAATTCGAATTAATCCGTTCTCAAGGCCGACTGTGAGCTTGTGTAAAGCAGCACTGCGTGTGGTACCGTTAGCCAGCGCCAGCGCTGGGCGCTGCGTATATATCGTTGAACATTAGAAACAGTGATAAATATATATATATATATATATATATATATATATATATATATATATATATATATATATATATATATATATATATATATATATATATATATATATATATATATATATATATATATATATATATATATATATATATATATATATATATATATAGTGATAAAAAAAGAAACGGTTCATTGCAGTGTAGTGAGAGACTGAAAAAAAGTGCTTTTTCCTGAAAGAGGTTTTTTGCACTCTACTGGAAGGAATATTTACCCATTGCCTCGAACCAGGTATTGGCAGCCGTTCACCGTTTTGGAGCTTAAGCTAAGTAAAACTTTATTTCCCTGTTGTTTAATACCACTTCATTTGCACCCCGAATCTGACCGCACGGACACAAGTCCGTGACATGACAGGCGATATCAAATTGCCTAACCTTCCCCTTGATGATCAGATGGATGCTTCAGATGGCAATAAATCGCGCATTAGAAGCTATCCCGATGGGCTTGCATTCCCGGCTGGACCGTATGCGGTTTACATCCGGACCAAAGCCAATGGTAAAAAATTGAACCTTCTAAGACTTTCAAAAGACCTGTCCTCGCGATACAATACTGTACAAAAAATTGAAAAAGTACGCCCGGACAAGCTTAGGGTCTTGTTAGCCAGTGCAAAACAGGCTAATGAGATCGTTCAAAGTGAGCATTTCACGCGGGAGTATCGCGTATACGTACCAGCTCGCGAAGTCGAGATAGACGGCGTGATCACCGATCCGAGTCTGACTTGCGAGGACGTTCTTAAGCATGGGGCAGGCGGTTTTAAAAACCCCCTACTCAAGAACGTTAAGATACTGGACTGCAAGCAATTGCGTTCAGTATCGACCGCTGAGGATGGGACTAAGTCCTATATCCCATCAGACTCGTATCGGGTGACTTTCACTGGCTCGGCTTTGCCTAATTACGTCCTCCTGGACCGAGTTCGTTTACCTGTTCGCCTTTTTGTGCCGCGGGTCATGAACTGCACCAATTGCAAACAATTGGGACATACAGCATCCCATTGTTGCAATAAATCCCGGTGTATAAAGTGTGGAGGGAGTCATGCGGATAACTCCTGCAGTGGAGACAATGAAAAATGTCTCTACTGTAAGGAGGGGCCGCACGACCTCTCTGATTGTCCCGTGTACAAATTGCGTAAGGATAAAATGAAGCGTTCACTCGAGCAACATTCCAAACGCTCATTTGCGGAAATGTTGAAACGTGCTACGCCACCTACCGAAAATCCTTACGCTTACTTGTCAACTGACGAGAGCGAATATGATGACCCCCTCGAAGGTACATCTTCGGCTGTCCCTCATAGCTCATCAATTAGAAAGAGAAGAAATAAATCCTCTCAAAAGCTCCCTAGTAAGGGTTCGAAGATGTCCTCTGATGGGTCTCGAAAAATTACAACAATTGGTAGTGATGGCAAAAAACCAGAGAAAAAAGCTCCAGGCCTTGGAAAATTAAATTCCGAGCAAGAATTTCCATCACTTCCTGGGACTTCAAAACCCCCGAAAGTCCCTAAAAATCAGTCAGAGAATTTACCAAATACTGGGTTTGTTAAATTCTCTGATATTGTGGACTGGATCATGTCTACTTTCAATATTTCTGAACCTCTTAAAAGCCTGATAATGGCTTTTATTCCTACAGTTAAAACATTCTTGAAGCAGTTGGCTGCAAAATGGCCCCTTCTTTCAGCGATCGTATCCTTCGATGGCTAAGTCACCCACCGAGGTCACGGATACAATCACTGTTATACAGTGGAATTGTAGAAGTATCATCCCAAAAATAGATCCTTTCAAATTTCTAGTAAATAATCTGAAATGTGACGCATTTGCATTGTGCGAAACTTGGCTAAATTCTGAAATACCCTTAAACTTCCACGATTTTAACATTATTCGTCTGGATCGAGATGATCCCTATGGAGGAGTACTTTTAGGGATCAAAAAGTGCTATCCTTTCTATCGCATTAACCTCCCATCGTTACCAGGTATTGAAGTTGTCGCATGTCATGTTACAATCAAAGGCAAGGACCTTTGCATTGCTTCCATATATATTCCGCCAAGAGCCTCGGTTGGGCATCAGCGGCTCAGTGATATCATTGAGCTCCTTCCCGCACCGACGTTGGTTTTAGGAGACTAACTCTCACGGTACGGGATGGGGTTGTCTTCACGACGATAACAGATCAGCTATGATCCATGATATCTGCGACAACTTCAATATGACAATCTTGAACACGGGAGAAATGACACGAATTCCTGCACCACCAGCAAAACCAAGTGCGCTGGATTTATCCCTTTGCTCGACATCGCTACGGTTGGACTGCACGTGGAAGGTGATCCCTGATCCCCACGGTAGCGATCATCTACATATCGTGATTTCAATCGCCTACGGATTAAGACCATCGGAGACAATTAATGTTTCGTATGACCTCACACGAAATATTGATTGGAAATGCTACACAAATTCGATATCTGAGAAACTAGAAACAACACAAGAACTTCCTCCGGAGGAAGAGTACACGTTTTGGGCTGGCTTGATTCTCGACACCGCGATTCAAGCTCAGACGAAACGTGTACCCGGCGCGAAAACTAACATCCGTCCTCCCAACCCGTGGTGGGACAAAGAGTGCTCAGAATTAAACGCGGAGAGAACTTCGTCATTTGTCGAGTTTAGGAAAAACGGAACACCTGATAATTTTAGAAACTACGCGGCATTAGACGCTAAGATGAAAAGCTTGATTAAAGCGAAGAAAAGCGGTTATTGGCGTCGATTCGTAGACGGATTATCGAGAGAAACATCAATTAGTACTCTTTGGAACACTGCCCGACGAATGCGCCACAAAAACACCACGAACGAAAGCGAGGAATATTCTAACCGCTGGATATTCGATTTCGCTAAAAAAGTATGTCCTGACTCTGTTCCGGAACAGACGATCATGCGCGTCGCCTCATCTAACAGAAACGAAACACCTTTTTCGATGGTCGAGTTCTCACTTGCGCTTTTATCGTGTAACAATAAAGCTCCGGGGTTAGACAAAATCAAATTCAACTTGTTGAAAAATTTGCCTGACTCTGCCAAAAGGCGCTTATTGAATTTATTCAATAGGCTTCTTGAGGATAATATTGTCCCACATGACTGGAGACAAGTAAGAGTTATCGTCATTCAAAAACCAGGGAAACCAGCCTCCGATCACAATTCGTATCGGCCGATTGTTATGCTTTCCTGTATCCGGAAATTGTTCGAAAAAATGATTCTGTTTCGTCTAGACAATTGGGTCGAGACTAATGGCTTACTTTCAGATACACAATTCGGCATCCGCAGGGGCAAAGGAACGAACGATTGTCTTGCGTTGCTCTCAACCGAAATTCAAATGGCATTTGATCGTAAAGAACAAATGGTGTCAGTTTTCTTAGACATTAAGGGGGCTTTTAATTCAGTTTCCATAAACATCCTATCTGAGAAGCTGCATCAGCATGGTCTTTCACCAATTTTGAATAACTTTTTGTATAATCTGTTGTCCGAGAAATACATGTATTTCACGCATGGTGATTTGTCGACAATACGATTCAGTTACATGGGTCTTCCTCAGGGCTCATGCTTAAGCCCCCTTTTATACAATTTTTACGTAAACAATATCGATGAATGTATCAACACATCTTGCACGCTAAGACAACTTGCCGACGAAAGCGTTGTGTCCATTATAGGACCCAAAGCTGCCGATCTCCAAGGACCATTGCAAGATACCCTCGACAACTTGTCGACATGGGCTCTTCAAATGGGTATCGAGTTCTCTACGGAGAAAACTGAGCTGGTTGTATTTTCAAGGAAGCGAGAACCAGCACAATTACAGCTTCAACTACTTCAACCCCCTTCATCACCATCTCGATGGCAACTAATGAGATCTCTATCGTTTTCAGACATTTTGTTCCCACATCCCCTTTTTTACCCCGTTTCCACAATATTTACTTTTTTTTCATTCTCCTCCGTAACATCACCATCATCGTCCACGGAAGACCGCTCCAGTCGAAAACCAGCATGCGGGCCACCCGCCGGGCCTTCGTAGCCTGGGGGTGTTTCCCGCGGACCCACACGGACCGAAGGATGCGGCCAACATGGATATTTGCAAACGCCATATGGAAGACCCTCATGCAATATCCAATTCACCGGCATTACATAATGATACTATTCTAGTTTTAATATAGTCGTAATTAAGATTAGTAAATACTTTTGGCATCTTAGAACTTAAGCAGTGTGCCTTAAAATTATATTATAATATTGAATAAAAAAAAAAGAAACATAGAGACTCATATTTTGATGCTTATAATTTAAAGAAACGCTCATTTTTAGAAAAAAATTGTTTCCATAATCTTATTATGGCTATAATCTATAATTTTTAGTAAAACATTTTCGGGATTTTTAAGGTTTGTCCTCAGTATTATCAGTGACTAAAAGCGCATTCAACCAAAACTCGTTTAGCGATATGCCGAAAGTCTGGGTGGCTACTAAATCGATAGATCCCTGTAACCACACATCAGAACGAACCAGTTTCGACAATAACAACAACGATAACTAGTCGACAATAGTCAACCTGGGGTGGGTGATAGAGCTGGGACCGAAGGAACAAAATGTAAAATGCAAAGAGGCATTAGAGCAAGATTGAAATCATGTTGAAGATCTCGGCTGTTGTCGCATGCCGCACATACCGGCAGGGTTTGTCTACCGGAGTATTTTCGTCTCATCTCGAAGCTACCTAGGTATTTCCGAATGTATGCTGGTACTGTGAAAAGGACAGAAATTATCATAGATATTGTGTATGTATGAAGCCACATGTGAGCCCAATCTACGATGTCTTCTTTCTTCATCCGGTTGCCCGGAAGAGAAGCCCATGAATCATTGGGGCTGCCTATTGTAAGTTTGTCACATTTAGCATACTTTGGACATACCGGAATTGCCCCCGAGCGAAGTTCTCTAACCGTTTAACTTTTCTTGTGCGAACCGGAGATGCGGAATGGGAATTTGCTTTTGAGACAAAAAAAAGTTGTTCATTGATGAGTTTTAAACTTATCGTGCTGTTGATTTCAGAGCAGTAATTAGAGTCATGCTTGTTCAGTTTGAAAATTCGATGGATCAAAATCAGTTAACGGGTATTCTCACAAAATATCTAGTGAACACAAATATCTAATATGTCTCCCCCAAACGATAGCTATCTTTCGATCTGTTGCTTTCTTAAACAAATCTCTGATCCTAATCGGTAGTCAATAAACACAGAATAGGGAAGCCTGAATCTTACTGGAGCTGAAAAAGCCCTGAAAACAAGCAAGCAACAAATTATCATTCTTCACATGCACTCTACCAGCCCAGACCAAACAAAAGCTCGTAAATCAATCCGGTACAAGAGTTGGAAGTTTTTTCTTACTCTCAACCCCGGCAGGCACCAACCATTCTTATGGGTTTCCGTTTCGTTTTCCATTCGTTACCGCTGCTCCGGGATAAGCCTGGGGAAGCTTCCCACATACGAGCAACTTAAGAAACACTTTGCTGCAGAACTGTTTCACTTTTTGTTGTTCCTTTGGTTCTTTTGGCTAGTTGAACTGTCGTTTCATTAGTTCTTAATTCCAACCGGATGCTGGACACTGACTTCGGGACAGAGTTGTACTACTATCATAACTAGTTTGGGTGAATTCAAACTATTAAAGTGGAAATGTGTGAAATGTCTAGACTAACGCATGGATGTTCTTCAATCGCCCTATAACTTAATGAAACTTTTGTTGGTCCTTAGTACCACCCATTTCTTGAAAACGATGCAATTATTTTTTCGTTTGTATGAGATGTGCTGAGCAAAGTTTTAGGTTTCCTTTGGATGCGAACACCTCATGCAGAAGTTATCAGAGATTATTTTCAAATTGCTATCAGAAATTGTTCAATTAAGTTTTTACTTGCTTGGGTGCTGGCTTAAGAACAAACTTCTAATTGCCTGACTCATTTTATATTTTTATATCAGTTTCCTGCATTAAATGCGATAATAAGAAGCCGGGAATCAATTTGACATATCACAGAATGAAAACCGTTTGTTGACGGCCCTGTAGCATAAGTACAGTTGGTTTGAAGCTTCTTTTTGACAACAATCCGAAAATCGAAAAGCTAATAGCAAGACATCTGAAATTATTATTAAGAGGGAACTAAATCGCTTTAAACGAATTCAGTTTAATTATTTTACATTGAAAAACTTGAATATTTCGTCATTAATCTCACGAAATATTAACGGAATTTTTTATGTACACACTTACAAAAAAACTTGTAAATTTACGTATTTATAGATGCACATAAAAGGAGCATCGTAATTAACTTAAGTTTACAATTCAAAGCATGTTCTTCACATCAATAACTTCACGATTAATTTAGCTGAATTTTACGTCGATACTGACACAAACATAATTTTAACATTTTAACAGATGTAATATTGTGTCTTCACCGAAGATATTACGGCATGCTTGAATTTTCGACAAGCGTAAATATCATTTTTTCTAATGTCGTTTGTCATCGAAAACACTCGTGGAGTGTTTTTATTGATTTGAGCACTTTCGGTGCAGTCGAGTAATCAAAACAGGTGCATTGTGTTTCATTGATTCGCACCGCACGGGGCAATTCGTGGGTAACTATTTTGCACCCGTTTTCTCTTCCGAGCAGCATGCGTGCAAATCAAACTTCATAAAACCGTTTCATTGGTTGACTTTCAGTGCAAAACACTGGCACCGAGCTAGTGGAATCACTGAAAAATGACATAAGAGTGTGATGGAATTGAATGAAATTTATTTACTTTTAAAACAATTAATCAAAAATCAAAGTTAATCTTTCTCTTAACTTACATATCGTGCGAGGCATATTCGAGAAATAAAGATCATTTTGTCATAAACAAAATTGTAAGCTTTTGCAATAAGTACCTAGAAACAAATTATGAATTTGACAGATGACATGATTCTACAAACGATACAATTCATAACTACTCGACAAACGACGGAATATTTTAATCGTACAGAATTTTACACAGTCCGAGTGTAATTTACACTCGGCTACCAAGTGCCGCTGTTTGGATTTATATGTATCAATTATTCATTAGGCATATATGTGCTTCTGTGGCTTAGTCGATTAACTGGAGTGCTTTGTAATCTAATGTTTCTCGGTTCAAGTCGTGTGCTGTTGTTATTTGGTTTTTATTTCATTCGATTTCAAGCCATGTAATTTTTAAATTACACAATTTTACATGTTTTTGAATACAAATTTGTGTGAAATATATCGCTTCATTTATGTGCATATTATAAGATGTAAAATCACAAGATATTTTCGAACTCTGTATTGATGACTGCACTGGAAAAAAATGTAAAAACTATCTTTCGTGTGTGACGTTCTTGCTTGGGTAAAAATTTTTGAAATATACAGAAAGATTATAACAGAGTGTAGTGTTCACATGTTCACTAAATTTCGTCTAAATCTGTCAAGTAGTTATTGAAAGTAAAGTCTTAGCATTACATTGATTTTTTGGAATTTGACCTTTCTGTTTCAACAGACTTTGCAGTCGATTCATAGCGTACAGAATCATTGCATGGCTAGTACTACGATCCTACTGACACTATGATTTCATGTCTTTCGAGGTCGGGACTCGAACATATGACAACTGGCTTGTAAGACCAGCGCCCTATGCATTGAACCGCCAACCCGGGACAACCAAGTACTCAAGTTTTTTTTTATAAATACGTTTATTTCATACGCAATAGACATAAGTTTTTCTTTGCTGTGGCATCCACAATACATCGTACTTTAAACCTAATACATTTCGAATATCATATTAGTATGATGGTTAATTATTTATTAGTTAATCTAAACACTGTTTTTATCAGGCGATTTGCTATTATAAATTACATTAAATAAAACACATTTATTCACATTTATTTTGTACATAATCTTTTAACTACTTCAGGTTTCAATGTAATTAGGTCACCTAATACAAGCTATTTTAAAAAAAATATGACTTTTTGGTTAATTTGTTTTTTTTTATCAAATGTTAATTTTGCTTTGCTGGTCAACCGACGCTGCTTCGCTACTCGCATGAAGGCCTATTTTTTACAGTTGATATTTCCATAAAACAAAACCCAACAAAAAAAAAATTAAAGTCATTCCTTTCGTGACCGTCGTATCGATCGGATGGTAGTTTGCATTAGAGCAGCTGTGCGTTAATCCATTCTAATCCGTTTCAAGGTCATTTAGTATCAAATCTTTTGTATTCGTGAGCTTGTGCAGTAGATCAATACAGTATATCTCCTGCCCCCGAAGATAAAATGGAAACAGATTCTAAATCTGCTCCAAATAGTAAGACTCACCGGGTTAAACAGTATCCCGAAGAGCCTTCACCCTCTGCCTCTGGTTTATTTTCGGACCAAAGAGAAGAATAAACCGCTTAATATTTTGAAAATATCTAAAGACTTGGCGTCGAAATATACAACATTGAAATTTATCTCAAAAATCCGTCCCGATAAGCTCAGGGTCTCGTTGACCAGTCTGAAACATGCTAATGAGATCGCTCGAAACGATCATTTTACGCGGGACTACCGCGTTTATATACCAGCTCGCGAAGTCGAGATAGACGGAGTGATCACGGATCCAAGTCTGACATGCGAGGACATTCTCAAACATGGGGTCGGATGTTTTAAAGATCCCTTGCTTAAGAATGTCAAGATACTGGACTGCAAACGTTTGCATTCAGTATCGATCGCCGCGGATGGGACAAAGTCTTATCCCCACTCGGACTCGTATCGGGTGACCTTCTCCGGCTCGGCTTTGCCGAAATTCGTTCTCCTGGACAGGGTTCGTCTACCTGTACGACTTTTTGTACCACGGGTAATGAATTGCACTAGTTGTCAACAACTAGGACACACAGCTTCCCATTGTGGAAATCGGCCCCGCTGCTCGAAGTGTGGAGAGAGTCATGCGGATGGCGTTTGCGACAGAGACATTGAAAAGTGTCTTTACTGTGGGGCGGCCCCGCATGACCTCACAGCATGTTCTGCGTATAAATTGCGTGGAGATCATTTGAAACGATCTCTCAAGCAACGATCAAACCGCTCGTTCGCAGAAATGCTGAAAATCGCCACACCACCTGAACAGAACCCCTACACATGCTTGTCTGCGGACGATTGCGACTCTGACGATCCTCAAGAAGGTACATCTTCAACTGTCCCTCGTAGTTTTGGGAATAGGAAAAATATAACATC
Organism: Malaya genurostris; assembly: GCF_030247185.1. Classification (NCBI taxonomy): domain Eukaryota; kingdom Metazoa; phylum Arthropoda; class Insecta; order Diptera; family Culicidae; genus Malaya; species Malaya genurostris. The sequence goes on along the minus strand of NC_080571.1, from coordinate 304,459,232 downwards.
TCCTAAACTCTCTAGCAAGGGTTCGAAGGTATCTCTTGAAGGCCCTCCAAAAGTAACAGCAGAAGGAAGTGTTGGTAAAAAAAACGAAAAGAAGAAGCCAAAAGCTCCTAGTTCCGGAGACTTGAAATCGGGGAAAGAATATCCAACACTTCCGGGGACACCCAAAACCCCGAAAGTCCCCAAGGAACCAGAAAACACATCAAGTGCTGGACTTGTAAAATTCAGTGACATTGTGGACTTTATATTTTCCGTCTTCAACATTTCTGACCCCCTAAAAGGTATTTTGATTATTTTTCTGCCAAAAGTTAAAATGTTTTTGATGCAGCTGACTGCAAAATGGCCCCTCCTCTCAGCAATCGTTTCCTTCGATGGCTAATTTTTCGAACGAGGTCAAGGATTCGATCACTGTTTTACAGTGGAACGGTAGAAGTATCATCCCGAAAATAGATCCTTTTAAATACTTAGTAAATAATCTGAAATGTGACGCATTTGCATTGTGCGAAACTTGGTTAACTTCTGATGTATCACTAAACTTCCACGATTTTAACATTATTCGCCTGGATCGAGATAATCCCTACGGAGGAGTACTTTTGGGGATCAAAAAGTGCTATTCCTTCTTTCGAATTAACCTCCCCTCGATATCAGGTATTGAAGTTGTCGCATGTCATGTCACAATTAAGGGCAAGGACCTTTGTATTGCTTCCATCTATATTCCCCCTAGAGCCTCAGTTGGGTACCACTGGCTCAGCAGTATCATGCAACTTCTTCCCGCACCGACGTTAGTTTTAGGTGACTTTAACTCTCACGGTACGGGATGGGGTTGTCTTCATGATGATAACAGATCAGCTATGATCCATGATATTTGCGACAACTTCAATATGACAATCAGGGCTGGCAAAATCACGATCAAAAAATCATCAAATCACGATCACTACTGATCATGAATCACTTGTGATCTTTCCTTTAAAGATCACTACTGATCTGATCTTTTTATGATCAGTTGATCAGTCATCTCCAAATCACATCTAGGACGATCGGCAATGATCTTCCGTTACACAAAATCACTGCTGATTTTGAAACACAGCTGATCTAGATTTTTGTAAGATCAATCATTGGATGATTTGATCTGTTTTGAGCATTGTGACAAAAATCAAACGTGATCGTGATCAGACATGAATGCAAATTGATTTACTTTTTAAATCGTTGATGTTGTGTTTCATCTGGTGAGGGGTGCGAAAATTGATGACAATAGAAAATTATGCATCCAACAAAAGATTAGCGGTACGTAATAGGGCGTGTCAATGGGACTTCAAAATCAATAAATTTTGATGTTTCGAATGCGTGGAGGTGTTCAAATCGGAGAAAATTTTCTATTTTGTAGCTTTTGGGAATCTAATGATGGGTGAAAGAGCGTGTCAATGGGGTTTGAAAATCAATAAGTTTTGATGTTTCGAATGCGTGGAGGTGTTCAAATCGGAGAAAATTTTCTGTTTTGTCGCTTTTGGGAATCTAATGATGGGTGAAAGAGCGTGTCAATGGGGTTTAAAAATCAATAAGTTTTGATGTTTCGAATGCGTGGAGGTGTTCAAATCGGAGAAAATATTCTGTTTTGTCGCTTTTGGGAATCTAATGATGGGTGAAAGAGCGTGTCAATGGGGTTTAAAAATCAATAAGTTTTGATGTTTCGAATGCGTGGAGGTGTTCAAATCGGAGAAAATTTTCTGTTTTGTCGCTTTTGGGAATCTAATGATGGGTGAAAGAGCGTGTCAATGGGGCTTCAAAATCAATAAGTTTTGATGTTTCGAATGCGTGGAGGTGTTCAAATCGGAGAAAATTTTCTGTTTTGTCGCTTTTGGGAATCTAATGATGGGTGAAAGAGCGTGTCAATGGGGTTTAAAAATCAATAAGTTTTGATGTTTCGAATGCGTGGAGGTGTTCATATCGGAGAAAATATTCTGTTTTGTCGCTTTTGGGAATCTAATGATGGGTGAAAGAGCGTGTCAATGGGGTTTAAAAATCAATAAGTTTTGATGTTTCGAATGCGTGGAGGTGTTCAAATCGGAGAAAATTTTCTGTTTTGTCGCTTTTGGGAATCTAATGATGGGTGAAAGAGCGTGTCAATGGGGCTTCAAAATCAATAAGTTTTGATGTTTCGAATGCGCGGAGGTGTTCAAATCGGAGAAAATTTTCTGTTTTGTCGCTTTTGGGAATCTAATGATGGGTGAAAGAGCGTGTCAATGGGGTTTAAAAATCAATAAGTTTTGATGTTTCGAATGCGTGGAGGTGTTCAAATCGGAGAAAATTTTCTGTTTTGTCGCTTTTGGGAATCTAATGATGGGTGAAAGAGTGTGTCAATGGGGTTTGAAAATCAATAAGTTTTGATGTTTCGAATGCGTGGAGGTGTTCAAATCGGAGAAAATTTTCTGTTTTGTCGCTTTTGGGAATCTAATGATGGGTGAAAGAGCGTGTCAATGGGGTTTAAAAATCAATAAGTTTTGATGTTTCGAATGCGTGGAGGTGTTCAAATCGGAGAAAATTTTCTGTTTTGTCGCTTTTGGGAATCTAATGATGGGTGAAAGAGCGTGTCAATGGGGTTTAAAAATCAATAAGTTTTGATGTTTCGAATGCGTGGAGGTGTTCAAATCGGAGAAAATATTCTGTTTTGTCGCTTTTGGGAATCTAATGATGGGTGAAAGAGCGTGTCAATGGGGCTTCAAAATCAATAAGTTTTGATGTTTCGAATGCGTGGAGGTGTTCAAATCGGAGAAAATTTTCTGTTTTGTCGCTTTTGGGAATCTAATGATGGGTGAAAGAGTGTGTCAATGGGGTTTAAAAATCAATAAGTTTTGATGTTTCGAATGCGTGGAGGTGTTCAAATCGGAGAAAATATTCTGTTTTGTCGCTTTTGGGAATCTAATGATGGGTGAAAGAGCGTGTCAATGGGGTTTAAAAATCAATAAGTTTTGATGTTTCGAATGCGTGGAGGTGTTCAAATCGGAGAAAATATTCTGTTTTGTCGCTTTTGGGAATCTAATGATGGGTGAAAGAGCGTGTCAATGGGGTTTAAAAATCAATAAGTTTTGATGTTTCGAATGCGTGGAGGTGTTCAAATCGGAGAAAATATTCTGTTTTGTCGCTTTTGGGAATCTAATGATGGGTGAAAGAGCGTGTCAATGGGGTTTAAAAATCAATAAGTTTTGATGTTTCGAATGCGTGGAGGTGTTCAAATCGGAGAAAATATTCTGTTTTGTCGCTTTTGGGAATCTAATGATGGGTGAAAGAGCGTGTCAATGGGGTTTAAAAATCAATAAGTTTTGATGTTTCGAATGCGTGGAGGTGTTCAAATCGGAGAAAATTTTCTGTTTTGTCGCTTTTGGGAATCTAATGATGGGTGAAAGAGCGTGTCAATGGGGTTTAAAAATCAATAAGTTTTGATGTTTCGAATGCGTGGAGGTGTTCAAATCGGAGAAAATATTCTGTTTTGTCGCTTTTGGGAATCTAATGATGGGTGAAAGAGCGTGTCAATGGGGCTTCAAAATCAATAAGTTTTGATGTTTCGAATGCGTGGAGGTGTTCAAATCGGAGAAAATTTTCTGTTTTGTCGCTTTTGGGAATCTAATGATGGGTGAAAGAGCGTGTCAATGGGGTTTAAAAATCAATAAGTTTTGATGTTTCGAATGCGTGGAGGTGTTCAAATCGGAGAAAATATTCTGTTTTGTCGCTTTTGGGAATCTAATGATGGGTGAAAGAGCGTGTCAATGGGGTTTAAAAATCAATAAGTTTTGATGTTTCGAATGCGTGGAGGTGTTCAAATCGGAGAAAATTTTCTGTTTTGTCGCTTTTGGGAATCTAATGATGGGTGAAAGAGCGTGTCAATGGGGCTTCAAAATCAATAAGTTTTGATGTTTCGAATGCGTGGAGGTGTTCAAATCGGAGAAAATTTTCTGTTTTGTCGCTTTTGGGAATCTAATGATGGGTGAAAGAGCGTGTCAATGGGGTTTAAAAATCAATAAGTTTTGATGTTTCGAATGCGTGGAGGTGTTCATATCGGAGAAAATATTCTGTTTTGTCGCTTTTGGGAATCTAATGATGGGTGAAAGAGCGTGTCAATGGGGTTTAAAAATCAATAAGTTTTGATGTTTCGAATGCGTGGAGGTGTTCAAATCGGAGAAAATTTTCTGTTTTGTCGCTTTTGGGAATCTAATGATGGGTGAAAGAGCGTGTCAATGGGGCTTCAAAATCAATAAGTTTTGATGTTTCGAATGCGCGGAGGTGTTCAAATCGGAGAAAATTTTCTGTTTTGTCGCTTTTGGGAATCTAATGATGGGTGAAAGAGCGTGTCAATGGGGTTTAAAAATCAATAAGTTTTGATGTTTCGAATGCGTGGAGGTGTTCAAATCGGAGAAAATTTTCTGTTTTGTCGCTTTTGGGAATCTAATGATGGGTGAAAGAGTGTGTCAATGGGGTTTGAAAATCAATAAGTTTTGATGTTTCGAATGCGTGGAGGTGTTCAAATCGGAGAAAATTTTCTGTTTTGTCGCTTTTGGGAATCTAATGATGGGTGAAAGAGCGTGTCAATGGGGTTTAAAAATCAATAAGTTTTGATGTTTCGAATGCGTGGAGGTGTTCAAATCGGAGAAAATTTTCTGTTTTGTCGCTTTTGGGAATCTAATGATGGGTGAAAGAGCGTGTCAATGGGGTTTAAAAATCAATAAGTTTTGATGTTTCGAATGCGTGGAGGTGTTCAAATCGGAGAAAATATTCTGTTTTGTCGCTTTTGGGAATCTAATGATGGGTGAAAGAGCGTGTCAATGGGGCTTCAAAATCAATAAGTTTTGATGTTTCGAATGCGTGGAGGTGTTCAAATCGGAGAAAATTTTCTGTTTTGTCGCTTTTGGGAATCTAATGATGGGTGAAAGAGTGTGTCAATGGGGTTTGAAAATCAATAAGTTTTGATGTTTCGAATGCGTGGAGGTGTTCAAATCGGAGAAAATATTCTGTTTTGTCGCTTTTGGGAATCTAATGATGGGTGAAAGAGCGTGTCAATGGGGTTTAAAAATCAATAAGTTTTGATGTTTCGAATGCGTGGAGGTGTTCAAATCGGAGAAAATATTCTGTTTTGTCGCTTTTGGGAATCTAATGATGGGTGAAAGAGCGTGTCAATGGGGTTTAAAAATCAATAAGTTTTGATGTTTCGAATGCGTGGAGGTGTTCAAATCGGAGAAAATTTTCTGTTTTGTCGCTTTTGGGAATCTAATGATGGGTGAAAGAGCGTGTCAATGGGGCTTCAAAATCAATAAGTTTTGATGTTTCGAATGCGTGGAGGTGTTCAAATCGGAGAAAATTTTCTGTTTTGTCGCTTTTGGGAATCTAATGATGGGTGAAAGAGCGTGTCAATGGGGTTTAAAAATCAATAAGTTTTGATGTTTCGAATGCGTGGAGGTGTTCATATCGGAGAAAATATTCTGTTTTGTCGCTTTTGGGAATCTAATGATGGGTGAAAGAGCGTGTCAATGGGGTTTAAAAATCAATAAGTTTTGATGTTTCGAATGCGTGGAGGTGTTCAAATCGGAGAAAATTTTCTGTTTTGTCGCTTTTGGGAATCTAATGATGGGTGAAAGAGCGTGTCAATGGGGCTTCAAAATCAATAAGTTTTGATGTTTCGAATGCGCGGAGGTGTTCAAATCGGAGAAAATTTTCTGTTTTGTCGCTTTTGGGAATCTAATGATGGGTGAAAGAGCGTGTCAATGGGGTTTAAAAATCAATAAGTTTTGATGTTTCGAATGCGTGGAGGTGTTCAAATCGGAGAAAATTTTCTGTTTTGTCGCTTTTGGGAATCTAATGATGGGTGAAAGAGTGTGTCAATGGGGTTTGAAAATCAATAAGTTTTGATGTTTCGAATGCGTGGAGGTGTTCAAATCGGAGAAAATTTTCTGTTTTGTCGCTTTTGGGAATCTAATGATGGGTGAAAGAGCGTGTCAATGGGGTTTAAAAATCAATAAGTTTTGATGTTTCGAATGCGTGGAGGTGTTCAAATCGGAGAAAATTTTCTGTTTTGTCGCTTTTGGGAATCTAATGATGGGTGAAAGAGCGTGTCAATGGGGTTTAAAAATCAATAAGTTTTGATGTTTCGAATGCGTGGAGGTGTTCAAATCGGAGAAAATTTTCTGTTTTGTCGCTTTTGGGAATCTAATGATGGGTGAAAGAGCGTGTCAATGGGGCTTCAAAATCAATAAGTTTTGATGTTTCGAATGCGTGGAGGTGTTCAAATCGGAGAAAATTTTCTGTTTTGTCGCTTTTGGGAATCTAATGATGGGTGAAAGAGTGTGTCAATGGGGTTTGAAAATCAATAAGTTTTGATGTTTCGAATGCGTGGAGGTGTTCAAATCGGAGAAAATTTTCTGTTTTGTCGCTTTTGGGAATCTAATGATGGGTGAAAAGAGCGTGTCAATGGGGCTTCAAAATCAATAAGTTTTGATGTTTCGAATGCGCGGAGGTGTTCAAATCGGAGAAAATTTTCTGTTTTGTCGCTTTTGGGAATCTAATGATGGGTGAAAGAGCGTGTCAATGGGGCTTCAAAATCAATAAGTTTTGATGTTTCGAATGCGTGGAGGTGTTCAAATCGGAGAAAATTTTCTGTTTTGTCGCTTTTGGGAATCTAATGATGGGTGAAAGAGTGTGTCAATGGGGTTTGAAAATCAATAAGTTTTGATGTTTCGAATGCGTGGAGGTGTTCAAATCGGAGAAAATTTTCTGTTTTGTCGATTTTGGGAATCTAATGATGGGTGGAAGAGCGTGTCAATGGGGCTTCAAAATCAATAAGTTTTGATGTTTCGAATGCGTGGAGGTGTTCAAATCGGAGAAAATTTTCTGTTTTGTCGCTTTTGGGAATCTAATGATGGGTGAAAGAGCGTGTCAATGGGGCTTCAAAATCAATAAGTTTTGATGTTTCGAATGCGTGGAGGTGTTCAAATCGGAGAAAATATTCTGTTTTGTCGCGTTTGGGAATCTAATGATGGGTGATAGAGCCTGTCAATAGGATTATCAATCAAAAATCAAATCGAATCAAACGAGGTTTCTAAGGTTTCTTTTTTTTAATTTCGTGATACTACTTTTAAACTTGTCAAGCGATATTCAATTTTTTCTCGCACTTTCGATTACCATATGTTTGTAATGTTCGAAAATAAGCCGTGTAGAATTAATTCATATTCATTATGATTCTAAATTCTACAATAACGACCATGTTTATGTTAATGTAATCGAATTTTGAATGCATTTATAGTGTAATGCTTGCAAGGTTATGCTCAGAATAAAAATTATTGTTTATCCATTGTTGGTGTTAGAACGTGTGTTGAAAATAAAGCATTTTTTTGGTTCCAACAATAGTAAATACATTTTCATACATATACATATACATTTGATGTAACGTTCAAGCCATTTAGCATATATATATTATTCGATGGCAAACGATTTTGTTATCAATAGTCACATAAATTATGTTATGGCAATACTTAGTATGCTATATGTTTGATGTTACATATTTTCAACCAAAGCAACAAAAACTGTTTACGCTCCTAAGTTAACATAAGCCTGACTTTTTAAGAATTTCTATTTGCTGCAAGGGTAGCCTAGTATTGTAATGATGACTTTTTTATGGACATATTTAAGAAAACAATATAAGTTTCATTTAGAAGATTTTTGACAACTATTACCGAAAACCGGATTATAGTGACTTTGTTTTGCCATCAACTAAAAACACTTACAAATTGAAATATTTTTTGCGACAGTTTTGAAGTTTTCGCACCTTTTTTGCGCCGTCACTAATACGACCATTGCAACACTCCCCAGGTTTCCAATCTGGACAGCATAATATCACTAATTGGCATTATAGTCGCTCTGGAGACTGCTTTAATACCGGCTTTAGCAAAATACATACAAAAGATACAAATTAGAGTTCTAAATTTAAATTTTATAACTGCATTACAATTCATGTTATTACATTTCATAAAGTAGAAATCTATATTCAGTTTCATAATTATTTTCTATCAAATATATAAATTTGTTTGATTTTGATTTGATTTTGATTTGATTTTGATTTGATTTTGATTTGATTTTGATTTGATTTTGATTTGATTTTGATTTGATTTTGATTTGATTTTGATTTGATTTTGATTTGATTTTGATTTGATTTTGATTTGATTTTGATTTGATTTTGATTTGATTTTGATTTGATTTTGATTTGATTTTGATTTGATTTTGATTTGATTTTGATTTGATTTTGATTTGATTTTGATTTGATTTTGATTTGATTTTGATTTGATTTTGATTTGATTTTGATTTGATTTTGATTTGATTTTGATTTGATTTTGATTTGATTTTGATTTGATTTTGATTTGATTTTGATTTGATTTTGATTTGATTTTGATTTGATTTTGATTTGATTTTGATTTGATTTTGATTTGATTTTGATTTGATTTTGATTTGATTTTGATTTGATTTTGATTTGATTTTGATTTGATTTTGATTTGATTTTGATTTGATTTTGATTTGATTTTGATTTGATTTTGATTTGATTTTGATTTGATTTTGATTTGATTTTGATTTGATTTTGATTTGATTTTGATTTGATTTTGATTTGATTTTGATTTGATTTTGATTTGATTTTGATTTGATTTTGATTTGATTTTGATTTGATTTTGATTTGATTTTGATTTGATTTTGATTTGATTTTGATTTGATTTTGATTTGATTTTGATTTGATTTTGATTTGATTTTGATTTGATTTTGATTTGATTTTGATTTGATTTTGATTTGATTTTGATTTGATTTTGATTTGATTTTGATTTGATTTTGATTTGATTTTGATTTGATTTTGATTTGATTTTGATTTGATTTTGATTTGATTTTGATTTGATTTTGATTTGATTTTGATTTGATTTTGATTTGATTTTGATTTGATTTTGATTTGATTTTGATTTGATTTTGATTTGATTTTGATTTGATTTTGATTTGATTTTGATTTGATTTTGATTTGATTTTGATTTGATTTTGATTTGATTTTGATTTGATTTTGATTTGATTTTGATTTGATTTTGATTTGATTTTGATTTGATTTTGATTTGATTTTGATTTGATTTTGATTTGATTTTGATTTGATTTTGATTTGATTTTGATTTGATTTTGATTTGATTTTGATTTGATTTTGATTTGATTTTGATTTGATTTTGATTTGATTTTGATTTGATTTTGATTTGATTTTGATTTGATTTTGATTTGATTTTGATTTGATTTTGATTTGATTTTGATTTGATTTTGATTTGATTTTGATTTGATTTTGATTTGATTTTGATTTGATTTTGATTTGATTTTGATTTGATTTTGATTTGATTTTGATTTGATTTTGATTTGATTTTGATTTGATTTTGATTTGATTTTGATTTGATTTTGATTTGATTTTGATTTGATTTTGATTTGATTTTGATTTGATTTTGATTTGATTTTGATTTGATTTTGATTTGATTTTGATTTGATTTTGATTTGATTTTGATTTGATTTTGATTTGATTTTGATTTGATTTTGATTTGATTTTGATTTGATTTTGATTTGATTTTGATTTGATTTTGATTTGATTTTGATTTGATTTTGATTTGATTTTGATTTGATTTTGATTTGATTTTGATTTGATTTTGATTTGATTTTGATTTGATTTTGATTTGATTTTGATTTGATTTTGATTTGATTTTGATTTGATTTTGATTTGATTTTGATTTGATTTTGATTTGATTTTGATTTGATTTTGATTTGATTTTGATTTGATTTTGATTTGATTTTGATTTGATTTTGATTTGATTTTGATTTGATTTTGATTTGATTTTGATTTGATTTTGATTTGATTTTGATTTGATTTTGATTTGATTTTGATTTGATTTTGATTTGATTTTGATTTGATTTTGATTTGATTTTGATTTGATTTTGATTTGATTTTGATTTGATTTTGATTTGATTTTGATTTGATTTTGATTTGATTTTGATTTGATTTTGATTTGATTTTGATTTGATTTTGATTTGATTTTGATTTGATTTTGATTTGATTTTGATTTGATTTTGATTTGATTTTGATTTGATTTTGATTTGATTTTGATTTGATTTTGATTTGATTTTGATTTGATTTTGATTTGATTTTGATTTGATTTTGATTTGATTTTGATTTGATTTTGATTTGATTTTGATTTGATTTTGATTTGATTTTGATTTGATTTTGATTTGATTTTGATTTGATTTTGATTTGATTTTGATTTGATTTTGATTTGATTTTGATTTGATTTTGATTTGATTTTGATTTGATTTTGATTTGATTTTGATTTGATTTTGATTTGATTTTGATTTGATTTTGATTTGATTTTGATTTGATTTTGATTTGATTTTGATTTGATTTTGATTTGATTTTGATTTGATTTTGATTTGATTTTGATTTGATTTTGATTTGATTTTGATTTGATTTTGATTTGATTTTGATTTGATTTTGATTTGATTTTGATTTGATTTTGATTTGATTTTGATTTGATTTTGATTTGATTTTGATTTGATTTTGATTTGATTTTGATTTGATTTTGATTTGATTTTGATTTGATTTTGATTTGATTTTGATTTGATTTTGATTTGATTTTGATTTGATTTTGATTTGATTTTGATTTGATTTTGATTTGATTTTGATTTGATTTTGATTTGATTTTGATTTGATTTTGATTTGATTTTGATTTGATTTTGATTTGATTTTGATTTGATTTTGATTTGATTTTGATTTGATTTTGATTTGATTTTGATTTGATTTTGATTTGATTTTGATTTGATTTTGATTTGATTTTGATTTGATTTTGATTTGATTTTGATTTGATTTTGATTTGATTTTGATTTGATTTTGATTTGATTTTGATTTGATTTTGATTTGATTTTGATTTGATTTTGATTTGATTTTGATTTGATTTTGATTTGATTTTGATTTGATTTTGATTTGATTTTGATTTGATTTTGATTTGATTTTGATTTGATTTTGATTTGATTTTGATTTGATTTTGATTTGATTTTGATTTGATTTTGATTTGATTTTGATTTGATTTTGATTTGATTTTGATTTGATTTTGATTTGATTTTGATTTGATTTTGATTTGATTTTGATTTGATTTTGATTTGATTTTGATTTGATTTTGATTTGATTTTGATTTGATTTTGATTTGATTTTGATTTGATTTTGATTTGATTTTGATTTGATTTTGATTTGATTTTGATTTGATTTTGATTTGATTTTGATTTGATTTTGATTTGATTTTGATTTGATTTTGATTTGATTTTGATTTGATTTTGATTTGATTTTGATTTGATTTTGATTTGATTTTGATTTGATTTTGATTTGATTTTGATTTGATTTTGATTTGATTTTGATTTGATTTTGATTTGATTTTGATTTGATTTTGATTTGATTTTGATTTGATTTTGATTTGATTTTGATTTGATTTTGATTTGATTTTGATTTGATTTTGATTTGATTTTGATTTGATTTTGATTTGATTTTGATTTGATTTTGATTTGATTTTGATTTGATTTTGATTTGATTTTGATTTGATTTTGATTTGATTTTGATTTGATTTTGATTTGATTTTGATTTGATTTTGATTTGATTTTGATTTGATTTTGATTTGATTTTGATTTGATTTTGATTTGATTTTGATTTGATTTTGATTTGATTTTGATTTGATTTTGATTTGATTTTGATTTGATTTTGATTTGATTTTGATTTGATTTTGATTTGATTTTGATTTGATTTTGATTTGATTTTGATTTGATTTTGATTTGATTTTGATTTGATTTTGATTTGATTTTGATTTGATTTTGATTTGATTTTGATTTGATTTTGATTTGATTTTGATTTGATTTTGATTTGATTTTGATTTGATTTTGATTTGATTTTGATTTGATTTTGATTTGATTTTGATTTGATTTTGATTTGATTTTGATTTGATTTTGATTTGATTTTGATTTGATTTTGATTTGATTTTGATTTGATTTTGATTTGATTTTGATTTGATTTTGATTTGATTTTGATTTGATTTTGATTTGATTTTGATTTGATTTTGATTTGATTTTGATTTGATTTTGATTTGATTTTGATTTGATTTTGATTTGATTTTGATTTGATTTTGATTTGATTTTGATTTGATTTTGATTTGATTTTGATTTGATTTTGATTTGATTTTGATTTGATTTTGATTTGATTTTGATTTGATTTTGATTTGATTTTGATTTGATTTTGATTTGATTTTGATTTGATTTTGATTTGATTTTGATTTGATTTTGATTTGATTTTGATTTGATTTTGATTTGATTTTGATTTGATTTTGATTTGATTTTGATTTGATTTTGATTTGATTTTGATTTGATTTTGATTTGATTTTGATTTGATTTTGATTTGATTTTGATTTGATTTTGATTTGATTTTGATTTGATTTTGATTTGATTTTGATTTGATTTTGATTTGATTTTGATTTGATTTTGATTTGATTTTGATTTGATTTTGATTTGATTTTGATTTGATTTTGATTTGATTTTGATTTGATTTTGATTTGATTTTGATTTGATTTTGATTTGATTTTGATTTGATTTTGATTTGATTTTGATTTGATTTTGATTTGATTTTGATTTGATTTTGATTTGATTTTGATTTGATTTTGATTTGATTTTGATTTGATTTTGATTTGATTTTGATTTGATTTTGATTTGATTTTGATTTGATTTTGATTTGATTTTGATTTGATTTTGATTTGATTTTGATTTGATTTTGATTTGATTTTGATTTGATTTTGATTTGATTTTGATTTGATTTTGATTTGATTTTGATTTGATTTTGATTTGATTTTGATTTGATTTTGATTTGATTTTGATTTGATTTTGATTTGATTTTGATTTGATTTTGATTTGATTTTGATTTGATTTTGATTTGATTTTGATTTGATTTTGATTTGATTTTGATTTGATTTTGATTTGATTTTGATTTGATTTTGATTTGATTTTGATTTGATTTTGATTTGATTTTGATTTGATTTTGATTTGATTTTGATTTGATTTTGATTTGATTTTGATTTGATTTTGATTTGATTTTGATTTGATTTTGATTTGATTTTGATTTGATTTTGATTTGATTTTGATTTGATTTTGATTTGATTTTGATTTGATTTTGATTTGATTTTGATTTGATTTTGATTTGATTTTGATTTGATTTTGATTTGATTTTGATTTGATTTTGATTTGATTTTGATTTGATTTTGATTTGATTTTGATTTGATTTTGATTTGATTTTGATTTGATTTTGATTTGATTTTGATTTGATTTTGATTTGATTTTGATTTGATTTTGATTTGATTTTGATTTGATTTTGATTTGATTTTGATTTGATTTTGATTTGATTTTGATTTGATTTTGATTTGATTTTGATTTGATTTTGATTTGATTTTGATTTGATTTTGATTTGATTTTGATTTGATTTTGATTTGATTTTGATTTGATTTTGATTTGATTTTGATTTGATTTTGATTTGATTTTGATTTGATTTTGATTTGATTTTGATTTGATTTTGATTTGATTTTGATTTGATTTTGATTTGATTTTGATTTGATTTTGATTTGATTTTGATTTGATTTTGATTTGATTTTGATTTGATTTTGATTTGATTTTGATTTGATTTTGATTTGATTTTGATTTGATTTTGATTTGATTTTGATTTGATTTTGATTTGATTTTGATTTGATTTTGATTTGATTTTGATTTGATTTTGATTTGATTTTGATTTGATTTTGATTTGATTTTGATTTGATTTTGATTTGATTTTGATTTGATTTTGATTTGATTTTGATTTGATTTTGATTTGATTTTGATTTGATTTTGATTTGATTTTGATTTGATTTTGATTTGATTTTGATTTGATTTTGATTTGATTTTGATTTGATTTTGATTTGATTTTGATTTGATTTTGATTTGATTTTGATTTGATTTTGATTTGATTTTGATTTGATTTTGATTTGATTTTGATTTGATTTTGATTTGATTTTGATTTGATTTTGATTTGATTTTGATTTGATTTTGATTTGATTTTGATTTGATTTTGATTTGATTTTGATTTGATTTTGATTTGATTTTGATTTGATTTTGATTTGATTTTGATTTGATTTTGATTTGATTTTGATTTGATTTTGATTTGACACGCTCTTTCACCCATCATTAGATTCCCAAAAGCGACAAAATAGAAAATTTTCTCCGATTTGAACACCTCCACGCATTCGAAACATCAAAACTTATTGATTTTCAAACCCCATTGACACGCTCTTTCGCCCATCATTAGATTCCCAAAAGCGACAAAACAGAAAATTTTCTCCGATTTGAACACCTCCACGCATTCGAAACATCAAAACTTATTGATTTTCAAACCCCATTGACACGCTCTTTCACCCATCATTAGATTCCCAAAAGCGACAAAACAGAAAATTTTCTCCGATTTGAACACCTCCACGCATTCGAAACATCAAAACTTATTGATTTTGAAGCCCCATTGACACGCTCTTTCACCCATCATTAGATTCCCAAAAGCGACAAAACTGAAAATTTTCTCCGATTTGAACACCTCCACGCATTCGAATCATCAAAACTTATTGATTTTGAAGCCCCATCGACACGCTCTTTCACCCATCATTAGATTCCCAAAAGCGACAAAACAGAAAATTTTCTCCGATTTGAACACCTCCACGCATTCGAAACATCAAAACTTATTGATTTTGAAGCCCCATTGACACGCTCTTTCACCCATCATTAGATTCCCAAAAGCGACAAAACAGAAAATTTTCTCCGATTTGAACACCTCCACGCATTCGAAACATCAAAACTTATTGATTTTGAAGCCCCATTGACACGCTCTTTCACCCATCATTAGATTCCCAAAAGCGACAAAACAGAAAATTTTCTCCGATTTGAACACCTCCACGCATTCGAAACATCAAAACTTATTGATTTTGAAGCCCCATTGACACGCTCTTTCACCCATCATTAGATTCCCAAAAGCGACAAAATAGAAAATTTTCTCCGATTTGAACACCTCCACGCATTCGAAACATCAAAACTTATTGATTTTGAAGCCCCATTGACACGCTCTTTCACCCATCATTAGATTCCCAAAAGCGACAAAACAGAAAATTTTCACTGATTTGAACACTCGCACGCATATCACCTGCATTATGCAAAATTTATACAATTGTATCATTTGCTCACCCCTTTGTACAATTTTTGCTGATCCTCATCAAAAACGATTTTCTGCTCAAATCATTTCTGATCGCATCAGTAGTGATTTTTTGGAATTAAAATCTTCTCTGATTTCCTAATTCCATAATCATGATCTTACACGAAATCAAATCACATAAGGATCAGATGAGTGCGATTATGTAACGACGATTTTTCTTTAGGCTAGGATCAGTAGTGATCAAATCAGTAGTGATTTTTTAAAGTTCAAGATCAGTGATCTTAAGATCAGCAGTGATCGTCGATCACTGGTGATTTTTGATTTTTGGTGATTTTTCCAGCCCTGATGACAATCTTGAATACGGGAGAAATGACACGAATTCCTGCACCACCAGCAAGACCAAGTGCGCTGGACTTATCCCTTTGCTCGACATCGCTACGGTTGGATTGCACGTGGAAGGTAATCCCTGATCCCCACGGTAGCGATCATCTGCCTAACGTAATTTCAATCGCCAGCGGATTAAGACCATCGGAAACAATCAATGTTTTGTATGACCTCACACGAAATATTGATTGGAAATGCTACGCAATATCGATATCTGAGAAACTAGAAACAACACAAGAACTTCCTCCGGAGGAAGAGTATACGTTTATGGCTGGCTTGATTCTCGACACTGCGATTCAAGCTCAGACGAAACGTATACCCGGCGCGAGTACTAACATTCGTCCTCCCAACCCGTGGTGGGACAAAGAGTGCTCATCACTGAACGCGGAAAGATCTACCTGTCAAAAAGTTCAGAAAATATGGAACACCTGATAATTATAGAAATTACGCAGCGCTAGATAAGCAAATGAAGAACTTAGTTAAAGCAAAGAAACTAGGTTACTGGCGACGGTTTGTTGACAGATTAACAAAAGAAACATCGATGAGCATTCTTTGGAACACAGCCCGACGAATGCGCAACCAAAACACAACGAACGAAAGCGAGGAATATTCTAACCGCTGGATATTCGATTTCGCTAAAAAAGTATGTCCTGATTCTGTTCCGGAACAGAAGATATCCCGCGCCGCGACTTCGAATACAAACGAAACACCGTTTTCGATGGTAGAGTTCTCACTTGCGCTCTTGTCGTGTAACAATAAAGCCCCGGGGTTAGACAGAAATAAATTCAACTTGTTGAAAAATCTTCCTGACTCTGCCAAAAGGCGCTTGCTGAATTTATTTAACAAGTTCCTCGAGGCTAATATTGTTCCACACGACTGGAGACAAGTGAGAGTTAACGCCATTCAAAAACCTGGGAAACCAGCCTCCGATCACAATTCGTATCGGCCGATTGCTATGCTTTCCTGTATCCGGAAGTTGTTCGAAAAAATGATTCTCTTCCGTCTAGACAATTAGGTCGAGACTAATGGTTTATTTTCAGATACACAATTCGGCTTCCGCAGGGGTAAAGGAACGAACGATTGTCTTGCGTTGCTCTCAACCGAAATTCAAATGGCATTTGCTAGTAAAGAACAAATGGCATCAGTATTTCTAGATATCAAGGAGGCTTTTGATTCAATTTCTATAAATATCCTATTTAAGAAGCTGCACCAGCATGGTCTTTCGCCGGTTTTGAACACCTTTTTATATAATCTATTGTCCGAGAAACACATGTATTTTGAACATGGTGATTTGTCGACAATACGATTCAGTTACATGGGTCTTTCTCAGGGCTCATGCTTAAGCCCCCTTTTATACAACTTTTACGTAAACAACATTGATGAATGTATCAACACATCTTGCACGCTAAGACAACTTGCCGACGAAAGCGTTGTGTCCATTATAGGACCCAAAGCTTCCGATCTCCAAGGACCATTACAAGATACTCTCGACAACTTGTCGACATGGGCTCTTCAAATGGGTATCGAGTTCTCTACGGAGAAAACTGAGCTGGTCTTATTTTCAAGAAAGCGAGAACCAGCACAATTACAGCTTCAACTAGGGGGTGAAACCATAGCTCAGATCTTCACATTTAAATATCTCGGGGTCTGGTTCGACTCCAAAGGCACCTGGGGATGTCACATTAGGTATCTGAAACAAAAATTCCAGCAGAGAATCAATTTTCTTCGCACAATAACCGGAACTTCTGCTTCCGATCCGCCGCGAACACCCATTTCATTAAACTGGAAAGAATTCAGTATCGTTATTTGCGTATTGCCTTTGGTTGCATGCAGTCGACTCATACGATGAGTCTCGAAGTGCTCGCGGGCGTCTTACCGTTGAAAAATCGATTCTGGGATCTCTCATATCGATTGCTAATCCGATGCGATATCTTGAATCCAATGGTGATTGAAAACTTTGAAAGGCTTATCGAGCTTAATTCTCAGACCCGTTTTATGTCCTTGTATTTTGATTACATGGCTCAGAATATTAATCTTTCTTCGTTTGTTCAAAACCGTGCTCATTTCTTGGATACTTCTAATTCTACTGTGTTTTTCGACACATCCATGAGAGAAGAAATTCGTGGAATCCCGGATCACGTACGCCCTCAAGTGGCCCCAAATATTTTTTATAATAAATTCAGAACAGTCAACTGTGAAAAGATGTTTTACACTGACGGATCAAACATCAACACAGGCTTCGGAATCTTCCACAGGCTCGGAATCTTCAATCAGAACAGGCTTCGGAATCTTCAATCAGAACATCACCGCTTCGTACAAACTCAGTGATCCGGTTTCAGTTTACGTCGCAGAATTAGCTGCTATTCAGTACACCCTCGAGATCATTGAAAGCTTGCCCAAAGACCATTACTTCATTGTCACGGACAGTCTAAGCTCAATAGAAGCTCTCCGGGCAATGAAGCCAGGAAAGTATCCCCCATATTTCCTGGGGAAAATACGGGATCATTTGAGAATTTTATCTGAACGGTCTTATTTAATATCGTTAGTCTGGGTCCCTTCGCATTGTTCCATTCCGGGTAATGAAAAGGCAGACTCATTGGCTAAGGTGGGCGCATTAGAAGGTGATATTTATGAAAGACCAATCTGCTTCAATGAATTTTTCAGTATCTCTCGTCAGAAAACTCTCGAAAGTTGGCAAACTTCATGGAGCAATGGCGAACTGGGACGATGGCTGCATTCCATTATCCCTAGGGTATCGACGAAACCTTGGTTCAGGGGGATGAACGTGAGTCGTGACTTCATTCGTGTGATGTCTCGGCTCATGTCAAACCATTACACATTCAACGCGCATCTCCAACGTATTGGAATCGCGGAGAGCGGTCTCTGCGCTTGCGGCGACGGTTATCAGGACATCGAGCATGTCGTATGGACGTGTACGGAGTATCGTGACGCCAGGTCTTTATTAAAGGGCTCCCTAAGGGCCCGAGGTAGACCACCAGAAGTTCCGGTCCGAGATGTGTTGGCTAGTCGGGATATCTCTTATATGCTTCTTATATACCAGTACCTCAAACACATTAATATCCAAGTGTAATCTGTTATACCTCGCTCAGAAAGTATAATCTCCACCTACAGGTTCGACACTAACATCCGCCCGATTCTCTCGATCACCGTCCCTGTCCACCATCTTCATTGGAACTAACAAGATCTTTTTTGTCACTAACTTTTCGTTCCCCCTTTCCCCGTCTCTTCACCATCTCGATGGCAACTAATTAGATCTCTGTAGTTTTCAGACATTTTGTTTCCATACCCCCTATTTACCTCGGTTTCCACAATATTTACTTTTTTTATTTTTTCATCTCTTCGTACCATCACCATCACCGCCTACGGTCATACGCTCCAGTCGATGACCAGCATGCGGGCCACCCGCCGGGCCTTCGTAGCCTGGGGGTGTTTCCCGCGGACCCACACGAACCGAAAGGAAGCGGCCATAGATAGCACCATCTGGAAGTCATGCAATATTAAATTCACCGACCACTACCGAACGCCAGCTAAAAGCTTTTTTCAAAAATTCTAGACGACATAATCTAATGATACTATTCTAGTTTTAAGTTAGTCATTAATTAAGATTAGGAAATACCCTTGGCATCTTAGAGCTTAAGCAGTGTGCCTAAAAATATATATTATACTCTTGAATAAAAAAAAAAAAATTAAAGTGAATGGGGAACAAATACTCATGCAGTGATAATCGTCAAAACTCAATTCGCGATGAATCGTTCGTGCTTTATTTGAAGCAAGCAAATTAAGACGTTTTCGTCTATAGTTTTATGTGTGTGTTGAACCTTATCCTACCACTCTCCCACTACTGCTACCCACCAAGTTTTGATGAATATAGGGTAAGGGCTCCCTATTTCATCTCATTTGTAAGGACGTCGCCTTCAAACAACGATTTAGACACTGAAATCACTGTAACTATTTCATATTACTGCTTCATTCGCCTTGCTCCACGTTGAGAATAGATTCACATTTCTTGAAAATTCAACTAATATTTATAAAACAGCTAAAAACACTAATGATGTTTTCACAACTCTGCTCCTAATTTCATCTCAATGGATTTTTATCCATCATATCGTGGATCTTTTATTCATCCTATAAATTATCAATGGCGACAGCAATCAAAACAAAATATTTCACTATTACACTCTCACCCGCACACGCATGGCTGCCAGCTGGAAAAATATGGCTGGACAGACATTCTGGTGACCGACTGCCTCACCGCTGCCAGATATAAAACTCAAACGATACAACCGTACCCACCAGGATTTTTCCACATTATTATTATTGGTAAAAAATTTACTCGTTGAATTATCTAATTAATGGGGCAATGGCTTACGGAGAACTAAAGATTTATCTTTTAACATTATTTTATTAGTGAAAACAGATAGAACAGATATAGACTTTCTATGCAAAGTAATATATATTTTCTATGAAAATATCTGGCATCTCTGTGCACAGCCGATGAAGCACACACACACACTTCACAGCGTTATGTTGGCGTAAAGCGGAATGAAACCAGTGTTACTAGATTTGCCACAATGGTTATTTCATTAGTATTTAACACGTTCTTTCTGGTAATATTCGAAGCAAAAACAGTTTTATTGAAATATTTTTATCAATAATATAATTAAACTAATGTACGGATATCGAAAACATACTTAGAACCAAAAACCCGGATACGAAGCTGCGTCAATGCGGGGCAGTTACATATCAGATGATATGAAGTACCGTAATCGCATTCACACAAATCACACGAATAATACTCAGCACGTTAAATAGTAGCCATGTGATAATTGAGTTTGCAATGTCCAGTCAGAGCTCTGACCAGAATACTGCAATGATGCTTGGAGAAATGCAGTAGACACTTTGACATTTTCAGATTTAAATCTGGTAGAAATGCTTTTGTCTGAGCGCAAGTTTGCAAGCTGCGCCAGTAGCTGGCATGTTTGGATGCAGCCCAAGAACGAATCTTGTGCTTTATCCAACTAGTTGAAAGTGGTAAAGCTGGTTCAGGACCAACGAAATCATTCGTTGCACCAGCTCTAGCCAACTCATCAGCCCATTCATTTCCAGTAATACCAGAATGGCCGGGTACCCATAAGAAGTAAACAGCATTTGAAATGCTGAGGTCCTCGATTTGAGTTCGACATGCGATCACTAGATTAGACCGTGAGTCATTCGAACTGAGTGCTTTTAAGGCTGCCTGACTGTCGGAACAAAAATAAATACGTTTACCACAGATCCTCTGCTGAAGTGCCGGTTGTACTCCACACAGAATCGCGTAGATTTCTGCTTGGAACACAGTACAGTATCTACCAAGCGAATGAGACTGCTCCAGCCTCATTTCACGACAGTAGACACCAGCACCAGCACGACCATTCAACAGAGAACCGTCCGTATAACAAACTATGTGTTCATCAAGTTGTCGTTCCAGACAACCGGACAACCATTCCTCACGAAGAGGATAGCTCACATTGAATGTTTTGAAAGGAAAACTGCATGTGAGAGTTAGGTCACTAGGAGCGAGTAAATACTCATCCCACGTAACCATTTGAGACCACAAGCGAGTGTGGCTGGTAGCATAATCTAATGGGTTACTGTTCCAAAGCCCTGTAACCCTAAGACGGTATGCACAAGATAATGCTTCTTGTTTTAGGAACACATGTAGTGGTTTAATGCACAGTAGCGCCTCTAGAGCAGCAGTAGGAGTTGTCGTGAATGCTCCTGTCATCGCCATTAGGACCATCCTTTGGAGATGATTTAGCTTTGACTGAACTGTCGCGACTTCTCCTTTCTGCCACCATACAAGACATCCATATGCTAAAATTGGTCTAACAATAGTTGTGTAGATCCAATGAATATATCTGGGTTTGAGTCCCCATGATTTTCCAAAAGCTCGTCTGCATTGGCCGAAAGTCATGCAAGCTCTTTTAATCCTGAAGTCAATGTGAGCAGACCAATTCAGTTTTGAGTCAAGAATAACCCCGACGTATTTAACTTGATCGACCACAGTAACCTCTGAACCGAAGAACTGTAACGGACGAGCTCCTGTGATTATCCTACGATGAGTGAAAAGCACCATTGATGTTTTGCCCGGATTTACAGATAATCCAACCTGACAACACCATTGTTCAACAGATCGCAGGGCTTGCTGCATTAAATCAAAGAGAGTGTTAATGCTTATACCGGTCATCAATATATGATAATCGTCGGCAAAACCATAAGTCGGAAATCCAAGGTTATTAAGTTTCCTCAACAAACCATCAGCGACTAGGTTCCATAAAAGTGGGGATAGTACACCACCTTGAGGACACCCACAGACATTCAGTTTTCTAATCTTTGCTTGCCGAAGCGATGAACAAAGAAGTCGATTGCTAAGCATTGCGTGTATCCAATTTGTGATACTTGAAGGTATGCCATGACCACGGGCTGCTTCCAGAATTGAATTGAAAGACACGTTATCAAAGGCACCTTCAATATCTAGGAAAACTCCCAAGCAAGATTGCTTTTGTGAGAAAGCTTTTTCAATATTGTACACAACATCATGTAACAGGGTTGTAGTGGACTTTCCACGCTGGTAAGCATGTTGCATTCCATGTAGCGGATGCACGCCCAAACTAACATTCCTGATATAGTGATCGACTATGCGTTCCACTGTTTTAAGAAGAAATGAGCTAAGACTGATAGGCCTGAAACTCTTCGCTTCCTCATAAGTGTCGCGACCGCCTTTGGGAATAAATTTGACAATTATTTCCTGCCAGGCTCTTGGAATATATCCAGTCGCAAGACTAGAAGTAAGTATTTTCTTCAAAACATGTTTGAAATGTTCATACCCTTTCTGCAGTAACACTGGGAAAACTCCATCCTTTCCAGGAGACTTGTACGGAGCAAAACTCTCAACTGCCCATTTGACCGATTCAATCGTCACAACGCTTCGAGCAAGGGCCCAAGAATCGTAACTACCTGAAAAAGTCTCGGGAAGAGCTGTCGGTGATGGATCCATACATCCTGGAAAGTGAGTGTTAAAAAGATAGTGAAGTACATCACCTTCATCAGACAAGTGTTCACCATCTGAAGTTCTTAAGAAACTGGCATTAAAGTCCTTAGACTTCGAAAGTAACTTATTTAATCTGCTAGCCTCGTTGAGACTAGAGACATTTGTGCAGAGGCTTTTCCAACCACTTCGCTCAGACGATCGAAGAGCATTTTTGTAAGCCCTTCGAGCCGACACGAATGCCTCCGACCCATCTCTGCGTCGGTGGTTCCAAGCTCTTATGCATAGTTTCCTTAGTCTAGCAAGTTCAGCATTCCACCAAGAAGTTCCTCTAGTAGCTCGCACAATCCGAAGTGGACAAGCCTCTTCATATGCTGCAACTATGAGTGAGTTTGTCTCGTCGACAACATTTTCCAAATCAATTGGGGTTTCAATTGTTGGTTGGTACCCGTAAAATCTAGTCGCCAAGCCCTCTTCATAGAGGTCCCAGTTTGTAGATTTGGGATTACGATATGTGATAATATCAAATTTAACGTTTGAATGATCAAAGAATATGTACTTATGATCAGACAACGAAGGTTCGAGCTCATCGGAGACGAGCCAATTTACCAACTCATGCGCAATTCTATCAGAGCAGAGAGTTACGTCCAAAACCTCCTCTCTCCCAGATCTCGCAAAAGTTGGACGGTTTCCTGCATTGACTATGTGCAGGTTTGTACTGCTCACAAATTCCATCATATCAGAGCCTCTCGAATTTATATCTGTGCTGCCCCATATGATATGGTGAGCATTTATGTCACTGCCGATTACAAGCGGTAAATCACTCTTGCAGCAGTATGATACAACCTTTTTGAAGTCATCGCTTGGCGAAGGTTGGTTATGCGGTAAATATGCCGAAGTTTCCCTTTTGGAAATATGGTTCTTGAACCAAAGCTATAGAAGCTTTACCTTCTTGCAGAAGTCTGGATAGATTCATAGTTGCTGTACGTTTATGCTGAAGATTGATTTGTGCCACTCTAACCATTATCAATCAGAGTAACGAACATTCCACCTTCAGCACTTATCGTACAACAACTACAAGAAACCAAATATATTGGCTTATAATCGCCTATAGCGAACCATGTAAGGATTTTTTTAAATGTTTTAATCATTTAAATCCCACGAGTTGCGAAGAAAGAAGTCGTCCACTGTGTCAGAGCTTCGCTTAACACAGTAAGGGAAAATCCCAAGATATTCCGTTCACGACTGCATTGTTTAACCTCCTGCAGCCATTCAGCCATCGGCACGGAAATACACCTTGACTTAGGAGTTCCTATTTTTGTGGCCTTTTACGACATGGAACAGGAAACCAGTGGATCAATTCTTGGTAAAAAATAATTCCGCCGGATGCCACACGGCTTACCTGTTTGGTGGACTTATACCACCGGTACAGGTGGACCGTAGCGTTATTCTTAGCCAGTTGGGAAACCGCTACCGACACTACACGGCTATCTAGGCTGCTCAGAGAGGGAAGTTGACATTGATGGTCAACTTCCATGGATGGAGATATAATACTGATAATTGTCGTAACATAAAATGAAAACGTTACCCAAAAATCACTCTTCGTTGAATTCATGATGAGAAGCAATACTTACCTTACCTAACAACTATAGACCTGGGGTCTCCTTTGCTGTATCAAGCATACGTCTCCACATAACTCGATCCATGGCTTCTCGTCGCCAACCACTCAAGGCACAGATGCTTCTGAGATCACCCTCCACTTGATCGATCCACCTTGTCCGCTGCGCTCCTCTTCTTCTTGTACCAGTCGGATTAGATTCAAGAACCATTTTCTCTGGGCTGTCGTCCTTATGACATGCCCAGCCCATCGTAGACGTGCGATTTTAGCTGTCCGGGTGGTTCTCCTAGCAGCTGTTGCAATTCGCGATTCATACGCCGTCTCCACGTTCCGTTTGCCATCTGCACTCCGCCATTGATGGCCCTCAGTACCATTCTTTCGAAAGCACTGAGGGCGCGTTGGTCCTCTGCCAGCATAGTCCAGGTCTCGTGGCCATAGAGAACAACCGGTCTAATGAGCGTTTTGTAGATGGTCAATTTCGTGCGGTGACGTACTTTTCTCGATCGAAGGGTTGTTCTGAGTCCAAAGTACGCACGATTCCCTGCCAAAATACGTCTCTGAATTTCTTTGCTGGTGTCATTATCGGCGGTCACATGTGAGCCCAAATACACGAACACGCACCTCGATATCGTCACCGTCTATTAATATTCGTGGTGGGAGGAGGAGTGTTTCTTCTCTAGGGCCTCTTCCGCTCATGTATTTTGTTTTTGACGCATTCATGGCCATTCCGATACGCCTAGCTTCAGCTTTCAGTCCGATGTAGTTTTCCGTCATCTTCTCAAGGTTACTTGTCACAATATCAACATCGTCAGCGAAGCCAAATAGTTGTACTGACTTTCGGAAGATCGTGCCACTCGTGTCGATCCTCGTTCTTCGAATCACACCTTCCAATATATTGAATAAGGTACAAGAGAGTCCATCACCTTGCCGTAGCCCTCTCCGAGATTCCAAGGGACTCGAGAGCGTCCCAGATACTCGGACGTAGCACATCACTCTATCCATCGTTGCTTTGACCAATCGCGTCAGTTTATCCGGGAAACTGTATTCGTGCATTATCTACCATGGCTGTTCTCGATCGATTGATTCGTATGCCGCTATGAAGTCAATGAATATGTGATGCGTGGGTACTTTGTATTCACGACACTTCTTGAGTACTTGTCTTATCGCGAATATGTGATCCGTAGTGGCGCGAGCTCCAGTAAATCCCGCTTGGTACGGCCCTACGAATTCCTTAGCTATTGGTGATAGACGACGGCAAAGGATTTGGGAGAGTAATTGCAACAATCTAGCTTATCGCCCTTTTTGTAGACGGGACATACCACTCCATCCATCCATTCCTGCGGTAGAATCTCCTCCTCCCAAATCCTAGAAATCATCCAGTGCAGCGCTCTAGCCAGTGCCTTTCCTCCATGTTTGAGCAGCTCGCCTGGCAACTGGTCTTTGCCCGCGGCTTTGTTGTTCTTCAGCTTGCCGATCTCCTCAATTATCTCCGACAGATCAGGGGCTGGGAATCTGTCGTCGGCTGAGCGTGCACCCAGATTGATTCCTGTACCGTCCTCTGTATCTTGTGCTTCGCCATTCAGATGCTCGTCATAGTACTGCTTCCACCTGTCGATCACCTCACGTTCGTTCGTGAGAAGGTTACCACTGGTATCTGCACATTTCGGCCTGTGGCGTGTAGCCTCTACGTGAGCGGTTCACCTTCTCATAGAACATCCGTGTGTCATTTGCGCGGTACAGCTGTTCCATCGCTTCGCGATCTTGGTCTTCCTGGTGGCGCTTTTTCTTCCGGAAAACCGTGTTCTGTCTGTTCCGCGCCTGTCTGTATCGTTCATCGTTCGCTCTAGTGCGGTGTTGCAGCATCCTCGCCCTTGCTGCATTCTTCTCTTCGACCAACTGCTGACATTCGCCGTCAAACCAGTCATTTCCTCGATTCGATAACCTCGTACCTAGAACGGTTGCAGCAGTGCTACTCACGGCGGACCTTATGTTCCTCCAGCCGTCTTCAAGAGTCGCCGCGCCAAGCTGCTCATCCGTTGGTAGCACTAGCTCCAGTTGTTGCGCGTATTCCTCTGCAGTACGAATGCTACGTAGCTGCTCGAGATTGAGTCCCGGCGTTCCTGTGCGACGAGTATTGTACACCGCCGGTAGTTTTGAGCGCTTACAAACTGCAACAAGGTGGTGATCAGAGACAATATTGGCACTGCGGTAGGTGCGGACGTTGATGACGTCGGAGAAGAATCGCCCGTCGATGAAAACGTGGTCGATTTGATTTTCCGTATGTTGATCAGGTGATCTCCAGGTGGCTTTGTGGATATCTTTGCGGGGGAAGAAGGTGCTTCGAACTACCATTCCTCGGGAGGCTGCAAATTTTACGCGTCGTTTACCGCTGTCGTTTGTTACCGCGTGCAGGCTCTCCAGCCCGATCACGGGCCTGTACATTGCCTGCCGGCATACCTGAGCATTCAAGTCGCCGATGACGAGTTTTACATCCCGCCGTGGACAGCTGTCGTAGATTCGTTCCAGCTGCGCGTAAAATGCTTCCTTCTCGTCATCGGGTGTCGTCCCCTGTGGGCAGTGCACGTTGATGATGCTATAATTGAAGAAACGGCCCTTGATCTTCTACGCATATCCTATCACTGATTGTCTGCCACCCAATCAAGCGTTGACGCATCTTGCCCAACACTTTCAAACCCGTTCCTAGAACGCTGGTTGTGCCACAGCTCTGGTAGAAGGTATCCGCTCGATACCCACTTTTCCACACCTTCTGTCCCGTCCAACAAAGTTCCTGCAGTGTTACGACATCGAAGCCGCGGATTTGAAGCTCATCATGCAGCATTCGGTCGTATCTTGGGAAGCCAAGCGATTTGCAGCTCCATGTGCCAAGCTTCCAATCGTAGTCCTTTGTTCGTTGCGTAGGTCTTTGCCGATTATTCCGAGTCGTATTTTTTACTTGATTGTGCGTAACATGCGTTTTCCGCGCGGCTTGTTAGGCCTGCACGAACCTCCTGTCTCGCCAGAGGGCCACCGTGTCAGCACTGTTTAGAGTCCCACACTGACACAAGGACGGTAATCAGCCTCTCCTAACATGGAGAACAGACGCTATTTCGAGCCGCTCCAACATTGTGAAGAGACGCTCGGGTAGGCTCGCTCTCTGTAAAGAGAAGGCAAGTCCCCCCTTCCCTGTCAGCATACGACCAAGGTCACACCGGGGTTGATTGAATTGCGCTTTGTCCAGTCGTTTACCAACCGAGAAATAATGCTTGCATTAATTTCAATATTTTTTGTTTAATCAAATTCCGTCAAATCTAAGGTTGAATGATTTAAAAACAAAATCGCATCTCTCTCGTTGATTGCTATCGAGAGACATAAGAAAATACATAGAGAAGATCTCTAACTCGCTTGAAACGTTCATGAGAATCATGCATTGCAAACATGAAGTTATGACTCGAAAATGCTTCGACAGCACATATGATGACATTATTTCGAATAAATAATATAATTCAGACAAAAGCTGTTTTGCTCGGTCAAAATATTTATAATTTAAACTAAATATTTTTACGTTCCGTCTTCGACACTGATGAGTCGAAGACGAAACGTAGGAATATGAAATGAATCATGTGCACTTTGCACAAACACCAAAAACCCCTGAATGATATTTGATAATTAAAATATCTAGCAGTCGAAGAAATCATCAAACACATCACATCCAAACTGCGTGACTTTTGACGAAGTGAAAATGCTGCATGCTGACGGAAAATTGAAATTTGATATGAACTCTATTTCCAAGAGTTTAATAAAGTCAAATCATAATTACGCCCTGTTGAAATGAAATAAATCGTTTTGATAGAACCAGCGAACAAAAATTTTTGAACCGCTCGAGAACAATGGAAGCTGTCAAGTTGTTCCCCGGTTGCATGTATTATGCCGCTTCGATTTTAGCCAAAAATGATCCGAAAACTTTTGATTATGGTGTATTATCTAAACATAAAAATACACTTTTCCTGAAATCATGACTTACTTTGCCAATTTGCAAAACCGGAATTTTGCCCCGATCAGATGCACATAACAAAATCATAACACAAATATATCAACAGTTGATATTTATAACAATTTGTGTTATTTTGAGATATTTAACAAATGAAAAAAGTTTAAAGGTAAAACTTATGATAACAATATAATAACAAAATCAGTTATGATGTTTTATTTTCGTTTGCAAGACTCATAATAACGTTCATTAATTGGAAAAATGAGTTCTTCCGTTACTTCATATCGAAACATAATGATCAGAATTTCAAAAAACTAAAACAATAAAGCAGATCACTAAATAAATTATTCATTTAATAAAAAAAATCATCCAACAATTTTGGATTGAATTGCTAATAGTTGGCTGTAATATAGTTTTTCTGTGTTAAATTTGCTATCTAATTTATTACAACTATTGTTATAAATTTCAGCTTTCGGACTTCTGTAGTTATATCAAGTTCAATAATAATTGAGATACAAACGTTTCAAAATCTGTTACGATTTTGTTCCCGCTAGAGACTTTTTGGTTATGATTTTTGTTATTTTAACAGCTTACCAGCCAAAAGTATTTCAAAATATGTTACAAAATATTTCTGAAATAAATTACTCCAGTTGTTATAATTCTGTTATTACCATCTGATCGGGGCCCGTGCACATAATTATGAAAAAAATGGCAACTACAAGTTTAGTGAGAGCTTTCGGAAAAAAGAACTTAACTATCGATTCCTTGAAAAGGTACAATACGAAACGAAACGTTGGAAAAGATAAACATAAAAGAGTTCTTGATTTAAAAGCTGAAAGTTCGAAATACAACCTTTTAATAATCGAAACGGTGTAAGAAGATGTGAATCACAGATACTCCGAATAATAATATAATAAAATTTTATCGTATTATCGTCAGGTATTCGAATGCATATTTTTTTTGCTGCAAGCATCGCCAGTCGAGCAATAGCTTCGTGAGCTAGGTATGTTTATCTAAGCACTTTTAAAACTTTCTCGAATTAGGAAGAGCGAAAAATATGGTATGGACCTGGCAAACCTGGATGCGCTTTTTCGTCCCAATTGGCCCGGTGGTTGTTGAACGCTTGCTATTTGCTCCTTTTCCACAGTAGCTCGAACATGTGTTCCACCAATGATAAAATTTTCATGTTCCTTTAATTAAAACTACGGTGCAACATGTGTAGTCAAGTGCAAACATTTTCATCACACAGACACACAAACAAATTGCGGTTGCACGAACTAATGCTAAGCCGGGATCGTTGGGGGAAATTGCACGTCACGTTCTCCGTAAGGCTTCGGACAACACAGAAATCGGTTCATTGTGGAATGATGTATGGAAAGAAGGAACAAGTTTTAGCTCCCGGTGGTGCTTGCAAACACGTAGCTAATCAACCGACCATTTCCCAAAGGAAGCTCTGTCTGCTCGTTAATTGATGGGTATCAGATTCAACCTTACCGTTCCGACCCTCCGTCACAGCACAGGACGCTGGGGTGAATGATGTGAAAACTCTCAACATATTCACAAAGTTGGTGAAACACAGCATACAGAAGGTTGGCCAATGTGTTGATAAAAATATAATTGCCGGGAATATGATCTGAAAATTTTCAAACGGTTCATGTGTAGCAAGGTCTTGAATCAACTCAACTCGGCAACTCGACTCTTTTAGCGTGGACCGAAAAAGCCATACAGAGTTTTGCCATTATCGGCCGTCATGTCTGGGTGATCCACTTCGTTCCGAACACTACTGCTCCGTGTTGCAGTAGATCGAAACAGACAGCCAATATGGATGTATAGGTCCATCGTATCTGTTTCTGGCCGACACACAGACAATTCGACTGACGGCTAAACAATATTGTTACTAAAGTTTTCAATTTATGGTAGCGCCATTTCACAAACCATTGAGCAAATTATTTTAAGTGGATATGTTGTGTTGCAGAATCGAATACAAGCCGGTTGTAAAATAGGAAAACCGAGCTCAAGATTGCGAATGATAATAACGAGCCATTAGACCTATCACTTTGCTGCCGGTATTCCGAGTGAATGTTTCACCGCTCACCTAGAGATGCGCACAGAGTTCGGGTTGTTACTGAAGACGGCCGGAGGGGAAACAATCTGTTCTGACACAACTTGCCGTGGCAGCTTCCGAAACAGGTGAACAGAACCCACAGTCGGCAATCGGAGAAACAGGAAAGAGTTTTGACATAAACATGAAATAAATTTAGATGCAAACTTTCTCGTTTTTATTGCCGAGCTGTCGACTTCCGGTGTGGAAAATAACAGAATATTCCAACGGAAACTGAGCGAAATTTATGATCGGCCTCCGGCTATTGTACTTTGGTTCGGAGCAAGCCCGCAGCTTTCTTTCGTTAGTAGTTCTGTCTGTAGTCGGCTGGGCAGTCTAATCTAGTATTTGTAACTGCTCAATGTCTGGTCATCACTCATTGGACTATCTGGCTTCTATAAAATTTGAAATTTTTATTGTTTGATTTGATAGCTTTTCGTGTCCTTTTTTGCTAGATTGAATAGAAATTCATTTATTCTCTTTATTGATATTTTAATGTATAGAAATTTTCTAAATTCTTATCTAAGTCTAAGCCACTGTTGTTAAAACTAGCAAAGGAGCATGGTTCATTATCAATTCGTTGGTAAAACAAATTGGAAACCGCAAATATCAGTACACTGTTGCCTACGATACCCGGAAAATGAATTCGAATTGCACCCTGCGGAAGTTGACTTGGTGAACAACTTTTCGTTCAAAAGTTCAGCTAAAGAATCTCGTCTAAATGTAAAATAATTAATACATGCAAAGTACGGTTAAAAGTCACAAGTGAGCTAAACACCGGGTATCAGCCCCTAAGCGCTGAAGAGCAACAAGCTGACGGGTGGTTTTTATGTACTGAGTACCGAAAAAGTGCCATGAAAAAATCCCAGAACAGGTAAAAGAAAAATCACTGGCGACAAAGTCGTTAGGCAACTTTTCGAAATTACATCGCTATGAAACAGTTTCCCCGTGTGACCTTTCGGTAATTTTGAACTTTTTTGCGGCTGGGGCGGAGTCGCCAACATGGGGGCAATTTCAAACTGATACCAACATACTGTTCCGTCTTGGGCTCCCAGAAGCCAGCCATTCTACCGTTCGATATGCAGTCATTTATGTTTGAATTGAAAACTGGATTTATAATTGATCTCGCTCGGAAGTTGTAAATTTGATGAACTCTGAGCTCGGCAATTAGCTCTGTATTGATATGTTTTGAGTATTTTGTTTGACAATGTCGCCAACTATGTTTTGAAAACCGCGAAAATTGTTACCACAGAGACGGGATTCGAACACGTAGCTAGCTTCTAACCGGGGAAATTGTTTTGCCAATTAAACTTCCCTACATAAGAAAACACATGAAGAGACAGCCTAATTGATTAGAAGAACCACGTATGGCTTTTGACATTCCGCAATTCGACTGTACTTTGTAAACAATCAACATGGAAGCCGAATGAATGGGAAAAAAATGTGCACAGTTATTTGGAAAATCCATTGTGGTCTGCATCTAGGTTAGCTAAACAGGTGAAATTGCCCTGAAATACCGTATGGCGCATTATTAAACGGTATAAGGAAAAATTGACGATGATTCGGAAGCCTCAAGCTAATCGTCGGAGTGGAACTGTCGACCGGAAACTGCGTGGTGAGATTTTGAAAACGATTCCTCTTATCCTAATCTGTCGGACCGTGATTTGGAAATTCGGTGCTGCTCATAGTACCGTAAGGAGAACTCGATTCCGGGAAGAAATCAAGTTGTATCGAGCTAGCAAACAGCCAAATCGGACCATAAAACAGAATAGTGCGGTCAAAATGGTGGTGCTCGAAAGCTGTATGACCAGGTGCTGACCAAGTTCGACGGGTGTCTTCTGATGGACGATGAAACCTATGTCAAAGCTGACTTCGGGCAAATCCAAGGTTAAAAATTTTACTTGGTAATGGCTTGGGGGGATGATCCAGTCAAATTATTTTTGCCGACAAATTTGCAAAAAAATTTATGAGTTGGCATGGCATTTGCAGCTGTGGCAGAAAAACGAAAGTTTTCGTTACAAATAAGACAATGGCATCGGAATTAGAAGAGTGTTCCCAAAACGAATTTTGCCGTTCATTCGATCCCACGACCGTCCCGTAATGTTTTGGCCAGATTTGGCAAGCTGTCATTACAGCAATGTCGTTCAAGAATGGTATGCAGAGAAAGAGGTCCAGTTTATTCCGAAAAACCTTAACCCACCCAACTGCCCCCAGTTCTGCCCTATTGAGAAATACTGGGCAATTATGAAGAGGAGACTCAAGGCAAAGGGAAAGGTTGTCAAAGACATCAATCAGATGACGACCTGGTGGAATAAGATAGCTAAAACGATGGACGAAGAAGGTGTGCGCCGCCTAATGAGCCGTGTCACAGGAAAAATTCGAGAATTCCTTCGAAACCGTGACGAATAATTTTATCCGTATTTTTTCTTAAAAGTATGAAGAAAACGCTACATTTGTATGAAAAAGACCTTGAATTCAATAATAAATAACTGAAATACAGGCAATTGTCTTTGTTCCAATTCTATCTGAAGCAAGCTTTATAATCCTATTTCTATGGAAACTCGTCCAACAGAAAACAACACACACACCGCATCGCAAGTATATCTTCACTCTTTGTTTTGCCGTCAGACGCTGAATTGAGATTTGGTTGGTTTTTGTCCTTTATTTTTTGCAGCAAAAGAAACAAAAAGAAAATTTTAAATATATGTCATTTTTTCAATCTATTTTCCTCGTTCGATGCTGATCAAATTTAGTTCAAGAGGATATTTTTCAATAACTAAACCTGAACCGTAGTATGTCCGTGTCAGGAAGAAGTGTATGCCATTTTTTTGAAGTCTCAGCCTTGTCATTATTCTTAATAATGGTCTCATCTCCGGTATATTCCTAAACCCATTTTTTTCTGCTTAGTCAAAGGGCAGACGCAGTGGAACTTTTCAAATTCTGCTTGATTACTGCTTTAAATCGTGCTCAGGTCTTCCCACGAGTTTGGATTTTGAAACCATCTACTTCATCAACCGTTTTGGCTTGTGGAGATTGAGAGGTCAAGTTCATCGTATTGACGTTATTTTCTTATTTTCATGTCTTCGACCGGCTATTCTGGTAGTGTAATTATTCTCTTGGATTCCCTAATTTTCGTGGTAGCTTTTGAATATTTTCTTAACTGATTTCAGGAGTCCGCAGCGCAAAGGGTGTAGCTGGGTTTGCATGTAAAAACTGCCCCCAAACATAAAAAAATCTATATATGCTGTTTGGAACGGTTTATATTGGAGATGATTTTCCATAAATTTTAACCCTTTAACTGTCATATTGGTGGAGTTAGGGTGGTTCTTCTGGTTTTCATTTTATTTAAATTTTTCAAAAACCTTTTTATCTAAAAAATTGAAAAAAAATCAGGAGTATATTTGGAATTATGAGAAACCTTTCTAATTTTTGTCAGAATTTTTCAAAAAGTATTTCATGTGAATAAAAATGTTCGAA
This sequence comes from Malaya genurostris, assembly GCF_030247185.1. Lineage (NCBI taxonomy): Eukaryota > Metazoa > Arthropoda > Insecta > Diptera > Culicidae > Malaya > Malaya genurostris. The sequence goes on along the minus strand of NC_080571.1, from coordinate 304,425,339 downwards.
ATTTTCGATTTTTTTTATTCGCACTTACAATTTTGGTACCACTCTAGATTTTACATGAAAAATAAATCATTTATTCTTTCATCATTATTAATTACGTCAATACTAAAGCTCTGAACTCAAGTTGTAGATGGAAACGCATGGTATTTAGTTCTAATGGCATGTGATATATGATTTTAGAACTAAATACCATACGTCTCCATCGGATGATGACAATTTAATGGAGACGCATGGTTTTTCTAATGATTTATTCTTTTAAAGTCTGTTACTATACCCGTCCACATTTTTTGAAAATCTGATGAAATACAACGTAATATACTCATAAATGATTTATTTTTGATGTAAATTCAAGAGTGGTACCAAAATTATAAGTGCGAATAAAAAAAAATCGAAAATTTTGAACATTTTTATTCACATGAAATACATTTTGAAAAATTCCGAGAAAAATCAATAAGGTTTCCCATAATTCCAAATATAATTCTGATTTTTTTCAATTTTTTTGCTAAAGAGGTTTTTGAAAAATTTAAATAAAATGAAAATCAGAATAACCACCTTAACTCCACCAATATGGCAGTTAAGGGGTTGAAATATTGGGAAAATCATCTCCAATATAAGCCCTTCCAAACAGTGTATATCATTTTTTTTTTATGTTTGGGGGCAGTTTTTATATGCAATCCCGGCTACACCCTTTTGACCATCTCGTAAGAATATTTGAACCGATTGATATTTGGCATTGTCAGGACCAGGGCCGGTGAAAGAGGTGGGTACGGTGGGTAGTATTACCCATCCGAAAATTCCAAAGGTAGGTAATTACCCACCTGCAATTTCGATCGATAAACAATGATAATATTAGTATGATTCATAATTAGAATATTTGTAACTCAGAATAGTAAAGGAATAATGTGAAGATATGCAACAGAAAAAACGTGAGACGTGATTTCTGTTTGCTAAAATGAACCTTCACATCTCACCTTACCGTTCTATATCTTCACATAAATAAAAAAAACTTTTGACGTAGGATTACATTTTTGTTTTCTATACTGGGGTGCTAATTCAAAATACAGAAAATAAGACCGTACAAACAGCGGTCAGATTTTGAACATCTACATATTCAACTGATATTCGATATCATATCACAGATAAATGATGATCGAATCTTCATTTAGTAAAGAAGTATTTCTAACTTTTCCACTAAATTTCTGTTTGAGTTGTTAGTAGAATATTCTAACTAATAGTACTGTTGTTGTACCGTTTAATTCCACTATGTCACGTCATTACACTCTCTCAACGTCACTATTTTTCCGAAAGTGTATCAAACGTTATAATACAGATACGTATTTCGGAATGTTATTTACATCCTTCTTCAGTGTATCGGTTTTATAAGTTTAGTCTTAGTGACTGTGAAAATAGTGATTTTGTGAGAGTGTAATGACGTGACATAGTGGAATTAAACGGTACAACAACAGTACTATTAGTAACTTTTCCAGTTTCTCAAACCATTGTCATGATTTCCTCCAACAGATACGAGAGTTTTGTATACATAAGCTCGCGGTTTCTTTTGGATTTCTGCTCTTGAATGAGTGCGTTCGCATTTAAGAAAATCGCTCATACAAAACAAGATTCAGTATCGAATCGACTTGCACTCTGTGCGTACAAAAACACATCCTTCAAAAAGTCCAGGAAAAAATTGGGATTGTCAAAACTTGCTTAATTTTTTCGGGATGACTGCCTCATTTGGCCACGTTTAGAATCAGAATACCACAAATCATTGTTTTTAATCCGAATATGGATAACACTTCTAAAACTTCCCGATTTCGACTTTCTTCTTCCATAATAAAACGTTAAGAAATGAAACGCAATAAGCCTAACCTCTTCGTAGTATCGCTTGAAAAAACAAACGACTTTCTCAAATGACTTTCTCGCCGAACGTCTCGCATGCTACTTTTATCACTGAGTAACATGTGCCTTCGGTAGCAAATAGAAAGGGGCAACCGACCATGCGAGAAACCATTATCAGCCTAACACTGCTAATCCTTACTTAGATGCTCCAGAGGAAACCAAAATCGACAATTGCTCATGTGGACACAATCAGATGGGTTTTTATTAGCATTTACGGCTCCCGCGCCATCGTTATTAGAAGATGGTTGGTTAAGACTTTTTGAGTGAATGAGATTTTGGCACGGACCTTAACAACAAGTGCCAGCAGAATCATTTTATTTGTCTATTCAATGATCAATTTCAAATCATAAAAACGCAGATTCGTAAAATCCGATAAATTCCTAATGGCATTCCCTGGAATAAAAATTGGAGCTATTTTAAGAGTGACATTCAACCTGAGGAATATCTTGTTTTACTGCATTGAACAACCGAGCGAAACTTTCAAAATTTGAAACGGTGAACGGTTGTCGATAGGAATAATAACCGTAAAATATTCTTATCTCGGACCCGACCAGACCAATAAAACGTTTTATTCATTTTCGTACCCGTTCGCTTCTTTACATCGGTATCGGGGAATTTCAAATGACCTGTGGGATGTGTCAACCCATTTGCCGTGCGATTGTTCCACCTTCGGAGGGATCCCCAGTCGGTAGTGTCAGTTGGAGCCGGAGTGTTGTTTCATCCACGCCGAAGTTGATGCTTTCGATACTACCAACCGTTATTCTCGCTTCTGTGCATGAAAATAGCAGTAATACTTGCGTTTTAGTTTTTCAATTATGGGTTCGAATCGTTTATTCCAACAGTAAAATTTGTAAACTTTTTGTAATATTATATTTGTAAACTTTTTGTAATATTATATAATGTAAGTTTTTGTAATATTATATTTGCGTTTGTGCTTGTATTCGCCTTTAGGTCTCAGTTCAGGATGGATTTCCGATGAAAATAATTAATCAAATGCAAATTAAATAGATAGGATAAATTTGAAGATTAAATGCTGAAATGAAACGTACTTTTAATACCCGGGGTTAAATAACCTACATTTAAAATAGATGACGAAAATTGCATACATTATCATCATGCATGCAAAAATTACACAACACAATGAAATCATAGAAAGGTTCAAGCTGGGACGAAATGAAACTTCAAGATTTTGATGTAAACCAAAAGTACTTTAAACTTGGCTGGTTAGATTTGCAACTTTTTGCAACCTTCTGAAATAGTTAAGTACGAAATATGACTATTTAAAAAATTGTCATAGAGCTTTCAAGTTCTCTGAAATTTAACGTATTTTTACAAAATCGAACACTGAACAAACTATTTCAGGTAAAGTGCTCAGTGGAGGAACGTTTCTCTTAAATGACATAATGACGCAAAAGTGAAATGTAGAGGCGCTGCTTATTTAGGGATGATACTTTCAGCAAGGGCTGTCAAATCGTTAGGAAAGTTTTCAATTACTTCACCTTTTCAACGATTTCTTATAAAAACGAATAAATTCATTTGGAAAGTCATAGTAGAAGTTGAAGAAAAAGTCTTTACTGGTGGTAATGTTGATCTTAATTTATTGTGCGAAAACTAACATTTATTTAGAATGGAGTATTTAACTTGATTAACTGAACATAACTATTTATCAAATGCCCGGAAATAGCAAAAAAAGCATCCATAAAATGGTACTCGATCGCTAAACATTACACTAGTTTCTGTTTAAAAAAATATTGGTCCGAAAAAACCAAACCTTACCCAATTTCACACATTTCTGCAGACATTCCATTTTAATCGTAGTTTACACTAAAAAACAGTAGTAGTAATCACTTTGAAATGGATGTTCTTCTATTCCGTGTTTAATTTTATTTCTGATACGTTTTTGTACTACTGAATAAACGGAAAAATCGTTGCAAATCACTACTACCGAAATGAAAATTTTCTGAAGAGTCCTCCTTTTCTTGGTTACATTTTTCATTGACAGGTGTCGCTACCGGTAATTCAGTTTTGCGACAATGTGCTAATTATTACAGTGGATCCATGAACTAGCCATAACCCTCGAATCTCACAGCTGGCAGCGAGAACGATTATCGCGGATAATGTTTGCTGTACGCACCGATAGGCAAATGACTGCTGCAATACACCACAAGTTGTACGAGTAGTAAATGTACTGATATGCATAATTTTAAGCGGGTTATGACATTTCAATTGTGAAATAACAGCGAACGGCCTTTACTTCTAGAAAGTGTCAGAAGAGAAAAAGAAGACTGCTTGCTTTTTCGAACTTATGAAATGTTCGAACTTCGAAAATTGCACAGAAACTGGTCCAAACACGCGGTGATCGCAAAAGAGTTATAAAATCGAATCTAGAAGCTCCAAATGCAAATGCGTTCCGGACTCAAGTAACTGAGTATGTCGTCGAAATTATCAAAATTATTAGAAGAACATTTCATTTCAGCTACTCATTTAAAAAATTTCTATGCTTAATGTTATTTCGTCTTTTTATTTTTTTAATTTTTTTTCGAAATGACTCTTTGAACATATTTTATCTGTTGCCTTTCTCATATTGAAAGGTTATGCAATCACTTGAAAAATTGACTAGCAAAAATTGACCCGGAGGGCCAAGTATCATATACCGTTCGATTCAGTTCATCAAGCTGAACAATATCTGTGTGTGTGTTTTATGTTTTGTTGCATTGGATTATTTATTTTCATCTGAAATCAATCCTGAACTGGAACTTAAAGGTGAACACAAGCACACATTATCGAAATCGGTTTGTGAAACTCGTAGTACTAGAAACGTTTTCGATCCCCTCAAGTGCACAACATCGTTTTCTTTCCAAAGTGATCAAGTTTTGTAGTTGAAGTTGATGGTTGGCCAGTTGAAATGAACCTATGATTGCGAATCCATTTTTCATCTTTCGTCACGACTTGGCGCCGTGAACCCTTTGTTCCATTCCGAGAAAGCACCGTTTTTTCCTTTTTCTGTTGTTTATCGTTCAGCTCATGAGGAACCCGATTTCCCACCTTCCTAATCTCGCGATCACTAGAGCATGCTTCCCCTGAGCTTCAACAAGAATGCGATGGGACTCAACTTTACTGTTTTGATGTGGAATACATCTTTATTTTCTATATAGGAGTGTAAATCAGAAACTCAAGGAAAAATACACGTAGAAATGTGGTCAGGTTTTGAATACTTACAGCTCAGCCTATTTTGTATCAATTATTAATATTATTTCATAATTTGATTGAAAATATTTCTAGGTTTCGATTTTAATATATCAATCCACGTATTTACAATTATAAATGATTGAAATTTTTATTAGTAGCGAGCAGTATCCTATTTTGTCTGCTAAAAATCTCCCGCATACCGGATTTCCCTGCCATAGATGACGATTTTGAAGGAGTAAGCGAAATGTTACAGGGAAAGCATCACTCTGAATGGTCAATCGATGCAAAAGCAAAGCTGTTGGAAGCACGCGAATCTATAAATAGAAATTAAATTATAGCTAACGTATCCACCTCCGTCATCTACAAAGACCGCGTAATTCGTTCATTAGTAAAAAAAAATGCAGGGAGGAATGGATGTAATGGTTGATTATTCCAGCAGTTAGAAAATATACATCAATGGAACTAAAACTCAAGCTGTCATATTTCCCCACTCTAAATCTCCCCGACATTTCCCAACTGAGAATAACAAAATTAAAATAAATAGTTCTGAAATAGATTGGTTGAATGAGGCAGCTTATCTAGGACTGACCATGGATAGCAAGTTTCTCTTTAGGTTACATGTGGACAAAATAGTGTTAAAATGCAACATTTTATTAAGATCTCTCTACCCATTGATTAACAGAAAATCTAAATTATCACCTCAAAACAAACTAGCTGTTTATAGGCAATTAGTTTATCCAGTCAGTGAGTATGCAGTTCCAGTTTGGAAAAAAAGCGCAAAATGTCATAAAAATACGCTCCAAGTCGTTCAAAACAAATTTTTAAAAATGATTCTGAATCTACCTCCATGGACTAGAACTTCTTTTGTACATACAATTGCTGAACAGGAAACAATCGAGCAGAAATTTGAAAACACACACAATAAACTCAAAACAAAATGTTCAACTTCTGAACATGCCATTATCAGAGCGCTTTACAGCTAGAGTTAGGTTAGGTTAGTTTAGGCTAAGTAGATAAATATATACAATTTCAAGGATATAATTCCAAACATGAAATAAAAGTCACTAGCAATTTAGGACTGAAACAAAAATAAATAAAAATTAAAACATAGATTAAGCAGATAATACCATAGATGTAAAGTTATAAATTGTATCACTAAAATATTGTAGCCACTGTATACAAATGTTGACAAGAAATGGATAATAAATAAAATATTTAACGTAAAAATAAGCTAACGTTTCAGTCCTACGCGTAGCATGCTAGAGGTAGGTTGTTAATAGACAGCGAGACGAAAGGTGCCATAAAACAATTTGAAGCTTTAATTTGTATGCTCTGATCTTGTGTCCTGCAAGCTCGGATGAAATTCCATATTAAGATTAGTTAAGATTAATTCGTAAATTATATAAATGAACTCGATTTATAATGAGAAATAGTTTATCGCTTCAACCGAAATCGCAGAATGGTAGAGCAACTCAACGCTATAAAAATAACTGCTTGCATACCAAACATGAGCTTGGCGAAGAGAAGCTTAAATATTGAAATCCGTAACGGAAGATATAATTGCATACATTTGGGATATTGGTGTAATTTCGTCGGCTATAGCACAAATACAAATCAAGACAAACAATGTTCGGTGTTGGATAGTAATCAAGATTAATCTAAGCAGACTCTCGTGCAATTGCGGATTCAAAAGTGTGACGATTGTTTGAACTGTTTGATTGTAGATCATTAGAAATTTTGGTTGCCTTGTTCCACATCAATGGCTCGAACAACCCTATGGGCTTGATCCTTGTAGTTTTTCAAAATAAAGTAATGAAGCGTTGAACTTGCCTCAAATGCGTTTTACTTAGCAAGAATTTCGAAATGTTAACTTTACTAAGTGTATATTAAACTAACTTTCAATTGACAAAATATCATTTTTTGTAGACATTGTGTTGCCGCAAAACTAGTACGTGAAATATAGTCTAATTACAGTGAAATAATCCCTGTTGGCAGAGACATCTATTGAAAAAAATCCTGCCTTATCAACCTGCACATCTTATATCAAAATGCTTGAGTCATTCAATGTCTGAGCACTCTGTTTATTTTAAGCATCTTGATTTTTTTGGAAGCAGTTTATTCCCTTTCGGTGCTGAAGCTTGTCATGAATCGTTTTGTTTAAAAACAAAAAAAAGTACGGGTGTGTAATGTCAGAGACGTAACTGGATGTCGTGAATACGAAAACAACTGACATGTTCCTTAACACTTCCGAATATCAATTAGTTGATCAATTGAATGAATTATGCAAGCATTCCCCTTTTTCACTACTAGAATTTGAAACGATGCACCTAAACTAAAGTACAGATTAGCTACATTAAACAATCTGAAACACAAATATTATGAAATAAGTATAGTTCTTTATAATAAAAAAAGCCGCATACAGAATTTTAATGTCAATTATTTCATTTCGGATTTGCATAATTTATTGAAAGAAATTATCAATATGATGTAGGGATTCGTTTCTAGCATTCAGAAGGGTCAAATTGCGTAATTCTCTACGACATTAAACTCTGGAACATTTTTCGCAAAAACAAAGAAGACTTCACTTGATCTCGATTACTGTGAATATCACACAGCAAAAAGTGCACAAATCTAACCAAGCTGTTCTAGATTTGCACTAAACTGAGGATATTTACCTTCGATTTGCGAACAACAAATCCTAATAGTTCTTTAGAAAACTTATAAAGACATTTGAACGGCTGATTTTGTGTAATGCTCTCCATAGTTGTTTTTTCACCAATGCAAATGACTGGCCGCTGTGACGTAATCGCTCTTGTCGGAAGCGAAACTAGCTTTGCAAATGACACAAAATACATCTACTCGCAGGGGCGATAGAATCCAAACTGATCCAATTTTTGTTAAGAGGCTTCTTTCTACGTGATTTCGTCTGTAGTCTTTTCCTAACGGCTATAAAAATAGCTGCATACAGAATTTTAATGTCTATTATTTCATTTCGGATTTGCATTTCATTGAAAGAAACTATCAGGGTGCTGTACCGGATTCATTCCTGCCTTTTATAAGGACCAAATTGTGGAACTCACTACGATATTAAACATTGTTCGGAACATTTTCTTCGAACGATTTGTTGTACAGCAGCAGATATTTTGTTCTCTTCCTCAGAACGCGTTCTGATTGGTTGGTGTTGACATGGGTCAAATGGGACAGGTTTTTAAATAGTGTACTATTGAAATACTTCAATGCTTCTGCTATACACGTTTAAATTGAAAAATTTCGGTAGTTAGATTATATATATTGGTAGTTAGATTATATAAACCCTCTCACAGATCGCTGAGCTATGAGCTTTAAAAATACGAGAAAGGCAAACACATTTTATGAATTATCCTCTTTGATACTCGTTTTTACCAAACATTTCAGAAAAGTTTAATTTTGAATTATTTGAGATTATGTCACACAACTGGAAATTTTATCATAAAATTGTGATCATATTTTCCGATGGCATGTAGCAAAAATTATGTTGATTCGTTAGATACAACAAGAGATATTCACGATCAAAAACTTATCGCTCTCTCAGAGGGTAAGTTTTGAAAAGGCACCCCATAGTAAAGTAAGTCGTAGTCACGACAAAAAAATCCGACGATGTCCGGCTTAAAATTGTTAAGTCGTTGAAATTGGATGAATCGACGACCATAAGCAGCCAGCACCATGTTGAGACCGATTAGGGCAGGGCAGTCGAATCATGATATCGGCATGAAATTCAATGACAGTCAAAGCACCGACAGAAGGATTTGTTTGGGAGAAAACTTTCCGCTCTTTTCAGGTCAGTAAGTAACCAAAATGCACACTGAAACAGAATCTAGTGCTCAAAAGACGTGTCCGGAAGTTGTAAAATAATTACAAAATTACGAATTACAAAAGGGCGTACGACGAGACGTACGTGAAGATAGCAGTATTCCAGAAAAAAGCTCTGCAAATCCATTGCCGAGGTGACACACAGATTTACAAGAAAGATAATGATCTGGCAAGGTGCTTGCAGCTGCGGACAAAAATAGGTTTTTATGACAAATTCAAATGAACAAACAGAAGTGCCTGAAGGGCGTATTTTTCGGGTCGTTTAAACTCATGATAAACCTGTTAGGTTTTGGTGTAATTTTGTGAACTGTCACTTCAACGACGAACACAGCGCTACAGTGGTGCGAGATAACGGAGTGGATTTCATCGAAAAGGATTCACCCACTACCCCTTGAATTCCACCCAATTGAGATATATTGGGCAATTGTCAAACAAAAGTTGAAGAAGACTAGAAGGGTCACTCGGGATTCGAAGAAAATGACCACACAGGTTTACAAAATATGAGTTCACAAAATATGATTTTAATTTATTTTTTTTTATTTACTATTATTGTTTCCATCGGTTACAAAATCTAAATGGACAATTGATGATGATGATGATGAGTGGTGTGCGCAGAAAAGTTCGAGTATTGTCAAGACACCATCCTAAACCGGCATCAACTGATTGTCGTGCAACTTTCATTTAAGCTGTTGCAGAGATATAAGAATCATTTCTATTTGGTCATTTCCATACAATAACTTATCTGTCTCATCATTATTGAATTATTATTTCTTGATACTCTGATTAGATCAATATAAAGCAGTTCATTTCACAATCATATATTTTAAAGTAAATTCGCTGAAGTGCAATGCGTTCATAGCGTTTTTCTTGTTCTAGATTTTATTTAGCAGAGAGTGTTCGGTTACCGGCTAAAGTCCCTAGCTAACAACTGATTAAGAAACCAAGTTGATTGATCTGATTGAAAAAAAAAATTATTACCAATTTAGTAAAGTGATAAATATTTGCAATTTCGAAAAAGGTGTTCGGCACCCCAAGAAAATTAGGAAAATGTCGCTAACCGAACACCTTGAGGTGCCGGTAACCGAAATCGGTAGACATTTTGAAAATGACAAAACAAATCTTTGGTTGCGAAAATTTTGATAGCATCCGGTATTAAATCACAAAATAGATCGATTTCACCTCATAAATATTCGATCCACTCACCTTTTCGATTGATGCTCTTCAATTTATGATACTATAAAAAAACTCAGAAAAAACTTTTGTGTTGATTTTTACGCAGTTAAAATTTGTTTTGAGCGCAGCAAAAAGTACGAGCGTCTGTTTGCTTCGGTATTCGGCACAAAAAGAACGTACTGCTATTACACACACTTGATATTTGTCGGAATAGCGCTATCTGCTTTCTGTCAAAAGTTACGGTGGGGTGCCGGCAACCAAACACTGCCGACAACCGAACACCTTTCCCTATCTCTTAAAATACCAAATGAAATTAGATTAGCAATTCTTTCGAAATCCAGTTCGATTACAGCTTGTAATAATCATTACTTAATATTTCATTTCAACTCTAGAAGCACAAAGAACTAAATATGCCAAGCTCGATTATGCGCTCGGAAGCTAATCATTTATCCGTAAATTAACGTAGGATCCGCTACCTTAGACAATCCTTCAGTGTCACTCCAATCAGCTTAATTAGTTCGGAAAGACGGATCACTCCTTCCACATAAGCGGGATTACGATGCTGCCAGGAGCTGGAAATTGCCAGCAGTGCAGCAACGTCGCTGTCGTAATTAAGGCAACGTTACACATCGAGATCCACGCGGTAATCCCAACCGGACAGGTTCCTGCTGACAATTTCAGCACCAAACTCAATTTCATTTATCCGGTTGAAATATTTCGTACAACTTACGCTGAGTTTGCTGATATTTCCGGATCGGCTTCAATTACGTGCAGTTTATCCAAGTTCTTCATTGCCGAGCTTCATAAAGTTCAATTTGTTTTGCACGTCGTGCGCAACGTCCCGGTCCGCGCCGCCCCTCGAACAGGAAAACCGGTGCTTAAACTTTCCAGTCGGTAGCGGCGCATGTCTTCGCATCGGACCGACAGCTTCCATTCTCGAAGAGTTTTTTTTTAACAAAAGTCACGCCGAGCATCCTTTTCGCCCCCGACAACACAAAATACTACCGAGGGATCCGAGGGAGGGAATAGATTGAAGCATTTACCACATCCGGCGTTGTTTGGTATTCGCCCAGGAAAGGGATAATAATAATGTAGATTAAATTGGAAGTTCTTTTCCGTCCCATCCACACTTCGGTGCTGGCTGACGGACAACATAAAGCAATAAAAATGTCCTTTTCAGAGTCTTTTTTTCCGTTCCCGGTCGGATCGTACGATGCTCTGGATGTTGACTCGGGAGGATAGGATTTCTTGATTCCGTTTTTTCTATCGTCGAAGGTTTCGTCTGTTGCTGTGGAATGTGAATGTCCGGAGTTTTGCTGGAAAAGAATGAAAAAAGTTACAGACCAACAACAGAAACAAGCAGCAGCGGCAGAAACGACGGCCTTGTCTTATTTTATAAAGATGACAGAAACAAGATCTTCCATTTTCTCTTAGATTATGAAAAATCGTTGCAATGTATTTTAGTTTTGCCTTGAATGGTCATCTCTTTGGGTTGCGAGAAAGTGTTTGGCACGATTTTTTTTGCTGTTGTGGGATGAGATTGAAAGTGAGAAATATCACAAGAACAGAATACAGCACCGTGGCTGTGTGTGATATTGAGCTCTTTTTATGTGCTTATGCATTTGACTTTGTTAATTATTTCCGGTTGAATCAAATGACTTGATGGATAATTCAAAACAATCTTCTGATAACTTCGAAATGTTTTGGATCGTACCACAGTGGAACCAACCTTTACAACCTTTGACGGTAGTAGAGATAAATCCGATAAATTTCTACCCGTTATACACAGCAAGCATGACAAGCCCATATTTCGTCATTTATATTATCCTTTTAGGGATGAGTAAATCGCAGGCGAAGCCAACAACAAGGAAAAATGATCCAACCCAAGCTGCACAGCGTTACGCGTAGATTTGTTTTCGTTCACCAAAACTTCTCATCCAGTGCGCAAAGGATTGTCCCAGGCGTTCGAAATTCACAAGCCAAATAAAAAGGAGCAGGCACGCGTTGATCCTAATTTCTGCCAGTCGTAAATTCAACTGTCGCTCTCCGGCGGAACAGGCAAAACTTTCCCCACTGTGCCTGGTCGGTGTGGGCGGAAGTCGGCAGCGGAAGAAGGGGACCACGCGCAGATCATAACTCGCTGTCGATTTCGCAGTTAATTTATATCAGTGCACGGGGAGATTTATGTCATGGAGCGAAACTTGGCCCAATCAAGCGAACCTGAGATTGGAATAAAAAGTTCATAAATCTTTGCGCTAGCAACGGAACTGGCAGGATGGCAGGCAGCTACTCGGTCCGTCAACGTTTTATGAAGTTTAAATAAATTTCAAATCTTCTAAACAACAAAAAGTACAACGGAACTGCTGTACCGCGTGGGCATCGCCGTTGAGTGTAAATCAATTTTCTACGGTTGTTTTTCATTCTGATGGGTGAACACAGAGCCACGAAATCACTCGGCGGACGTGGACTATAAATTAGATTTTTATTTATGTGAACTGGTGTAGATTTACAAAAATGATATTTTATATGCGGAATGAGCTTCAAGATATATTCTCTGGTCGGTCGACATGATTATTTTACCGTGGAAACACGTTTGCGGACGTTTCCAGTTGAGTTTGCTAATTCATAGTTAGAAAGAAAGCAGTAAAATTCTATTGAATAAACTGTAAGAAAGCCAACAGAAATAACAGAAATTTACGCAATTAGATATAGGCTAGAAAATCAATTAAATAAAAAACCTGTTTAATGTTTTTGGTGCTATGATGCCTTTGCAATACAACTCATGTTCTCATTAATATTACTAGGGATTCTTCAAAAACTTTTTTTAAGCTTGAATACCAAAAAAAATTTAGCATAATCTTTTCAATTTTGACCCAACTTTATAGGAATTATTCGTTCTGGCCTTAAGAATACTTTACTCTTCACTGAACGGGGCCGGGTCTCAATTCAAAGTTACAAAACTAACCACGTAACATTTTGCTGTAATAATTTTGAACGTTGATGGGTTTATATCATTTAACAACTAATCGATTCAGAAACACTTAACTTAAACATGTATGGTAACGTGTATTGAAAATTTAGTTAGAATCGATCTATGTTTTTACGAATCAATAGCAGGCCAAAATGATGTCATCCTTTTGATTTCTCTCGCACGATTTTTGTTTCCGTGTGTTAAAAATAGCATACGGTCCCTTAAGGTGAAATGTAGCGGAATGCGAAAATCGTGTTTTTGATCAATTATTCAAAAACTAGACCGATTTTCAAAAAACCAAAAACACTTAAGTTTTCGAAATCGAATTTATCATAACTAAGTATTCTTAGAATTTTGAAATTTAGCTTTGCCGAGCCGTAATTGGTTTTTGAAATGTATAAACGGTCACTGTTCCGTCCCACGGGGATGATTTGAGAACTGAAAAATAGTGTTTGTAGCAGAATTTCACAAGGAATCAGAAAATGCAACTCAAAAATATAAAATTTTAACTAAAACAACCGAAAATTGAAAAAGTTTACATAAACTTTTCTGCATTTTTTTTATTGCTTGCGCGCTGCTGTTTCGTATTGAGGTGGTGTGAGAAATGCACGGTGGGCACGGTGGCATTATATCGTGAGCAAAAATCACATATAAAATAATGACGCGAATTTATGCAGCATTGGGTTTTGTGTTGAAATAAAAACGAGTTGAATACAATAAAATGGGTATTGTAAGAAATCATTTATTTTCTAAGTAACTGTCATTTATAATGCTAAAAATGTCCAACTCTGTTGAGCTCAATGCATTGATGTTGCTGAAGCAATAATGCTTGGCTGTGTAATATCATATAATAGGTATAATTTTAGATTGAAGCAATTTTTATAGCAAAACTTCAACCTTGACAGGCTACTAAATGAAATGAATACAAGCCAAGTATTATCGTTCATGTAGAATATTTGAAAATATAGCTTTTATATAACCTGTGATGAAAACAATGTGGTCTAGTGAACTACTGGCAAAGATATCGAAAATACTTGAATGTTCTCTTGTCTTCAATGGTTCTTTTGAAGAGGAATCCATGCTTGCTACTAAACTCTGTTGAGTTCAATGCATTGATGTTGCTGAAGCAATAATGCTTGGCTGTGTAATATCGTAAAACAGGCATACACATGGTTAGCAAGTTAGTCAATACATATACATATAACCTCATGTTAATCATTCATAATTACTCATTAACTGAGTAACTGATAACAACTGATTAACATGAGGTTATATGCAGTGTTGGTGATTGCCGAAAATTTCACAGAAGCTGCTATATTGCTATCTATATTGTATACAACATTTTCAATCCGGTAAAAGATGCTACAAGAACTCGAGTCTCTCAATGCATGAACCGCGAGAGAATTTTTCTACATTCCTTCGCTCCAGTTCATACTCTGAGTATTTCACGGCCCTTAAAAAAAATTACAGTCTGATAATGATGGTTGCTGTGTGGAATTTCCCAAGAGAGAATCACAAGTTGACAATTATCGCAGAAAATCGAGTCGATGATTCAACTTGATGATTCTCATACTAGGTTGCAATATTTCAAAACCCTTGTGTGGAGCATTCACATACATTTTCATAGACACAACTTATACAAAGATTATATGCATATAGTTAGAATAAGCGGCAATAGTGAAATGATTCTATCGCAATTATCAACTGCCTGTATAGAATCGGATCGCGAAACGAGAATAAGCGACCGTTTGTTGCTTCAGAGAAGATCTCCACAGCGGCGTGCTAACCTTTGATTCTCAGAAATGTCATCGAGAGAAATTCGCTCTCGCATTGGTGTCGATTCTATGTTAAATGAGCCATGCCGGGTTTTTTGTTGTTGCGATGATTTCCAACTCTCTTTGATGGCACTGATTCAATCGTGGAAGAGTTGCGAGCGAGCGTTCTTTGATACGATAAAAGCCATCCTTGGTTATATGTATATGTATTGGCTAACTTGCTAACCATGTATATGCCTGAGTTTAGTAGCAAGCATGGATTCTCCCTCAAAAGAACGATTGAAGACAAGAGAACATTCAAGTATTTTCAATATCTTTGCCAGTCGTTCACCAGGCCTTTCTCGCCGATGAGATAGAATTTACGTAAAAGTATTCACCATTAACTTTTTTTCGGAAGTGACTTTCGGAATTATATAGCGTGATGAGTCTAGAAATGTCTGTTCCAAAGATAACGAACCGAAGACCAAACAGCCTCTGGCCTCCGGTGCCAGAAATCATCAATAGTATAGAATACATTCCAATTATAACTATAGATCAATAGAATAGAATACATTCCAATTATAACTAATAGTTCATCATACCATGCAGTTAAAATTATTTAATGAATCTTTTCTCAAATCCATAATTGGGGCACGAAATTGAATATAAAGTTATTTCGTAGTTCCTTATTATTCAATCGATTTTGAAAGCAAATTCAAGCGTTGATTCATTGTATTCATAATATTTGAAAAACCAATGAATTCCAATAAGTTTTCCATGCTGACTGGCTCGAAGCTGACCCTCAATGTTTATCACTTTGTTTGTATATCAGGTTAATGAACGATAATACTTGGCTTGTATTCATTTCATTCAGTAGCAATGTTGAAGTTTTAGTTTTGCTATAAAAATTGCTACAACCTAAAATAATACCTTTTTTACGATATTACACAGCCAAGCATTATTGCTTCAGCTTCATCAATGCATTGAACTCCACAGAATTGGACATTATTAGCATTATAAATGACAGTTACTTAGAAAATACACGATTTCTTACAATACCCATTTTATTGTATTCACCTCGTTTTTATTTCAACACAAAACCCAATGCTGCATAAATTCGCGTCATTATTTTATATGTAATTTTTGCTCACGATATAATGCCACCGTGCCCACCGTGCGTTTCTCACACCACCTCAATATGAAACAGCAGCGCGCAAGCAATAAAAAAAATGCGGAAAAGTTTATGTAAACTTTTTCAAATTTCGGTTGTTTTAGCTTAAATTTTATAATTTTGAGTTGCATTTTTAGATTCTTTGTGAAATTCTGTTACAAACACTACTTTTCAGTTCTAAAATCATCCCGTGGAACGGAAAAGTTACCGTTTATACATTTCAAAAGCCAATTACGGCTCGGCAAAGCAAAATTTCAAAATTCTAAGAATACTTAGTTATGATAAATTTGATTTCGAAAACTTAAGTGTTTTTGGTTTTTCGAAAATCGGTCTAGTTTTTGAATAATTGATCAAAAACGCGATTTTCGCATTCCGCTACATTTCACCTTAAGGGTTGAGGACAGTATCGTAAAGTGGTAGGTTTTTTGCTATTTTCCCGTTTCAAATTAAATTTTCTTGGAAACGGTGTAGAATATAAAAAACCCACTTGACAATGTCTTCGAAATTTAGTTGAGAATATTCTGTGAAATTTTCGGAATGATTCATTGAGTTGAGCGGTCGTGTTGTATTTTTTTTCTGACTGAAGAACTGCTGAAAATTGGAACGCTCGGAAATGCATACCTCTACTTGTTCATCGAATATCTCGGCTTTGAAGGCTTGTATCATATATCTACCGTGACAAAGTCTAGATAACTTAGTTTACATGCTATTAGTACATAAAAACATATATGTTATCGTGATAAAAATAATGTCTTGTATTTTTCTGTGAAACAAAGTCAGTTTAAATGCATCCGCCATTTTTTTTCGCTTTGGTTTCCTGATAGCATTCTGAAAAAGACGAGAGAAATAAAATTGGCTCGACAAGGCTGTCAAACACACAGACATTAAATCTATGTGAAAGTTGAATATTGTTGGAATCCATATAATGTCCAACCCATACGATAGATTAATGTGATAAGACTTCTCATCAAAATAATAAAATGTATGCTGGCAACCCGGTACAGTTTGCTCATATACGAGAGCAGGCCCGTACTCAGAATTTCGTTTCGGGAGGGGCTCAAAGATAAAAAAATAATGTTACTGAAGATTGCTTATGTAGCTAATTCTCGGTGTGCCTTTTACGGGTGTTATTAACAGACACTTTAAACTTTTCCACTGGAACTGTTCTTGTATTACATTACTGTCTGAGACCTTTCAAATAATTATATATCTGTTTTTGATTTCGGGAGGGGCCCGGGCCTTTAGGTACGTGACTGTACGAGAGAGTACAAGAGAAATACTATGCGCAAAGGGAATTGAGCGAGCCACGTGGTCGATTTAAAACTTACCACGTGACCCTCTGTCCTTAGACCTTAAAGCGGCGAAACAAAAAAACGTAAAAAATTCTCTAAACTGGCCTCTTAACTACTCCAATCGGTAGCTGTTATCAGTAGATGACCAAACAAACCGATCCCGGTTCTCTTCAGAGAATCGAAAAAAAATATTTTGAAAAATACTGCAGTATTATATATGAAAATATGAATGATATGAGAAGGCATCATTACACCACTAGGGGGATTCAAACAGTTTCTTTTACTTAATAGGTTTTTGCCCGTGAACAAAGTATGTAGCTCGTCCAGCGTGGGAATGACTAGATAGTGAAGCATATGCGTCCGCTCGCTGGATAGTTTCTTTTGCTGTGTGTTGGAGAAATTTTCTATCTGCTGCACACCATGTTAGCGTGAGTATATTTAATATCAGTTAGCATTTTTTCAATTTACTTGAGCTTGAATGGATGTAGGTAGTAAAATTGTGTATGAAAACCCTGTTTTCATCCATCTAGTGATGTAATGAAGCCTTTCTCATTTTCATTTTCTCCTGTATAATACAGCAGAAATTCCCCGAAATACTACAATTTAAAAAAAGTTCAGAAAATAGTTTTGAAGATTTCTGTTGCATAATACTACTACATTAATACGCTACATTTGAATTTAAGTTAGTAAAAATATAATAAATCATATGTGAGAAAGTGAAGTGAGCTCTATTTTATCATATTGGATTATTATTGCCGGTACTTCCGGAACCGAAAGCTGGATATCGGCCTAGTGACATACGGTTCATTCAACGATGCACTAATATGACACATTTTTTTACGATTCTCTAAGACGATTTGAATTATGGGAAAAAATGTACCGGAAGTCGGACTTGGATAAAAATCAGCAAATCATTTACGGACTATCAATGGTTTATTCGGTTACAGAGTCTCATGGTCTGCAAACCAGAGAAAATCACTAGCCATTGTTAAGAGGTAGCTTATGAACAAAGTATTCCTAAAATTGACGTTATCATACTGAGCACCTTATCTCCGGAACCAGGGGTTTGATCCAATTGAAAATTTGGATATTCTTATGGTATCTTCAGAACTTCCCTCTCCGAGAAAAGTGAGCGACATTATTTTCACATTTTTGGTGCATTATTTCCACATTTTTTATGCATATCACCCTGTGATTCCGGAACCGAAAGTTGTATCCAAATGAAATTCCGGCACTTTGTATGGACCTTTTATATGAATCTAAGTTTGTGAAAATCGGTTCTGCCATCTCCGAGAAAAGTGAGTGACATTATTTTCACATTTTCAATGAATTTTGGTTCATTTCACCCTGTAATTCCGGAACCGGAACTTGGATCTAAATGAAATTCAGGAACTGTGTATGGAACTTTATGCATTTGAATTTAAGTTTGTGAAAATCGTTTATGACATGTCCGAGAAGAGTGAGTGACAATATTTGTCACACACACACACACACACACACACACACACACACACACACACACACACACACACACGCACCCACACACACACACACGCACCCACACACACACACACACACACACACACACACACACACACACACACACACACACACACACACACACACACACACACACACACACACACACACACACACACACACACACACACACACACTGTCACAGATATTTGCTCAGCTCGTCGCGACGTTCGGCCTTCCGGGCCTCGGATAAAAAGTCGGTTTTCACAGTATATGAGAAAGGCAAAATCCTTCCAAATCCACCTAGTGGTGTTAAAGAAAACTTATTTCCAAGGCGACAAATGTGTTTCTGAACGAATAAGTAAAAATAACTATCAATCTTTATTGCACTAAAAAAGATTATGCAAAATGACGTATAGAAAATAGAACACATAATAAATGTGCTATGTGCAACGTCCACAAGTACACAAAATCGTTTCGTAGAATGCCATAACTAACTATTTATTTTACTATTCTGATAATCAAAGCAATAAATTAAATTACGATATAATAAACTCAACTCTCCTTTTATTTATTTTTAAAAATCATAAGGAAAAATATTTCCCATGAAATTATAGGAAACTTATGCACCCTGCTATATTTTCCTGGTGATATTCTCTTAGTTTACACCCCCAATACCTAAAATATTGTCTTGTACTGACATATTTCGTCCTGCACATCTTATGTTCGTGAAAGGGTTAATATTACTTATGTTTTCAAAAATATTACTAGAGGAATCTGTCAAAAATTTTTTTTTTCAATCTTTAATAAATAAGAAACTTTTTTTGGGTATGAACTAACATAACCATTTCAATTTGTAAACAGTTCTGTCAAGTTAATAAGAATTTTCCTTTGTTTTGCATCGTCGCGCTAAATGATGAAACACACTTTACCCTATAGATCTGGAACCGGAAGTCGTACCCGGATGAAATTAAACAGCAACCTATGAGGCTATAGGAACTTTTATTTTAGCCTACGTTTGTGGAAACTGATCAAATCATCTATGAGAAAATTGAGTGAGTCTTGTTTTAGAGTTTTTAACCACTATTTCCGGTACTTTTGAAAGCCGAAACTGGGAACCGGTCGGTTCGAAATTAGATCACTTTTGAGGCAAATATAGAAGAATTATACCCTTTTATATATCGTCTCTCTGAATGACGGTCTGGAATTTTAAACCCCATTTTTACTCTATGAAGGCATGCAGAAATTCAATAGCATCTAATGCGACTGTGAGATTTTTTTATGTTATTAGTGACATTATTTGACACATACTCACACACAGACATTGCTCCGCTCGTTGAACTGTGTCGAATGGTACAGAAAACACTTAGTCCTCCGGGCCAATTTTCACTAGGCAATTTTTCAAGTGATTGCAGAAACTTTTTATATGAGAAAGGCAATAAGTAAACTTTAATAGAGAAGCATTGTTATCATGATTTTGTGATAATATTAACAAGTAGGTACAAATTGAACAAATGATTTACAGATTTAAAAAATATTCACCGGCAAAATATAGATTTGAAATTAAACAAAGCACGCTGCGATCGGATCAAAGCCGGTGGTGTTTTCTTCTTCCGTATCGCTCCGTCCGATGCGTACCAGTTTTGCATCGTCATTTTGAATGTTTCGACACTCATAGTCTTATAATTTTAGAACCAGAAGTCGGATCTGGATGAAATTGCACCGTATCTTTTAAGAGAATAAGAGATTTAATCATGATTTGTGCAAGTCGGTTTAACCGTTGCTGAGAAATCGAAGTGAGTTCCATTTTTGGATTTTTTCTTCGTTGTTATCGGTGCTTTCAGAAGCGGAAACCGGGAATTTGTTATCCCAAAGGAGCTTAATATATTCACCAACTAACAAGATCTTCCCACTAGATGAATTTAGCAGTAAGAAAAAAAATGCGTTTCGCCATCGCTTGTGAAAAATACTCATGCAAATGGAAATTTTCATCAATCGCACTGTAATACCGGGACCGGAAGTCGGATCTGGATCATATTTTTAGGGGAGTTTTTAAAGAATTTCAAGACCTTTTGTTTACTTTTTATCATCATTTTAGAATTATCGTTCAACAAAATAAATTCAAATATTTTGCATGATAAAAAGCTTCATACGCACAACATTTTGTAATTTTTTCGTGGAAAAATATTGAGAAATAAGTCGGTGAAGAGGTATTTTTTTAGGACACTTCTTGAAAATCATGATTTGTGGTGTCCACTGTATCTCAGCGCAGACTAATCAGAAGTGAACAAATCAAAGCAGCATAGTTAGAGTAGAAGTTTTTCTAGACCTCAACGTTTTTGTTTGATTTTTTTAATTTATTGAATTTTTGGTGATTGTTAAAAGTGAAAACTATGATTTTTCACAAAAAAATCGGCCATTTTATGCTGTAAAACCTCCACAAAGTAATAAACAACGGAAAGAAAAAAGTTGGGGTCTGGATTTTTTAACATATGTCGGAAATGTGTGCAGTAGTTTTTGAATGACGATGAACAAGGAATTTTAAAACCTGCTTTCGAGAAAAATGCGTTTAAAGTATAAAGTCTAGAAAATCAATAGAAACAATTTATTACTCAAGGGAGCTCGTAGGGTCTACTTTTTCAAAAAATATTTTTTTTTAATTCGTTATAATGAAACATTTCAAGAATGTTTTGTCAAGTTTTTAAGTCAATCGAAGCATAAATCTTGGGCCTGTGTGCCGAGCTATTACTTCTTTGCAGAATGAGATAAGCAAGAATAAAGGCCCATAACTTGCTGAGTTTTGTTGCGATAGGCTAGAAAATTTCACAGAAATGTTTTACTATAAGAAAATACAAAGGAAAAAACAAATGATTTTTCAAATGTATTAGAATCTTTTAATAACGTTACGAAAACATTTCTATTAGCTGAATCGTTATTATAGTACGAATGTAGTTTTGCTTATGATGATAAACAGCCTTTCGTATTAAAATAATCATTATCACAACCTTGAACTGGAAATAATGATGTTATAAGAATTTTTATAACGAGAAGGAAGTAGTAAGTGTTCATAACCATTGGAAGCCTAAGGTATTGTAGATTGGATATGTGACGAGGAACGTTAATTCAAGTACGATACGAGCACATATAGTTTTTGGAACTCAGAGTTTACTAAAAAGGTATTTATAAGGAGAAAGGTATTTAAATGTTCCTAACGAAAGAATAAAACAAAAAACTGTCCCGATTTTACGAGAATACCGTGAAAATTATGATTATTATTAGATCTGAGATGGGCTATTGGCCGTGCGCCATCTGAACATGTACGGAGTATTGTTCAATCGGGTTGCCGTCTAAGTTGTCTTTCACTACGATCTGAGTATTTCAATCTCTAGATTTTTTTACTGTCTTGCCTTCACGAAACATTTCTGAACAATGCCGGGTCTTTCCGCTAGTATGTCATATAAATCAGATTTATACTATGTTCACACTATGAGTTAAAACATGTTATAACACCGATTTCATGTTTTAAGCGAAATAACATGTTTTACTTTTGCGTTATTTCATATTCATAAACGTCACATTAAAACCTGTTTTCCCGAAATAACATGATATAATTGTCAGTAAAGCACAACCCTGCTAGCATTTTCCTTCACTTTTCGGCTATGTCAATTGACAAGTCGTGAATACGACTTACTTTACTATGGGGTGCCTTTTCAAAATTTACCCTCTGAGAGAGTGATAAGTTTTTGATCGTAAATATCTCTTGTTGTATCTAACGAATCAACATAATTTTTGCTACACGCCATAGAAAATATGATCACAATTTTATGATAGAATTTTCAGTTGTATGACGTAATATCAAATAATTCAAAATTAAACTTTTCTGAAATGTTTGGTATAAACGAGTTTCAAAGAGGATAATCCAAAAGGTGCGTTTACCTTTCTCGTATTTTTAAAGTACATAGCTCAGTGATCTGTGAAAGGATTTATATAATCTAACTACCAATAGAATCGAAATTTTTCAACTAAAACGTATATAGCAACAGCATTCAAATATTTCAATAGTACACTATTGAAAAACCTGTCTCATTTGACCCATGTCAACACCAGCCAATCAGAACGCGTTCTGAGGAAGAGAACAAAATATCTGCTGCTGTACAACAAATCGTTCGAGAAAAATGTTCCGAAATGAGTTTAATATCGTTGTGAGTTCCTCAATTTGGTCCTTCTGAATGCTAGAAACGAATCCCTATAGCATATTGATATTTTCTTTCAATAAATTATGCAAATTCGAAATGAAATAATCGACATTGAAATTCTATATGCGGCTATTTTTATAGTCGTTAGGACCGCCCATTAGTGGGAAAGTTACATACGAAATCACGTAAAAAGAAACCTTTTAACAAAAATTGGATCAGTTTGGATTCTATCGCCACTGCGAGCAGATGTATTTTGTGTCGTTTGCAAAGCTAGTTTCGCTCTGACAAGAGCGATTACGTCACAGCTGCCAGTCATTTGCATTGATGAATAAACAACGGTGAAGAGCATTACACAAAATCAGCCGTTCTAATGGCTCAAATGTTTTCTAAAGAACTATTATGATTTGTTGTTCGCAAATCGAAGGTAAATATCCCCAGTTTAGTGCAAATCTAGAACAGTTTGGTTAGATTTGTGCATTTTTCGCTGTGTTAAATTCACAGTAATCGAGATCAAGTGAAGCCTTCTTTGTTTTTGCGAAAAATGTTCCAGAGTTTAATGTCGTAGAGAATTACGCAATTTGACCCTTCTGAATGCTAGAAACGAATCCCTATAGCATACTGATAGTTTCTTTCAATAAATTAGGCCTATTGTATCATTTAATGGAAGATTATAATCGGTTGTAAGCGCTGCACCTACACCAACCATATCAGTATCGGACGACAGTTCAGCCTGGAATTAGATTACGGAAGTTAGCGGCATCCATCGGAATTCGAATTCAACTCATCACTCTCCATCACAAACGCTTTCATAAAAGGTTCTTTTCAGAGTCACCATTATTTTATTATGAAGAACTATACTGGTTATTCCATAATATTTGTGTTTCAGAATGTTTAATGTAACTAATCTGTACTTCAGTTTAGATGCATCATTTTGAATTCTAGTAGTGAAAAAGGGGAATGCTTGCATAATTCATACAGTTGATCAACTAATTGATATTCGGAAGTGTTAAGGAACATGTCAGTTGTTTTCGTATTCACGACATCCAGTTATGTCTCTGACATTACCCACCCGCTTTTTTTTTTGCTCACCTTTTCTACTACTTATGTAGAAGAGATATTGATACCGATATGATACAGATAGATTTTTGCGTCGACTACATATTTTTGGAAAAATGACCTGGGAACGCAGATAGGTACAACCATTTTTCTTAGTGTGAACAGTGTGGTTTTAACTTTATATTACTATCGTTAAAACATGTTATTTTCGGCCAGTGTGAACATACTATTAAAACTGTTTTAATTTGTAGTTTGTGCTAGTTGATAGCCAATCGACCCGACTTGTCTCATGTCCTCAGAGAAGGCTGGACCCTTTTTTTATCAATTTAGGCTCAAATGGAAAGTCTTACGGACAGATATGCTGCTACTGAATTTTCGCGGGACCCGATTTCCGGTTCCGGAATCACATAGTGAAGTGTGTAAAATGTTTTTAAACTTTATTCGGAATGACGTGCCGTAATCTGTCTAAATATGGCTCAAAACATTTTAAACTTGTAAGTTATGTTTATTTGCTGGCCAAACGAACATTCTTGTTTTCATTCCAGGGTCAATGAAAAGTATTTTAAAGAATCTCACAATAACATGAGAAAGGCATCATTACACCACTTAAACAGGTTTTTTGTATTTGTATAAATCAAAATTTCCTCCATTATGAAAAAAAAACTTTTTATACTGTTTCGATTATATCGAAAATCGTGTTAATTCAAATAAAAAAGCTTAAAAAAGCTACATATAAATTAGCATAAATTAAATTTTGCGTAAATTAAATTTACGTAAATAAAATTCATGGAAGTTTTTGAAGAGTTACTTAATTCTCACCGAAAGTAATATTATGATAAGTTGAGGAAGGATTAAAGATTAAAATCTACCTAGTTAAAAATTGTAAAATTTGCGCTACTTTCCTCCATACCTAACGGCAATCGCGCGTCTTTTCATTGGGTAAACTCTGACTTCCACAACATTAATCACGCGTTCCGCCCAGCAATGTAAACACAATAAATATTAAATCTCTAATTGCACTGTTTTCCTACTTCCCCGCAGGTCGGCGGACTAAGCAATTTGCCATTTCGGTTTGCCGGTTGGAGGAATTTTGCTAAGCACATAACCTAACTCCGGTCCGCGTTCAAATCAATCACCTGTGACACAATCAACGGGCGTCACCTCCCAGTTCCCCCATACTTTTCCGGTTACAGCAAAAGTTCCCCGCTGACAACAAGGGTTAGCTAATCTTGAATCTCGCCAGGGTAATATGTCACGTCAAGTGTGAATCGAATGGATGACAGCTTTGAGTATGGTCAAGCTCGAGTCAAACGCACACCCTTTCTCCGCTCTTTGTACTTTGCTTTCTGCCAAGAACACCTCCATTCAGCGTCAAGCAAACAACAGACGTCTGTTTTCTAAATGATTTCAACCACGCAATTCAACTTTTAACCGTCGAGTAACTGTCGAGGACACGAGGTCGGACATTAGCCAGGCACACCTTTGGCTGTAGCAAAATGGCAATAGCCATTATTCGAAGGTAGTTCCATGACCCATTGAGAGGGAATTTAAGTAGTCACCGACCGCTAATTGTAAGTCCACTGTGGTTGGAGATTTCCAAAACGGTATGCGGAAATACGAGTCTGAATCGGCACGCATTCAAGTCAACCATTTGTATAGTTGATTCGGGGTTGAAAAAATCTGAGCGTC
Organism: Malaya genurostris; assembly: GCF_030247185.1. NCBI lineage: Eukaryota > Metazoa > Arthropoda > Insecta > Diptera > Culicidae > Malaya > Malaya genurostris. The sequence continues at coordinate 304,399,624 of NC_080571.1, read as the reverse complement.
GTAATGTCGTTGATGTTTATTTAGAACGAGCAGTTAATATTTGTTCTTGTACACTCAGGACTGTCCCTTGCGCTTGTACTTGTTTATCAGGTACCTTTTCTAATGCTTAGCGGTTTCTTCAATCTCTGTTTTCGTTCACTCCTTCCATTGTTGTCATTAAAATATCATTTTAAACATCATAGGTACAGATAAGCTGCTAACAATTAGCGGTGTCAAAATTTGTCTTCAAATTTGTTTGGGACTGTGAGATATATTTTGTTTGCATCGTTATCAGATCAACATCTTCGCAATTATATAAGAGCAACATCTCCGTGTAGAGCTTCTTGGCAACAGTTTGCTCCCGGATTAGGAAGGTTTAAATCTAGTTATCATGTTATCTAGCCTTTGCTCCAACACTTATAATCCCGTGAGATCTACTAGATAAAACAAATTGTCACGAGTTGAAATGTTTGGTTTTCGGACAAAGTTATCATTAATTTATTTTCTGTTTTCCAATGGTCATTGAGCCTTGTCAGTGTTTTTGAAACGGCTTATTTGCAGCATTATTTCATGATTTGTTATGATTCGTAATTAAATCTCTACTTAATGCTAAAACGTTGTTGCTTATGTTCTGTTGTCAATCATTGTCTTTGTTTTAGAAGTGAGGCAGTGAACTGTGAATTTGGTCTATCATTGCATCTCTCCAAATGTATTTCTTTTTTAAAATTTTGTTCGAAACCTTCTCTCGCCGTCACTTTTGAACAAATACTCATTCAATAGAAAATTTTTCACTTATCGTGCTGTAATAACGGAACCGAGAGTCGGATCTGGATCTACATTTCTGGAAACTTTTAAAGTAATTTCAAAACCTTTTATTTCTAGTTTGTAAAAATGGTGCGCGGTTGTGAAAAACACTAGTCTCACAGCGGTTGACTGCCTGAGCCTACACATGTCCAAAGGCGTTAAATCACATGACCTAGGCGGCCAATTGACAGGCCCAAAACATGAGATAAACCATTCACCAAAGACGGCTCTCAATTTGCTCATTTTTTCGCGTTCCGTGTGGGATGTTGCACTGTCTTGTTGAAATCGCATATCTGGCATGCCCAATTCTTCCATTTTGGACAAAAAACGGTAGCACTCGGCATTCACAGTAGTGTTCCCATCGTCGCCTTTTAAAACGTACTTTTTCAACGTAGACGCCCCCGTAACCCACGCCAAACAGTAACTTTTTGGGGTGCGGTGGTAGCTTTTGCAATACTTCTGGCTGGTCTTCCTTCCAGATGTGGCAATTTTGCTCCTCTTCCTCCAACTTAACCAGCGCTTATTCAAATCTTGTCGATTCATGATTAAATTATAGACCAAACTGAACAAGTTTGACAATGATACAAGACACGATCTGTCAAAAACACTGTCATAATCGCATATTCAAGCATAATCTGCCAAAAAGATACCAGTAAAAAAATCACCCTCCATAGCTTGTGTTAAGAAGCGGGTAAGGTCTAACATTTTAAAAATATCGTTAGTAAAACATTTCAATAATATTTTGTCAAAATTTCAAGTTTATCGGAACAAAACTCTGGAAGTTAGTGTCTTTATCTTTTCTTATCTCATACTGCAAAGAGGCAAGAGCTCGGCTCGCTGGCTCAAAAGTTCTGCTTCGATTGACTTGAAAACTTTCCAAAGCGTTCATTAAATGTTTCATTATTACAAAGAACAAAGAAAATATATGATTTGTAGAAAGTGTTAAACTCAACCCGTCCCCTAAAAAATGAACTGTTTCCTTCGATTTCATAGACAACAAACTTGAAGCGCGTTTTTTTTACGAAAGCACGTTTTAAAAGTTCGTGTTCATCGAGATTTTAAAACTACTTTCAAAATTATTTTCATATTTTGCACACACTTTCTACATCTGAAATATCAAACCCCAATGTTTTCCTTTTCATTTTTTTACCTTGGGGAGGTTTTACAATTACAAACTATGTTGCTTTGATTTTATAACTTCTGATAAGTCTATACTGAGATATAGTGGACACCGCACATCATGAATTCTAAATCTTACTTCTGCAACGACTAATTTCTCAATATTTTTTCACGAAAAAACTACAAAATATTGTTTGAATGTTGCTTTTTATTATGAAAAACATTTAAATTCATTTGAACGATAACTATAGAAAAGTTATCAAAAATAGTATTTTTGATGTGGAACACATCTTTATTTTCCATATAGGGATGCAAATCAGAAACTCAAGGAAAAACACTCGCAGCAATGTGGTCAGGTTTCAAACACTTACAGCTCAGTCTATTTTGTATCAATTAATAATATTATTTCATCATATGATTGAAAATATTTCTAAGTTTTGATTTTAATATATCAAGCAACGTATTTTCAATTATAAATGATTGAAATTTTGACTAGTAGCGAGCAGTGTCCTATTTTGTCTGCTAAAAATCTCCGGCATACCGGATTTCCCTGCCATAGACGACGGTTTTGAAGGAGTAAGCGATATATCAAAGGGAAAGCATCGCTCTGATTGGTCAATCGATGCAAAAGCGAAGCTTTTGGAAGCACGCGAATCTATAAATAGAAGCGAAATTATAGCTAACGTTTCAGTCCTACGCGTAGCATGCTAGAGGTAGGTTGTTGCTAGACAGCAACACACACAGTTTTCTGTGGAATTAAATTTTATTATAGTTGAAAGTTCCGTTAAAATTGGAAGTGGAAAGCGTTGACATATTATTCGAAACGATTCCTGTTGCTAAACCTAACCCAGTTGCCACCCTAACTGTTTGTTCGAAGACAATTTCGAGCCTAGACTTAACGTTATTGAACTGAGTTTCGAGACAGTTTCGAATCTGATTCTTATAACGGGTTCTCTCTCACTCCCGTTGCTAAATGCGAACTATTTAATTCTATATTACTCATCTTCTCATAACTATTACTGTAAGTTTCTTCAAGAAACTGTTCATTGAATAAAACCAGAAAAGCTTTTCGATACTACCATAACTTATAAATAGAAACAGTGTTCTACCAAATTTAGTAGAATCGTTCCGTTTTATTCAACGTCGCTCTATATGACGGTTCCAAATTTTAAACACACTTTATGTAGTTCTGAAGCCGAGAGCAGGTCAGGTTAACATTTCAATGTGTTGTTTAATATGTATAGTTGAAATTTGGTTGAAACAGTTATTTTTAGTGATAATTCATATGTGGCAAGTATGTGTTTAGTAGTGAGAGTGCTATTTATTGAATAATGTTGATCCGCGAATCTAAAGATACTCAAGCGGCGAAAACTGAAAATTTACCGTCCCAAAATTCAACGATGTTAACCTGTTAGCCGATCGATGCGCCATCTGCATGTCATTGTTGGTGTTGTCGGATTTCTATGGAATGTGTGAAAGTTTACAAGTCGATCGTGTCATTCAGACTGAAGGTCTAGGGTTGGTCTGCAGCGAACTCATTCCCGAGTGTTTTTATTTTACTCTTTCATTGAAAAGTTAGTGCACCTATTTTCATTTTTTTTTGCACATATCATTCTGTAATTCCGGAACCGGAAGTCAAATTCGAATAAAATTTAGAAACGTTGTATGAGGTTACAAGATCTTCCATTTGAATCTAAGTTCATGAAAATCAGTTAAGCTATTTCTGAGAAAAGTGAGTGCAAAAAATGTTACGTACATACATACATACACATACATACACATACATACACACACATACACATACAGACATTTTGCGTACTCGACGAACTGAGTCGAATGGTATATGACACTCGACCCTTCAGGCCTCCGTTCAAAAGTCAGTTTTCACAGTGATTGCATAACCTTTCTATGTGAGAAAGGCAAAATTATCAATTTTAAGAGCTAGTTTCTATACATAGCAAACAAAATTTGTTGAACTATCTATACAATTTTTAAATTGAGCACGTCTTTGCGCTTTTTGGTGGCTGGAAACTTTGATTTTGGATATATCGGTATCGTTCAAACTACCATAAATAATAATAATATTTAGTTTTGGTTTAGTGCTATATGTTAATCTATTGTTATTAGTTGTTCAATCTGTTGATAATGCGCCTATTTATCATAAGAAAACCTGTTTTAATCCACCTAGTGGTGTAATGGTGCCCTTCTAATATCAATCATACTATCATATATAATACTGTGGTATTCTTCAAAACAAATTTCTTCGATTCTTGAAAGAATAACCGAAATCGGCTTGTTTGACCATCTACTGATAAAAACTATCAATTGGAGAAGATTTGAGATCGATTTAGACAAATTTTTACGGTTCTTTGCCCTTTTCAATGATGGTATAACATTTTTAACACACTTTACTATATTTAGTATGGGACCACAAGACCTTTCATTTGAATCTAAGTTAGTGAAAATCGGTTCAGCCATCTCCGAGAAAAGTTAGTGCGAAAAACGTTACATACGCACACGCACACATACACACAGACAATTTGCGAACTCGACGAACTGAGTCGAATGGTATATGACACTCGGCCTTCCGGGCCTCGGTTCAAAAGTCGGTTTTCACAGTGGAAATATGCTGTGGTTGCATTACCTTTCTATTTGAGAAAGTCAAAAATAGTAAAAAGATAGACGATTGTTATGCAAGATCTTCCGACAGCCAGCTGGCTGTCTAGAGCTTTGCGAGATTCAAATATTGATCGTTTCGTGCACCATACTTTCTGAAGAGATCGTATTGTTTACCAAGGGATATCCACATTTTCCCCAAACCTACTGATACATTTGCTCTCTGGTCCTACTCGTAGAGATGCACTGCTCCCACGGTCTCTTGAAACTATCGGACTAACATTCCTTTACCTCATCAGTAGCACAGCCTCTGGTCGTGGCCGGCATTGTTATTGTCCATTTAGTGAATATCTTCTCCAAAGCTTCATTTTCTTGGTTCATTGTACATTTTCATTTGATGTGCGAACGAAGTGCGACTGCTGGGCGGTCTACTTCAGTTCAGCTTAGCTCATACACAATCGGATACACGTACATACATGCACACATATACTTTGCTCAACTCAATGAACATAGTCGAGGCTATTTATATAAGAAAAGCAAAAAAGATAAAAACCTGTTTGAATCCATCTAGTGGTGTAATGATGCCTTTCTCGTAAAACTCATGTTTTCACAAATCTTACTGAGGGATTGTTCAGAAAATTTTTATTTCAACCTTCTTTAAAACAAAAAAGTTTGTTTGAGAATACACTAGCATAACCTCTCCAATTTATAAAATGTTGATTCGCAATTGGAAGTCGCATCAGAGCAAATGTCAATGGCAGTCTATGAGATCATAAAACCTTTCATTTGAATCTAAATTTGTAAAATCCACTCAGCTGTTTCTGGGAAAATGAAGAGAGTTCTGTTTTTGAGTTTTTGACCACTATCTTTTTGACGTCCGAAATCGCGAACTGGGAACTGGCATAGCTGAAATCGATGTGTTTGACCAACAACTAACAAAACCTACAAATTGAAGCCATTTTGAGCCAAATTTAGATTTGTTTTTCCTATTTTTGTATTTTCGCTCTAAATGATGGGTTACGTTTTCATACACACTTAACCGTATAATTCCGAAACCGGATTCGAACAAAGATCCACGCTTACTTATGGGAACATGATTCCTTACATTTGAATCTAAGTTTGTGAAAATCCGTCCAGCCGTTTCTGAGAAATCGGAGTGATTTCTGGTTAGAGTACACCATCACTTATTCCGGTACCTCCGGAATCGGGAACTAAGATTTGGTATACCCAAAATCAGTCTATTTGGACATCAACTAATGAAACCTGTTCAATTGAAGAATTATATGGCTAGTTGAAAGTACTTTGCTCGATTTTCCGGTGCCACGTTTGAAAAAACACACTCTTTCGGAAATGATTTTTTTCATACTTATCAGTCTGTAATTCCGGAACCGGAAGTAGTATCCGGATGAAATTAGGTAGAGTTATATGGGATTGTAAGACCTTCCATTTCAATCTAAGCTAGTGAAAATCGGATGAGCCCTCTCAGAGAAAATCGACTTTTTTAGTTCATTTTGCACATTTTACCCCGTAACTCTGGAAGCGGAAGTCGGATCCATATGAAATTCAATTGGAGGCTATGGGACTATACGAGTATGGCCTTTAATTTGAATCTAAATTGAAGAAAATCGGTTGAAGGGTCTATGAGAAAATCGAGTGCACGTTTTATTCATGTTTTTTGGCATATTTTACCACGTTACCACCGGACAGACGTTCACTCCGGGTGAAATTCAATGAGCTGAGAGGCCTTCCATTTGAATTTAATTTTGTGAAAATCAGTCATGGCATCTCCGACAAACGCTCAGGTAGGCCAGGAGGAGCTGAAAAACGAAAACGGCTTACGACTCATCAATTTTGCCGCTTCCAAAAACATGGCCATTCGTAGCACCTTCTTCCAGCATAGCCTCCCTTATCGTTACACCTGGAGATCACCACAGCAGACGTAATCGTAAATCGACCACGCTCTGATTGATGGAAGGCACTTCTCCGACGTTATCGACGTCAAGACCTATCGTGGTGTTAACGTCGACTCTGACCACTGTCTGGCGATGGTGAAACTGCGCCCAAAACTCTCCGTCATCAACATCCGCCACGGTACAACATAGAGCGATTGAAGCAACCAGATGTCGCCTCAGCATACGCGCAGAATCTCGAGGCAGCGTTGCCAGACGAGGGCGAGCTCGATGTGGCTTCCCTAGAAGACTGCTGGAGTACAGTAGAAGCAGCCAGCCATAAACAACGCAGCCGAGTGCACCGTCGGGTACGTGGAACGGAGTCGACGGAACGAATGGTTCGACGAAGAGTGAAGAGTGATTTTGGAGGAGAAGAACGCAGCGCGGGCGATAATGCTGCAGCATGGATCCCGGCAGAACTTTGAACGATACAAACAGAAGTGGAAAGAGGAGACCCGCATCTTTCGCGAGAAAAAACGCCAAGAAACACGGAAATTCTACAAGAAGCTCAACAAATCCCGCAACAGCCCTGTGCCGCGAGCCGAAATGTGCAGGGATAAGGACGGGAACTTCTTAACGGATGGACGTAAGGTGATTAAAAGATGGAAGCAGAACTTCGATGAGCACCTGAACGGCGCGGATAACGTAGGCATGAGGGTACAAGATGACGGAAATGATCCAGCTCCCACACTGAGGGAAGTTAAGGATGCCATGCACCAGCTCAAAACCAACAAAGCATCTGGTAAGGATGGCATCGCAGCTGAACTCATCAAGATGGGCCCAGAAGGGATAATTTGCCCCATTCACAAGAAGGCGACCATTTGGAATGCAAGAACTTCCGAGCGATTACAAATCTGAATGCCGCCTACAAAGTGCTATCCCAGATCATCTTCCATCGTCTATCACCTAAAACGAATGAGTTCGTGGGAAGTTACAAGCCGACAACGGACCAGATCTTCACCGTGCGGCAACTCCTCCAGAAATGCCTTGAATACCAGGTCCCAACACATCACCTGTTCATCGGATTCAAGGCGGCATACGATAGTATCGACCGCATAGGAGCTATGGAAAATTATGGACAAGAACAGCTGTCCTGTGAAGCTGACTAGAATGATCAAAGCGACGATGGACGGTGTGCAAAACTGCGTAAGGGTCTCGGGTGAACTATCCAGTTCATTCGGGTCTCGCCGGGGACTGCGACAAGGTGACGGACGCCCATACCTACTATTCAACATCGCCTTGGAAGGAGTAATGCGACGAGCCGGACTTAACAGCTGGGGTACGATTTTCACGAAATCCAGTCAACTTGTGTGCTTTGGGGATGACATGGACATTATCGCGAGAAACTTTGGAACGGTGGCAGAGTTATACACAAGCCTGAAACGCGAAGCAGCAAAGGTTGGACTGGTGGTGAATGCGTCGAAAACAAAGTACACCGTAGTTAGTAGGCGGAACAGAGCACGACAGGATTCGTCTAGGAAGTAATGTCACGATAGACGGGGATACTTTCGAGGAAGTGGAAGAGTTTATTTACCTCGGATCCTTACTAACGGCTGACAACAATGTGAGTCGTGAAATACGAAGACGCATCATCAGCGGAAGTCGTGCCTACTACGGGCTGCAAAAGAATCTGCGGTCAAAAAAGATTCACCCCCGCACGAAATGTACCATGTACAAAACGCTTATAAGACCGGTGATCCTCTACGGACACGAAGCATGGATCGTGCTCGAGGAGGACCTGCAAGCACTTGGTGTTTTCGAGCGACGCGTGCTAAGGAAGATCTTCGGCGGTGTGCAGGAGATCGACGTGTGGCGGCGAAGAATGAACCACGCTATACTCTACGGCGAACCCAGCATCCAGAAGGTGGCCAAAGCCAGAATAATGCGGTGGGCAGGGCATGTTGCAAGAATACCGGACAACAACCCTGCTAAACTGGAGTTTGCCACAAATCCGTTTGGAACAAAAAAGCGGGGAGCGCAGCGGGCAAGATGGGTGGACCAGGTAGAACGTGATGTGGCGAGTATTGGGCGTGATCGAGGATGAAGAGAGGCAGCCACAAACCGAGTATTATGGCGTACTATTGTTGATTATGTGTTATATTAAATGTGATGTAGTGCAAATAAATGTATGTATCTCCGAAAAAACGAGTGCACATATTTGATACATACACACACAGACATTTTGCGTTCTCGACGAACTGAGTCGAATGGTATGTGACACTCGGCTCTCCGGGCCTCGATTCAAAAGTTGGTTTTCGCAGTGATTGCATATCATTTTCAAATGAGAAAGGATCAATACAGAATTTTATGCAAAAATTTTAAAACGAGTAAGTGAAAGTTACTACATTCTGATATGTGAAAATCGAAATCGTATTTTGTTCGATTCACTTTTTAATCATCGGAATCAGATATCAGTTGAATCAGTTATATTTGTTTCCTGAATGTATTAAAAACATTCCGTTAATCATCACACCGTACGACTATTGACACAAGAGAGTTTGCTCAATTTACGAAAGTGCTTTCCTGATGCTCATGTGGATTTCATTTCAATTAAAACAGTTCTTTCCATGTATTTTTTAACAAATCTTTTTATTCAGAAATTGTATAGCCTTATAAGTTGTGATCTGTTTCAGTTTTACTCTTTAATATACATATTCCCGCCGAGTGATGTTGTTGGGCATTATTATACAGAAGTTTATGTTTGTTCCTAGCATGTGTGGGTGTTGCTTCCGGTAATAAACTGTATGCATCGATTGCATATATATCGCATTGTCTATAACAGTTTCATTTATTCTGGCGGCATTAACTCCCATTGCTCCGTTGTAATATAAACTAAGTGCTTCATATAATATTTCAATCACTTATTTTTCTATCTCTCCGTGCTCGCATTCAACTATCGCATTCGTAAACAACAACATCATCATTATCATCATTTTTTTAATATTGAAGCAATGAAATTTTCATTCACACCGACTGCTTTCAGCTGTTGCTATTAGGGAACACCTACACTTGTATTAATTTTTATGGTATTTGTCTATTGTTTCTTGCCTATTTACAGTAGGTGCTGATCTTCCGCAAAACATGCCGAGTCATTATTGGTCACTCAACTAATTTGTTTTATCAATTCCATTTGTACATCAACTAAAACTCAACAGAATGACTCTCGACGAAGCCTTTTTATTTGTCCTATCCTTTGTTAATATAATAATCTCTGTGTGTATTTCTATATGATACAGTTGCTTAGGCTAACTAATTTGTCACCGTTTGTAGATTTCCTTTATAAGTCTGTGATTGATTAGTCCCGCCAGGGTAATTAACGACATCTTTTTCTTTGATACAAACTCTCCTTGTACTACCTATGATCCTTTTCTTTTTATCTTTTTTTTGATCCAACAGTTCTTATCTCATTGCCTGCTATATCTATATGTCTTTACATTATACAATTCATAACTGTTTCTTTCCTGCTTTCCTGCCTCGTGTATCGCTTGGAAACAATGCAAAAATAGAAATGTGTCAATCCCTGCAAATCTCAACAAATCCTGTTGGAAGCTGTACAGTAAACGGCCAACGGTTCGATACCGGTCCGATTTTAGTTAAGCTAGCTCAAATCATCGTCCCCACCGGTGGCATCCGGCCGTGGATGTGGTGGGGACGATGGAACCGTTCCTCAGGAAATCTCCGCTATTCCCAGCTTGGCCAGATTGGTCAGAGTAGTCAGATCGTTCGGTTGCAGCCTAAGTGCTTCCTGGTAGCTCCGTGCAGCTTCATGCGGTCGTCCCAGCAGATGCAGTATGGCTCCTAGATTTGTGTGAGCTCGTGCCTCCTCCGGCCGAAGTTTGACGGCCTAAAATTCAAGTCGAAAAAAAGAAATTGGTGAGATAAAGACAGCATTAGTACCGAACTACCGAAAGCGTTAGTTAGTTGATTGAAGCGGAAGAATTACCTGTCGGTACCACCGTTCTGCTTCGGATTTCCGATCCAGCAAACGTAGAGACGATGCTGCGGCTGTCACCAGTGAATAATCATCCGGAGTCAATTCGGCAGCTTTCACGCGGTACTGGCAAGCCTCGGCCGTCCGGCGAACCGAGGTCAAAAAGTCGGCTGCAATGGAATAAAGAGACAAAAAAATCCAGTTGAGAATCAATTTCCCATACCGTTATCTAAATTCTCCCTCTCTCTCGCACAGAAATAAATCCCAAATGGGCCTCGACATCATCGATAGACCCCCTGAAGCAGTTTCCAACATCGCCATGAAGTACCGGAAATCGAATTCTTTCGATTTGAGAAAGCAGACCTATTTTCAATTTCAGCATTTTCCCCCCATCATATCAACATATTAGAATAAATGAACAAACAAAGCTCTTTGCCAGCATCGGCACTAGCGACTTCATCCGTCAAATGTTCATCATTCAGCCAATTTGCCTGCGGAGGGAACCGATCGAACATTGCTCCTTGTTTGGGTTCCCAGACGGAAATGGTCGACCAGAAGATAACTAACCTCTTCCTTTCGAAAGCTCTTTGACTGTTTGTGTTCAACCCCCTTCCCCCTGTCCCCCCACACAAGTATGCAAATTGAAAAGCAGAGAAGTGAAATTGATGGGAGAATGTCATGAAAAACTCGAGACCAGTTCCTCTGAGAGCTGGCGGAAATAATACGAGATGGATGTGCATCATCAATATCATCATTAGTGTCCTGACTCGTACTGTTTGGTAAGGAAGTACACACAGAAAAGACGAAAGTCCCGTTATGCTTACTACAGCTGTCCCAACGTATACATCCCTTTTACCATCCCAAGTCTTCGGTCGTTGAAATGTGTTTCTTCAGGACCGAAAGATTGAACTATAGGAAGAAAATAATTGAATAGATTGTGAAAAGAGTTGGTAACGGAGCGAGAAAAATATCAAGTATCCAATTATATTGCTTTGGATGCGCTTGAAAATGGAATCTGCTGAGGATACACAATCTGATGTTGGTTTCATGGGCGCATCGGGTTCTTACGTGGGCGTTTTTGCATCGCTAATGAGGCGCCTTTTATTCGAAGACAGAAAATGAGTAGTTGAGTGCTTGTAGCAGCAGTCTGTTTTGAAAGCCTTCGGGAAATATTTCGCTGGTGGATGCAGCCACGAATGCAATTGTAGCCGGAATGTTCCGGTATCTCCGTTTACCTGTCATGAGTCATGAGTAGTCATTGTAAGTTATTGACTGCTAACTGTTACGAGTTGCACTTGCTTTCGCGATTTATGGCAAATTGTTGGTATAATGAAGGATTCGACTGATTTGAAGTACATGCTTCTAAACATTATTAATTTTGCTAGTAATAATGGTTTTCAGATACTCAACATTTTTTTCTTAAATACATTAGAATTAATTCCGAAATATTCCATTTATCTTAAACATCAATTCTTTAGAACGATTTAATAAAAATGTCCTTATTCAAATTTTCCCGTAATTGGTCTGTAAAATATTCTTAGCCTTCTTGATTTCAAAAGGCTGATTTCGATAGAAAAAGCACACCTAACATCTTCAGTATCTTATGAGTCGTATGAGTAATCTTTAAATTTTCATATTTTATAAATCAATTGCGCATATATCACCGAAGTTGTCAGCCAAATACAAATTTTCGTCATATTGCTCACTAAGTTTTTCGAGTTTATGAACAACTAGCGGACCTCTGCACACTTCGTAGCGCAATAATAATAGGTTAGATGTAGAAAATCAAAACTACTTATCAATTTTAATGATTATTGAAGAAAAATATCATTATAATGCTCTATAATAGTGGCCCCAACATTTTTATATCGCGGACAACAGGACAAAATATATAAAACCGATGGTTTGCCGAAACGCAAACAGGCATCGTAAAAAAACCATCCGAAAAAAATTTTAAATTCACGCTACAGACTCATAACGATTATTGACGGTAATAGAAAAGTTAAACGGATGAGAAAATGACGTTCAAGTTGAAATGACATAGCAGTGGGCATCATTGGAATGCGTGAAATGAAAACTTTTTCTTCTTCTTATTTGCCATTCAAAATTGTTGTCTCGACAACATTTGTGATTTACTTTTGAACTTTTAACTTTTTTCTATACTTATCCCTCTATTGTCTGTACTTTATTTTGTACTTTGTGTGCTTGTTTCTGTAATCTGTGTGTTTGTTCCCGTACATTCTGTGCTTGTTTCAAAATTTGTTCCTGTACTTTCTGTACCTGCTCCAGTATTCTGTATTTGGTCCTGTAATTTTTGCACTTATATCTGTACCATCTGCTCATTCGGTACCTTTATCTGCACTCAATCGTGACAGTACTTACTTTACTTGTTTCCCTCATTTCTGTACTTGGTGTTGTACTTTCTGCACTTGTTCCTGTACCTTCTTTATTTTTTCCTGAACTTAGCTTCTGTACTTGTTCCTTCTATTTCTGTACCTGTAGCTGTCCCTGTGAATTTCTCACAGCTCAAATATTATCTTTGGATGGAAATTATCTCGAATACTCTTAAATTAGAATAATCGAGTGATTTAATCTCAAAATTTTTCCCCAATTCAGGTACACACGTACACTTCGCACTTTAAAGCAGATTCTTCCTGCTTTTAAAAGTCCCAAATAATTCAAGCAAAGTACAACCAAAATCAGTTTGACGGTTTATGAGCAAGGGAGTGAATCATTCGAATAGGTAAAACATGTCGATGAGTTCCCAATTCTCGGTTCAATCGATTTAATTTAAAAACAAAGCAAACGGGATGGTTTGAGTACATTGGACGAAGCTGTTAATAGTTACTCAAATGCAAATAATTTGAAATTTCGGAATACTCTGGGTTGATATAATTCGAATCGCGTTTGGGCCAATTGAAGACGTTTGGACTCAAAAATTTACACATTTTTGTTTGATTCAGAGTATTATCGCTAGGTCCGTTATACGTTTTGAGAAAAAAAAGTATTATTTTTCCAATGGGCAATTGTTAACAAGTTTTCTTCTACGGGTTTTAGTAAATTGAAAAATAAATCGCGAGCATGGAAATAAAACTACTAGTGCGGAAAAAAACTACTATGTGCCCGAACCCAGGTGGGCTGCATGGAAGGCATCGATTATTCAATTAAACCCGTCCTCTTAGACAATTATTTAAAACAAATCAAGGTATCATTTGAAATTGAATTTCTTTTTCGGCGTAATCTGGTTCGATTTTATATTGTATGAGGGAAATTATATATCCATCGAAATCGATAATTCAGAGAAAAAAGTGTCAAAATTTCAAAACCCTAGCTAGTAATATAGAAAGATTTTCCCCAAATCTGCTATCTAGTCCATGAACGATGGTTCAACTTACCATAATGATGATAGACACTGGCATCGGCTGGGGCCAGTCGAAGTGCACGCTTAAACCACTGTTCCGCTTCCGAAGTTCGGCTGCTCTGGAGTAAGGAAATTCGAGATCGCAAAAAAGAGGACAGATGGGGCAAACCAAACGAAATCCAACGTTAGCGATTGATTGTCTAGAATGGGAACGGGAGCGGACACTCCGGAACCGGATACTTACATTCCTCGCCAGCATGGATCCGTACGACAGGTGCGCAGCAACGTGATCCGGTTGGGCTTCGAGGGCAGCACGCTGAAACCGTTCCGCTTCGGTCCACTGATTTAGACGGGCAAAAACTTCACCCAACCGATGGTAGATGCCCTGGAATGAAAATTAGAATGATGAGTTTCATGGAAGTACTTGTGTCTTTTTCTTCGAACTACGAGATGACACCGAACTAATGAGCTTTGAATCAGTCGCAAATGTGCCATTAATGGTGATGGATTGACCCGTGCGGTGCAAACGTACTAATTCTGCCGAATGTGAAGAAATTTAATGGATTACTTTCTTCGGCTGTGCTGCATCTGCCTGGTGCATTGTTATGGCAATGCGGGGAACGGCTGGTGGACAGGAAGAGAAAAACTTTCCGAACCAGAGCAACAGATTATACTCCGCACCACGGGAGTATCCTCTGTCTCCTGCGGTGGCAGCAGCATCAGCAAAGTGCATCCAGTTAGCCTTCCGGTTGGGAGACAGCTGGCGGGATGGGACGAAATAAGACTATCAGGTTGCAAGAGCAAACTCGTATCACGTGAAAAGCTCCGGTTAGGACATGCGCAATTTTCGTTGTCACCACCACTACCAGAGAAAGGTTTTTTTTGTTGTATCCTCATCACAACCGTGAGCAGTGAGCTGGTGAGCTGTGGGATGCTGTGCGATATTATGCAGAAAAGACGTGAGAAATCACACTACGTTTGCGGGAGTAATGGCCCTGCTCAAATCCCCGCCCTACCTGATCCTGATCGTCTCCGGCTGATATCGTCTTGGCCTTGCTGAATCAACAGCCAGTCTTGTATCGATTTTCCATTGGTTTGGAGGTCGATACGGATAGATAGAATTAAAGTTTTTCTTAGGCTCTGGTTCGATGGGAAAGTAGAAATCTTTGCTCGTTGGAAATACCAATGTGCGAATTGCATAAATCGAACATATAATAGATAATTTAGAAAGAAGTTGGAATGCAGTATCCTATTGAGTGCGAGTTAATGCATGACGTGTATTCAGTAAGGAAAAGTAAAAAGTAGGAACATTTTTGTCAATAGGTATTTTTTGTAATACCTTTTCTGTAGATATAAATAAACCCATAGAAATTACCTGCTTCTAAATTCGCAACTTGATTGCAAACGATCGAATCGAAAAAGAAACGAGACGAAAACATAAAGTCTTTGATGATTGCTTCAACTGCCCGGCCATATCGTTTCGCTTCATCAATTCTCCAAGTGATTTTTTATGGCATCCGTTTCCCGACCCACAGGGCTGACAGATGGCAAATATTAAGCTGTTCGCTACCGCCATAATGTCAACCGAAACGACCCTTGATGGGATGCCCAAGAACTGTCCATTTTCATCGGGACCATTAAAATATCGTATAGCATTTTGTCACACCTTTCCGCCATCGCTACGCCGCCGCTACCGGGCAAGTCAGTCCCCGTCCGGAAAGTGCGCCACTATCCTGGCCCAGTGGGGGCGAGGGACGAATAAAAATAGTTTAAATGATTTTTACCGATTCAATTTGCACCGTCATAAACATTTATCTGTCGATTTGGACCGGGTCATTCGATTCCGGGTATTTCGCGCTGTTGAAAGGTAAGAAGATATTTTCTACAGCTCGGGATTTTTTTCCCTCTCGGATCCAATCCGTTCTGCCGGCAAGGTTGGACGGTTCTTTTACCTTCGCTCGAGGAAAGGATGACTGAAATCGCACTGGAATCAATATCGTTTTCGATTAACTTTTCCTTGCTCTGAAAGTGATACGCTGATGGTTCGAATTACGTCGTTAAATTTTATCTGAATTCGTGACACAGTGGAATTGAGCCCTCGGTGTGACTTACTATGTGTCGCTGATAAGCACAGATGAGATGTGACAATAGCTTACGATTGATAGCGTTAATTTAGATGTCTGATTTCTGATCAAGAGGCAGTACAATCTCGACTGCAATTAATTATGGATTAATTTGATTTTTTTTTGGAAAATACATGCTAATGTAAATATGTATTGAAATATGAATGCTAAATAGAATCAGAGTTGGGGATGATAACACACACTTGGACCAACCCACACTTGCCGAAATATTTATACGATTCACCAAAGGCCTTTTCTAACATTTTCAACGTTTCGGAACACTTAAATCCATTTGCAACACAAAATTTGATGCACGCACGTTGTTCTAAATTTTCATCCATTATAAAAATCGCCACACGAACATTTTTCAACTTCTTTGTATAGACGCCAAACAAAAACTAATCGTACGATATGCGTCAAAATTTGACAGAATGTGTATAAAAGTGTTGCCAACGTTGAGTGAATAAAATTTTACCGATTGAACAAGCGCGGGAATTTTAAAATGAAAATTTCGGTTCTTTTTTTATCATAAGGTATACTTATTTTTCATTCTACTTCTGGAATCACTCTTCGATACATTTTGTTCAACATTATGGCAACCGCTCTTAACCCGTGGAAGTTTTCTAACAATTGCATTTCGTTACTTTAAAAACTAAAAATCAAGTGTACCTAAATGTTAGAGTGAAATAGTTGCCTATGAATTCAATAGCGTCTTCAATGTACTCATAATCTATATATATAAAAATGCAGAGATCATTCTTTGTAATCGCATCACGTAAGAACGGATGGACGGATTGAGATGATTTTTTTTTGTTTGATCAATTTTTACCCCCACCGGGTTCGTACATCAAAAAAATTAGGAAAACTTACCGGAAAATTGGGAAAAACCAATAAAGTTATTTTGTATGGACAATGGAATTTTCCACTGAAAAAGTCGCCAATGATTGCTAGATTTACGATTGATGGCGTGCAGCGAGTTGCATAAGTACTTGACCGTAGAAGGAAAGAATACTAGATCGTTGGGAAATCGTTTGGCGCGCAACGAGTAGTTTTGGGTGGAGATTTTACATGCATGATTGATTCGTCATTTGAAAACACGTGCCCAATAGGGTATCAAAATCATTACTTGCCAAATGACCTTATGGTAAAATGCACATGACTGTTTTAGCTATACCGTAAACAGAAGCAAGAGTTCTAATATCTTTTACCAGTAGATCTAACTGAATAATGTTGGCCATAGTGGGCGTGAGTTGAACAAAAATTGAATAATGTAACGATTTTTTTTACGTATCAATGATAGGATTCTGCTGTTGAAATAATGAGTTCAGATGAAAATATTTTCCTGGCATTTAGCAAACTGAAGTTTGTTCAACCGATTCGCCGAAAGTCTTCAAGAGTGGTTTACTTCCAAACGGTCAGCTTAGGATGCACATACTCATGACATTTCTGTATGAAATGTTCAAAACGACGAATGTAACAATGAGAGATTCTCTTTGTTTACTTTCTCTTTCGATTATTGCGAAACATTCCTGCTTTTTGTCGGTAATTTATTCAGTGCAGATTCAAAGATGATAGCTTTAGTTATTATTATCGGTAGTGTGAAGGATTGCTAAGAGTACCGTAATAATCCAAAGAGAAAGTAAACAAAGAGAATCTCTCTTTGTTACATTCGTCGTTTTGAACATTTCATACAGATTTGTAAGCTGCTTAAGCCAAATCATTCCATTTTCCGAACTTTGGATTACTTGACGAATTACCATATGCAAATCATGAATATCATATCTGAAGGAGAAATCGTGGCATGTAAGAACCATTAGTTGTGAGATCTACTGTTTTGTAGATTGGCTTTAACGATAAGAAGAATACTGGTATAATCACTCCTCATGTTCACTCCGCTAGAACAGAATATTGATTCTCAGGACTGCATACTAAGCAAAACGATGTGGTGGCTCGACGAATGAGAGGCCTGTTTGTACGAATCCAGCGTTCATGTCAAAGTTAATGGACACAATATTTAATAAAAGGGTAATTTGAACTTTCGGATGTCCAAGAATTTTTCATTTTATCGCTAATTCTTGAATCGAAAATTGATCCTGTCATTATCATGATACGAACATTCATCAAACACGACTAAGTAATATCACTAGCGGTGAAGCAGGTTATGGACAACCGTTCAAAACCAATTTATTACTTTCGATAATCCCTATTGCTATTAAATTTTAAAAATTTTAAAGTATTTATCTTGGTCATCTCTTTTCCATCCATCTGTTTATATGTTTATTCGTTTATTTAGGAGCAAGGGAAAAACCCGCTGGAGCCGAGATTTTTATTCTCCTTTTCCAGCAGGCATAAAACCTTCTCATCTTTGTATCAACAGATAACATTTGTCCAACTGATACATAACGAAATCTTAAATTACCCCTATTTAAACTACACAGCTAACTAACAACTTTTGATATCGTTTAATTATCTGAATAAAACTAGCGGGAAAAGATTCGGAGATAACGGGTTTTAGTGGTGTTACGAGATAAATTTAAATCAAATTCATCAGAGCAAGTATTGAATACGCGAAACATACTCGAAAACGGTTCATTAAAGCCATAGTTAGTTCTAGCACGAGGAATTCCGAGAAAGGGATTAAACCGCAAATTACGCCGATGAATGTCAAAATTTAGCTGTTGTAGGAGATCTGAACAATCAATTCGAGATTGGATGAGGTCCGCGACGAAAAATGCTTTCAGTGTATCACGGCGGACAGTTAGCAAATCGAGGTGTACGAGTCTACATCGATTTTCGTAGCTTGAAAGATTCAATGGATCTCTCCAGGGCTGGCAACGCGAAGCAAAACGAATGAACTTGCACTGGACAGCTTCAATGCGCAGCTTATCAGTTTGGTAATGTGGTGTCCAAACAACAACAGCATACTCCAGTGTAGAGCGAACTAGAGCGCAATATAACGATTCCAGGCAGTATATGTTATTGAAATTTTTTGAGATGCGAAAGATGAAACCTAGCATCTTTAATGCCTTAGAGAGGGTATATTCTATGTGATCTTTGAAAAAAAAAGTTTTGAAAAAAAAGTTTTGAGTCTAATAACACTCCTAGATCCTTAATTGATGTCTCCCGTTTTAGTACAGCTTGCGAAATAGTGTAATCATACATGGTCGTGGTTCGTTTACGAGAGAAGGAGATAACGGAACATTTAGAGGCATTCATAACCATTCTGTTGACGTTGCACCAGTTAGAAAATACAACCAACTGTGACTGCAAGAAATTTGAGTCTTTCAGATCTTTGATGAGATAAAACAGCTTAAAATCGTCGACGAATGATAGCTTCATACATTGCAATGCGAAATTCAGATCATTTAGATATAGCAGAAATATGAATGGTCCTAGATGGCTTCCCTGAGGAACGCCAGAGCTCACGATGAATGATGGAGTAACGCAGTCGCCTTTTCTCACGGTCATACTACTACCAGTCAGATATGATTCAATCCAATCCATCATCCCATATGTCAAACCTTTAGTTTGAGATAGATCTACATTCTCTGTTCAATACACTGACTCGAAGGATGAGATGGCAATCGGTGCATTTGTTTAGTTTTTGCGTAACGAAAGCATTGAACATATCCACAATAATTCTTGATGATATTTATTCTTCGGGACGAAGTTAATGTGTTGGATATGAATTTGTCGTAATTCGTTTATTGTAAGCCAAGTAATCAGTAAAATAATGGAATGAAACATTAACGTTTGACAACTCTGCTGTCCGAAAACATAAATTTGAAAGAATAATTTCAGGCGAGACGAAGTTCGACGGGTCAGCTAGTTAACGATATAATTTCAGTGCTGAAACCCATGTCGGCCAAACATCTCACCATAGTGTAAATACCCTGAAGTCGGTTAAAACGTGCACATGACTGTCGATATCCAAGGTTTACGTTCGGAAGGTGTGAACCGCCTTCCGGCTCCATCTTGTCAATGAAATGGTATGGAATGAGCACACTGACCATCAGTAATAAGATGGAAATAGTGTGATTCGAACGGTCACTGCTGGAGTAATGTTCTCGAATATAGCCGTTGCTGTTCGTTGGAGAGCGGATGTTTCACCGTGGTGCAGGAATAATGTCAGATTTAGGTAAACCAGTTCTATGTCACTAAATCATGATAGTTTAATCATGAGGCTGTTCAAAATAAGATACTATCTTAATACCGAAATGTCTAATACTCGATTCGATTTTATGACGGGAAGTTCGTCTATAAATCGACGCTATTTGCAAAATCTCCGCAGCCTTCGACAAAATGAATGATTAAATAACAGTAGTCAAACTCGATAGGGTTGACTCACTGGTAGTGGAGCTATTTAGAACTTGCTCCAGTGTATTGAACTGTATTAATTGGACACTGCTAGACGACAGGCCTCAAGGCGGTCACTTTGGATTGGTTGTATCTTTGCTTTTCCTAAACGCTCTAAATTTTTCGCTTAAATGCTATGAACTAACTTTGGCTTACACATTCTAGCTATTCATCTTCATAACTTTTAAAGATATACAATCCGTCCACAACTACCATTATTTACTCGCAGACTCTTGTCTCGCGGCTTTACCTGGGTGAACACTTCATCAAATGACAAGTTTTCGCCTAGATAACGCCGCTATACTACGAACGAATTCGACTTTGTTGTTGTTGTTGTTCCATGGACTTAATATTGAAGAATATCCTTTTGTCTCTTCGGTGAACGACCAAAATGGTTAAAGCTGGGGTGAAAATAAATGATATAAAAAAAATCCTTCGGCAGAATTTATTCCTCTTTCACATAATCAATTAAGAGTACACCTAATCCCTGGACTTGCATTCCTTTAACGTAAGAAAAGAATAGGACATATTCTTGTCTGTACCCCTTGTTCTATTCAGCTTTCAGCTATTCACAGATTTCGAAATCGTTGTATTGTATTGTATTTTATACATACTGCATATCTTTACTGTGGTTCTAAATCAGGACAAAAATCGTCACTCATTCCTACCACGATTTAAAACAGTTAAATCCAGCGTTCAATTATAAATATTGTTCGTTATTCCGCTACCATGAACTTAGTATGAGTTTTTTAATTAGTACACTGAAAACCGTACCGCACCAAAAACAAGTGCATGAAACCGCGTAACCGCGTTGAAATATCGCGTTACTTCGAAATCCGCGTCAAAACCGCAAACCACCACATTAAAAATACTAAAAATTAAAATACTACAAAATTTGGAGTGGGCTTTTTGGAACATTTTAGCCACTATTTCCGAAATCTCCGGTACTGGAAACCAGAATTTCTGATTTAAACAAACAGAAAATAAACTGTAACAGTTGTAAGCTCACTTTAAAAGTTATCTGAGCTTGATTTTATGAAAATCTAATATGAGTTTATTGGCTCTAGACTATCTTCAATCTATTAGTTAATTTAAAGAATCCGCTACTCATCCCATTCGAGTTTTGTCGTGAATACGACTTACTTTACTATGGGGTGTATTTTCAAAGGTTTTCTGAAAGAGTGATAAGTTTTTGATCGTGAATATCTCTTGTTGTATTTAACGAATCAACATAATTTTTGCTACATGCCAACGGAAATATGATCACAATTTGATGAT
Organism: Malaya genurostris; assembly: GCF_030247185.1. Taxonomy (NCBI): domain Eukaryota; kingdom Metazoa; phylum Arthropoda; class Insecta; order Diptera; family Culicidae; genus Malaya; species Malaya genurostris. The sequence goes on along the minus strand of NC_080571.1, from coordinate 304,378,108 downwards.
AAAATTATCAAAGAGGATAATTCATAAGGTGCGTTTGCCTTGCTCGTATTTTTAAAGCTCATAGCTCAGTGATCTGTAAAGGGATTTATATAATCTAACCACCAATAGAATCGAAATTTTTCAACTTTAACGTGTATAGCAAAAGCATTGAAGTATTTCAATAGTACACTATTTAAAAACCTGTCCCATTTGACCCATGTCAACACCAACCAATCAGAACGCGTTCTGAGGAAGAGAACAAAATATCTGCTGCTGTACAACAAATCGTTCGAAGAAAATGTTCCGAAAAGTGATGAATATCGTAGTGAGTTCCTCAATTTGGTCCTTCTGAATACTAGAAACGAATCCCTACAGCATATTGATAGTTGCTTTCAATAAATTATGCAAATCCGAAATGAAATAATCGACATTAAAATTCTGTATGCGGCTATTTTCATAGCCGTTAGGACCGCCCATTAGTGAAAAAGCTACAAACGAAATCACGTAAAAAGAAAGCTCCTAACCAAAATTGAATCAGTTTGGATTCTATCGCCACTGCTAGCAGATGTATTGTGTGTCGTTTGCAAAGCTAGTTTCGCTTCCGACAAGAGCGATTACGTCACAGCTGCCAGTCATTTGCATTGATGAAAAAACAACGGTGCAGAGCATTACACAAAATTAGCCGTTCTAATGGCTCAAAAGTTTTCTAAAGAACTATTAGGATTTGTTGTTCACAAATCGAAGGTAAATATCCTCATTTTAGTGCAAACTTAGAACAGTTTGGTTAGATTTGTGCACTTTTCGCTGTGTGAAATTCACAGTAATCGAGATCAAGTGAAGCGTTCTTTGTTTTTGCGAAAAATGTTCCAGAGTTTAATGTCGCAGAGAATTACGCAATTTAACCCTTCTGAATGCTAGAAACGAATCCCTATAGCATATTGATAGTTTCGTTCAATAAATTAAGTCCATTGCATCATTGATCAACCCAGCGAATTAATGTTTTCTTTATTGGAAGCAGGGTTGCTGAAATTCGCCTCACGCAACTCATTAACGTTCACCGCCTGCGAACGATTCAAGAACGGAGACAGCAAAGCATGTAATGCCGGACGAGGCAAAAGCTATGCTTAATATGTGACTGCCTGAGCGACTCGCAAGAGAGAAGAGATCTTGCTTTTTCATGCTTGTTGCTATTCCGCCGTGAGCCATTCTCTACCATTTCAAGAGCAGGTATCATCAGGCACGAATAGCGCTTACATTGAGTCATTTTTTGACTCACTGCGAGTCAAAATGCCAGCAATCATTGCATTCATTGTACGAAAAAAATTGAAGACAAAAATTAGCGATGCGATGGAAGCAATTTTTTATTTTGCTTAGTTTAATTGTCTCATAGATATTGCCCTGATAAAAAGTGTGCGTTGAGCATCACAAATTAGCTTGGAAAACTTTAAACGTAATATCATTACTTATTATTGGAAGATGGCGAAACGATTGGGTTGGATAAAAATTAAACTGATAAATAAAACTAAAATCCACTTCAAAACGTCGTTTAAAATCGTATGCTAATGTACATATAATGTACTTCCTACTGCAATAAAACTAATGAAAACAGTTTATTCAGATTTCACCGAATACTATTCTCACGTTCGTACTCCGTGCTGTTGAAATTTTGCGGCAAGTAATGGCAGATAGATTTTAAAAAAGCTGGAGTTGAATCACCTGAGGACAATCACTTTTGTAAAGTGAAAATTTTGCAGTTTATATTCTCTTTCGGGTTGGTTTGATATTTATTTTATTTATGATTTTGAAAATGGACTGAAATATCTACAGTGATATTTTTTAAAATCACATATGATTATGAATGATCAAGTCCAATACGCAATATCAATATGCAATGCAAATAGAGTGACAAAAATACAGTCTGAATATTGATTATAGAGGCAAGTCTAATCTTTTAATTCCAGGAATGGTTTATTTTCTCATGGTTTTATTATATTAAACACAATTTAACACTTCTTCGCATAGATTTGATTTATAGAAGTAATAGGAGTGCAGGGTTTTCCATCAACACTTGATCCTGCTGAGAAGCCATGTTACTGTGGCAAGCATGCTTCTGCAAAAACCAAAGCAATTAAGAAGAATGGCTAACAAAGAAATAATAATTACTAACTAAATACTCATTCAGCATCTTTTACCATACATCTACGCAAATTATCGATTAGAATAACTGTACTACGATCAGGAAATTAAGACTTTTAAATTAAGAATCACGGTTGTGGTTCCGGCCAACTGCCACAGGATGTCGAAGCATTTTGTAAAACGCAACATAAAATTGAAGGAATAGATGTTCCATTGAAATTTACTTTTGCATTTTTGTATCGCCTTATTAACTTAGTCCTATTTTAATGCATTCATTAAATTTTTGCATTTAATATTATCATTTTTGGAGTTTCACAAAACTTTTGCCTCGTAAGTTTTTTTTCCAAAAGCAAATAGCAAAATAATAACGTAATGTGATATCAGTTGAGAAATTGATGAGCTGAAATCAAATTAAGATTAAAATCTGATACTGCTGTCAAAATGTATTGAAAATAAAATGTTCTACAATTGACTCCCGAAGTGATCGGTTTAGCTTTTTTTAAAAAAAGAACCTCTAGAAGAAATTGTAAATTCAACTTCATAACATTTTACAATATTCATATTACAGAGGAAACGATTTCAATTTGAAAAATAACACAATCCGCGTGGTTTATCGATTTGTCAGATAGTGCGATTTAGAATTTTTGTTACTCATATCACACATTCAGTTTTGAAATTACTCATTGTATTATTTACCTTAAAACTATGTTGAGCAAAAAAATTTTTACGTGAATACGTCAAGGATCACATACAAAGAGTCCAAATGAAATATAATTCTGTTATCACATAATCAGGAGATAGTAGGAGAATATAGGATCAAGAAAAAAAAAATGCATTTAATTCCACTTTATTTAACGTCACTAATGTCACGAGACAGATAATTTTGTTGTGTTTGTTTGTATGATACTTGATTTTTAGATATTTATTTCGTTATTGGAAACTGCGGAAGGTCTTCATTGCACGATTATCCATGACACAGTTTCCAACAAGTAACTGTAGAGAGTTTGTTTGTTTTTGATAATAATAGAAATATCATTCTTCAGTAAAATCTTAAGTTGGCCTCCAAATTAGTGCCTTATACAAAATTATAGAAGTTCTTTTTCGGTTTTAGTTTCTATTATATTGTAGCTCTAACGCCCTGTATATTGAGTTGATGGAATTATTTGGTGTTTATGGTTCTTCTAGTATTTGTACGAACTAATAGTGTTTATCATCAAAGTTGGTCTCAATCTATTTGGTAGTTGACTTGGTTCGACACAACTTGTCTCGAAGTCAATACAAATACTATTAGTTTATTATGAATGATTAACATGAAATTAAAAGCAATTATTAGTGTCAGTCGAAGTCGAACTCGATCGAAACACAAAATGGAAAAGTCGAACTCGATCGAAACACAAAATGAATTTATTATAGAACAACGGAATAGGAGTGAAAGTTACATATTTATGACACACAAAAACGCTCCATTAATAACCCTTTACAGTTTGATGGTGAATCAATAACATATTCTGGCAGGTATCAAAGTTGTCCCTAACGCTACAAATCACAATTGAAGTATAGCAAACACCGAAGAAATGTGAAGTGAAGACAATTCAAAAAGATTCGACATCTTTCTTATAAGCTTTATACAGGAATAAAGTTTTATCCTGGGCGGTCATTCAGTTGTACCGCCATACGTCGCAGAGAACGAATCACCGTGAGTAGAAAATTCGACTCAACGCGAGTCATCAGCACCACCGAATAGCTTTCTACCTAAATGCTTCGAAACGAACTCACTGCGAGCGAACAGAGTGCATATATGATGCTTGCTTGCTTTGCCAAGCGGTACAATTCTCTGAGTGGAAGGAAAGAATGAATGAAGCAGACACGGAATATATACAAACTGCTCGCCGCACGGGTAGAGCATCGCCGGTGAAAAGAATAGTTCACGAGTATTGTTTCATTGATAGGATCAGCAACCTTGATTGGAAGATTATAATCGGTTGTAAACTCTACACCTACACCAACCATATCAGTATCGCACCCACGTACAACAGTTCAGCCTGACGGAAGTCAGCGGCATCCATCGAAATTCGAATTCAACTCATCACTCTCCATCACAAACGCTCTCATAGAAGGTTCTTTTCAGAGACACCATTATTTTATTATAAAGAACTATACTGGTTATTTTATAATATTTGTGTTTCAGAATGTTAAATGTAACTAATCTGTACTTTAGTTTAGGTGCATCGTTTCAAGTTCCACATACAATTGATCAACTAATTGATATTCGGATGTGTTAAGGAACATGTCAGTTGTTTTCGTATTCACGACATCCAGTTATGTCTCTGACATTAACCACCCGCCTTTTTCTTATGGTATCTGAAGACCTCTCAATTGAATCTAAGATGGTAAAAATCGGTTTAGCCATTTTCGATAGAAGTTGCTGTCATTATTTTCACCTTTTTGGTGCATATCACCTTATAATTCTGGAGCCGAAGGTCAGATCCAAATAAAATTCAGGTACTTTTTATGAGACAACAGAACAAATTTGTGAAAATCGGGTCTACCAGTTTCGAGAAAACTGAATGACATTTTTTTCAGATTTTTGGTGCATATCACATTGTAACTCCGGAACCGGAGCTCGGATCGAAATAAAACTCAGGAACTTTATATGGAACCAAGAAATTCAGGAACTTTCTGTAGAACAATTTGAATCTAAGCTAGTGAAAATCGGCTCAGCCATCTCCGCGAGAATAGAGTGACAATATTTGTTACTCCCACAAAAACAGGAATCAGGAATTAGAACTAATGTGCTCAAGTGACACGTTTCCCTAGTTGTTTGGAAATTTGTAAAGTGGCTTCTCCACATTTTTCTGATGAGAAGAGAAGGATAGATGGAACATGGAAGGGAAATGTGAAGTGGGTGAGGTGGGAAAACTGCACACAACAAAAAAATAAATAAATCGCTCTGCATCCACGAAAGGATCCCGAACGATCTGCAAAAATGCACTATTAGTAAAACCTCCAGCCCCGAGAAAATTTAGAGATTTTACAAAAGCGACACCATTCTGCTTTCCTGGAGGAATGCAGAACGATTCGCAATATGTATGCATAGTAGTTAATTCGGCAACTCATAAGCGATGCCAAACAATTCGCTAAAACCTTTTAAGGTAGAAGCAGATGGGATTCATTTATTCCAGGAAGAACGATGAACTCCTCTGACTATTGCTCTTTACCATATTGGGAGAGAAACGATAGAATATCCTTTAATTTAATTTCACCATACACAAATTTAACACAAATATGGAGAACCAAAAACCCGGTTACGTAGTTGCGTCAATGGGGGACAGTTAAATATCAGATGATTTGAAGTACCGTAATCGCATTCACACAAATCACTCGAAAAATACTCAGTACGCTAAAAGTAGCCATGTGATAATTGAGTTTGCAATTTCCAGTCAGAGCTCTGATCAGAATACTGCAATGATACTTGGAAAAATGCAATAGACATTTTGACATTTTCAGATTCAAATCTTTTAAAAATGCTTTAGTCTGAGCGCAAGCTTGCAAGCTGTGCCAGTAACTGGCATGTTTGAATGCAGTCCAAGAACGAATCCTGTGCCTTACCTAACTAGTTGACAGTGACAAAGCTAGGTCTTTCGTTCGTGGTATCAGTTTCCAGGATCCGAATGTTCAATTGTGGGTGAAATCCCAACTGCATCGTCCATCTTATGAGATCCTGTCTCATAGTATGAAGATACAACAGTTACATCATCCCGCATTTGAAACTAAGATACTTGAGTGAATTACGCGGCCATCTCAACAAGCGTTATTAAAAACTTTTTGCTTTGAAGAACCAACAAACGATCCGTAATCGTCAGAGTTCAAGAGAGATAAGAAAGATTATGTAGGATATCACACTTCGCTTGGCAGCATGATGAACTATGACTATAAACAACTAAGTATGTTATGAGTGCAAATAAATAGCAATGAATTTACTATTGGTGGCTTTAGCTCCACTGTCTGTGACACGGAGTTTTGAGCTCCGCAAGGTCAAAACCCACAAATGTTCCATTTACGACTGTCTTTTTTAGGATACTGCAGTTATTCACCTTGAGTTGCGAGCTCCCGTTCTAGTGGCCTTCTACGACATGGCACAGGAAATCAGTGGATCAATTCTTGGTTGAAATAATGACACCGGATGCCACACGGCTTATCTGTTTGGCGGACTAATACCATCGGAACAAGTGGGCCGTAGTATTATTCTTAGCCAGTTGAGAACCGACACTACACGGCTATCTAGGCTGCTCAGAAAGAGAATTTGACATTGAATTGAAAATTTTGTTCTAAAAAGTCTTCGAAAATTCATGAAACGTCGAGATCTGGTTCAATCTCGAAAAATATTTCTTTGAAAAACTACGAGCCATATCGGGTTGTTCGAGCCGTTGATGTGGAACAAGGCAACCAAAATTTTTAATGATCATCAATCATAAAGTTGAATCAATCTCAACCAACACCGAACAGCATTTGTCTTGATTTGCATTTGTTTTATAACCGACGAAATTGCACAATTATCCCAAATGTATGCAATTATATCTTTGTACGTACTTGCGATTTCGAGCTTCTCTTCGTCAAGCTTGTGTTCAAGTTTTGAATGCAAGCAGTTTTTTTAGCGTTAAGTTTCTCTACCATTCTGCGATTCCGGTTGAAGCGATAAACTATTTCTCATTATCAATCGAGTTCATCTAATATAAATTAGAAATTAATCTAAAGCATTCAAAATTTATCCAGAGGTAGTTGTCAATTTCCCATGGGGAAACGACATAATATGGAATTCCGAGCTTGCATGACACAAGATCAGAGCATACCAATTAAAGGCTGACGCAAGTGTGTTTTAGGGCGTTTAAAAGAGCTATTTTCACGCTTCAAAACTGATTTTCTCAGAAATCAAATATCAATACCCAACAGATAATCTTTTAAAAAATTAGTTTAGATTGAATTTAGATGAATGAAAATTTCAGAATGATTGTTGGACTTTAGCGGTCAAGAAATTTTTTTTTTTCTGAAGGAAGAATTGCAACGGCTACTTTCAACTAGTTCATTGAATATCTCGCCTTCAAAAGCATGGATCAAAAATCTATCCTGACAATGTCTAGAAAATTTAGTTTAGATGCGATTAGTGCATAAAAACATATATGTTGTCGTGATAAAAATTAAGTTAATTTTATTTTTGTAATGGTAAGTCCATTACTATGGCGGCTCCATTTATTTCTGCTCTTTTATCCTGGTAACGTAACGAAACATGAGAGAGAAATAAAATCGGCTCAGCAAGGCTGCCAAACAAGCGGTAGCTTTATTGGATTTTATGTGATGTAGTCAAACTTGTAACCGAAAATATCAAAACTTTCTTGGTAACCCGGCCACATCGAGAGTCATTTTACACATTTACGAGAGAGCATGGAGAGAAATGTAATACGCACAGCGAGCCACACGGTTTTACGCTAACAACTGGCCTCAACCCTTAAAGCTTCAAATCGTTTTCTGGCACGTTTTAGTCTTGCTCTAGCATGCTACGAGTAGGACTGAAACTTTAGCTTTAATTTCGCTTCGATTTATAGATTCGCGTGCTTCCAACAGCTTCGCTTTTGAATCGATTGACCAATCAGAGCGATGCTCTCTCTTTGATACATCGCTTACTCCTTCAAAACCGTCGTCTATGGCAGGGAAATCCGGTATACCAAAAATTTTTAGCAGATAAATAGGACACTGCTCGCTACTAATCAAAATTTCAATCATATATAATTGAAAATACGTGGCTTGATACATTCAAATCGAAACGTAGAAATATTTCCTATCAAATGATGAAATAATATTAATAATTGATACAAAATAGACTGAGCTGTAAGTGTTTAAAACCTGACCACATTTCTACGTGTAGTTTTTCTTGAGTTTCTGATTTGCACCACTATATAGAAAATAAAGATGTGTTCCACATCAAAAACAAAATCGAAAATTTTCTAAGTGTCTCAAAAATTTCTAGACGCTTCGTGCATTTCTAAGATAAAACAAAAAAGCCGCATAACTTCGGAAATTCGCATAAAACGCGTAACTTTAGAAATTCTGATTTTACTGATTTGGTGCAATTTTCCATTTTGACAGATAATCACAGAAAACATCTAAGCTTCTTTGCAGACGACGAGTGATCTCTTAGATTTCTAACTGTGACTAACAGACTTATGTCGTCACAGAATAGCGGTTTCTGACAACCAACGGGTAGATTTCTAAGATCCCAAAAACCGTTTTAACTATGTCGTGTAATATAAAAGTTGCGACGAATGTTTCTCAAGATTACAAATCAAATAGTCTGAATCGTAAAAAAGAACAATTTCTTCAGCATTTCTCTGTACAGTGAATTCTCATGCACTTTCCAGAGCCAGTCGATTTATAATGTTTAACCTGAAGGATATTCAACAATGAAAGGTACTCCAACTTGGTTGTACACCTCGGAATCAAAATCCGTTCGAATTGCACTCGTAAAATCTTCGTTTCCAGTGCCCGCGAACATCTTGTTTGATTGTTTCAATCCAAATTTATATCGTTCACTGAAACAGTTTGATCTTGTAAAACAAAATAACGTCTGAAATGAGTCAAAGTCATTCTGATATTCTATTCCTACACACATGGTTTAATTTGCCGTGAAGAGTGCAATACTGTATACATTCTTTTAATTATTCACAGTGATCGAACCATTCGTGAGAATGCTTCATAATTTCAGCTCTTTCAATCTGTATTCTGTTATCTTCATTTTTACAGGCTGCAATCTTGAGTTCTCATCACTGTTTTACGAGTGTAGTTTTTCTTTTTTCACCAACTCCACTTATGGGTTCGAAAATGAAAAGCATCTGCTCGGTTCGCATTTCATTTGCCCGAGCAACAATTCCAGCTAAGGATTTGCTGGCACTCTAACGCTCTGGGAATAAATCCTACATCATGCAACCCTCCTTACTGGGAAGCAGACTATAAGTTTCACTTCATTGATCACCGGCTAGGGACCCTGGGCCGGCCAATATTGATTCCGGTTGGGCGGGCACCGTATGCAAACCTCGAACCATGTCGATTCCCCGACGGTGGTGCATTTGTTCAGCAATAAAGAAAAAAACTTCTTGCGAAGTATTGTGTAATGGGATGCAATAAAAAAAGTTTTACTGCACTTTTCTATATGGTTCTCTTTCGGCTGCATCGGTTGAGGTCTTCATTGCTCATTCCATTCACCAACTCACTCACTCACTCACTTTCCGGACGATCTCGTTTTCTTACTCCGCAACTTCGGTGACACGGGGTCAATGAATTGAAATAAAATACTGGGACAGTGTTAATATTCAATAAGCCGCCCAATTGTTCTAGCAGTGGAAGACCTGTGCCGGTCGATTGTTTGCTCTCGTCCGACTGGAAAGAAGTAATTTTCTGCTCCATCTTTCAGTCACCGAGTGGCACCTTCACGGAGGACACTGGCTGCAGAAGTAATTGGATAATCGCTTCTAATTACACTATTCACGGGCCATACTGCAAAGATTCATCTTTATGGCCGGTCGCATTTTGCAGAAAATTTATCTCATTGTCGCAGCAGCTTCGCTTCCATTCAGTTAACCGACAGGCCCCCCGGACCTAACGGTGAAAATGTGAAAAGTTGCAGGAAATTGTAGGACTTTGCTGAATCTACAGAACAGTGGGACTAGTTGCGGTTTTTTTTTTCAATCTTCGGATCAAATTCCAAGAGTTTTGATTTCATTGCTCAATCAATCTGTAGTGATTCGTTTCGTAGCTAGCTTTTATACATTATTTGTTAGACTTCTAAATTGATTTTTGCGGTTACTCGGTCATACTTAAAACTTGACCAAATTCTCTTTCCTAACAGGCTACACCGCTGTTTTCAATCCGAATTCACCAAACTGAAAGTCTAAGGAAAGCTATTTTGTATGGGAAATGCTCCATCCATGGGCATCATCAACTGAGCTCTGACACAGGGTGCATTTTGGTTCTTCGCAGTGCTAATTGGAAAGTCTTGAACTAGTGGTATAATTTGTGCTGAAAGTAAAGTGTGCGTTAGTCTGATCCATAATGGTTTGTGTGGTGCAAATCAACTTCCAGGATAAACGTACAGCTGCAATTCTATCCTGCATTTAACGTTTACGTTGTAACGAAAGTTTCTCGAGAGAAGCAGCTTGCCAAATTTGCCTAGGATTTCACAGAAAAGTTCTGGACCAGATTTCCATATTTAGGTGCGGGATATTTGTTTCGTTGAGAATGGAAAGCTTGCTTTTGAAACCAATGCAACGATTTGGTAGTAAGTTCATCAGTGTCTGGTGGAATGATTTAGATGGAAAATGATTTGAATCTCAAAGTATGCCATTAAAAGTCAATTATTGCCAATGGACAGCCTCTGTCCTGGTTTATTCGTTTGATCCGGTTTACCCAAAGCCAGGTTCTGTGGCTTAGTTAATTCCGATTGAACGGTAGTGTGGCCAGATGACATAAATTCAATCGGTCGTTCAGCTGAACCATCATATATCGATTCTAGGACATAACATTTTAATAAAGCTGTCTATTTCTCACAAGTTTTGACGTGGATACGTCTTACTTTACTACGAGTCGTCTTGAAAAATTCTCTCCGTACAAAAATGGGCAGAACTTAATCGGGAATATATCTTTTAATTTGTTCAAGGCAGCAGCATATATTTTTCTGCATACCATCAGAAATACGATTAGCAATTCATGGTTAAATTTTCGGTAGTATGGGAGAACCACAAATAACTCAAAATTGAAGTTTTCTAGAATGTTGGGTATGAACAAGCATTCAGGTGAAATTCAGTGCTAAAGTAAGACGATCAAAATTCCAACACCGTGAATTGAACGAATCATCGCATAAAGCGTAACGAGAGAAATCGACACATAGAAATACAGTATATTTCCAGTGGTTGTGTGCAGTGGGCTTACGACACGTTTACTTCGCTAGTAAAACAGGCACTAATGACGATGAATTTAGTCATTCACAGAAAAAAATTGTGAATTTTACAGGTCACATAATTCTACAAACGATGTAATTCATAAAACTTTACTTGTCAAATGATGCAGTCTCCGAGGGAAAATTGAACTCGGCTACCAAGTGCCGCTGTATGGATTTAAATGTATCATTTATTCATCGAGCTGATTTGTGCTTGCGTGGCTTAATCGACTAACTGGTGTGTTTTGTGATCTAATGTTTGTCGGTTCAATCCCCGCACTGTTGGTAGCGATATTTTGTTTTTTTTAATTTAAATCGATTTCAAGCAATGTGTAACTTTCAAATCACACAATTTTACACGTTCTTGAATATAAATTTGTGTGAAACGACGACGACTCCACTTATTTGCATCTTAAAAGATGTAAAATCACAAGATTTTTTCAAACTGTTGTTTGCCATGATGAAAATACTTCACCTTGCTGATTCAAATTACGCATCATTTTATGAAAGACTTGATTAATATTGTAAACTTTTTTATATGTTCAATATTATATCAAGAACATTGAAAGAAGTTGTTTCGAATTAACCAAACACTTATGCTAATGAGTACTTCTTCTCATATATTATGTTTCGGGGCAGAATTGTTGCTCGAGAAGCAGTTTACATACATGTACAATAATCTCGACAATCAGATGGCCACATGTCAATATTGCCAAAAAGCTGTTCACTACGGTAAGCCATGTGATAAACTGGACAAGGAGACAACTGCACTAAAGGACAACGGTGCTTCCTTCACACCAACCCCAAGCAACCCCAGTACACCTGTGACAGCCACCAACAACAGTGAAGCATCCCCTTCAACGAAACCGTCCAACGTATCCCCTATAGAACAAAGTACTCCAGCTGCATTTGACAACTTACCATCCAACAAACCAGTAATTGCAAACAATGTACAACAAGACGCATCTACAGCAACTAGCAACGAAATCAACATCAATACCACCGATGCGGCAATGGATGACGAGACGAACCACGAACAAACTGCCCCTCAATACTCGCAGGAGGAAAATGGAAGCTCCTTTCCCCCTAGAAAAAGGGTGACAACGAGATCCAATACAAAAAAAAAATTATCTAAGAACTCAGCTCAATGGGCCATTTAAAGATTGTACGCAAATAGGCCTGAATAAAAAAATATCTTTTAAATAAAAAAAAATTGATCAGTTTTCTATAAAGTTAAAAAAATAGTTGTTTTAACCCGAGAAATCGTACCAAATCAAACCATGTTGTCACTATATCAACCAAAAATATTATTGGAATTACTCAGAATTGATTTTTAATATAGTTTTTTCTGTTTGTACTCGTTAGTTTCAACCGGAATGCGCCGAATAATAATTGGAATAGATTAGGTTTATGGTGAGCTGAGCTGAAGTAGATCGCCCGTAGTTGCACTTCGTGATTGACCGAATGAGTGGAAATGTACAATGAACCAAGAAAATGAAGCTTGGGAGAAGAAAATCATTTTCACTGTACATACCCGTTTACTCGTAACATTTTATTAAATGATCAATAACGACACTGGATACGACCAAAGGCTATGATACTGAGGGAAAGGGAGGAATGTTAGTCCGATACTCGTTGTTTCTAGAGACCGCGGGTACCACTGTATCTCCACGAGCATCACGGGATAGGAGATTTGTTAGTAGGGAGGGAAAGAGATCCGGATATGTTTTGGTCTCAACAAAACCGGATTTTCGATACTCAGGAGAAATATAATAAGTAAGAAAAATATAAAATATCTCCAAGGAACGATCTAACCAGTATCCCTTTTCTCCTGCTCGCTCTGCTGTCAGCAACGCGAGATGAAACGCGACCACTGAAAGAATAAAATAAAAACACTCGGGAATGAGTCCGCTGAAGATCAACCATAGACCTTCACTCTGAATGTCACGATCGACTTGTAAACCTTCACACATTCCATAGAAATCCGACAACACCAAAAATGACATCCAGACGGCGCTTCGATTGGTTAACAGGTTAAAATCGTTGAATTTTGGAGTTTTTTGCACAAACCGAAACACAACTTTGAATGCAAGAACCAGATAGAAACTAAACCAGTTCTTCCGACTTTTTTATTCGGTTCTTACACTTAAAGTTATTTGCCGACTGCCGCTGCGGACAAAGCATGGTTTGCTCGTTTGCTACTAACGGTCATGTTGAGTAACAGTCGGCTGAAAAACTTTGAATGCAGGAACAGGAACCGTTCAGGAAGAATCGAACGTTTTTGTCCGATTTTTTATTTCAACGTTTTTTACTGTTTTTGGAAAAATAAAGATACTATTGAAAGATTTTTGCATTGCAAAATCCGTGTCTAGTTTTTGCACTCAATGTTTTCATCCAGTTTTTACTTTCAAAAATACTTAAACGGGATTCAAACATAGTTGTACTTATCCTATTTTGGCATTCAGTCATGCAAGTAATGCGTGTTTTCAACCCCGTTTGGATGTACGAATTTTTATTTTTTTGTTGAGAAAGAAGATTGGGATGAAAAATATCATCATTTTTGCAATTTTTTTCAGAATTATTGTTGAACAAAATAAATTCAATTGTTTTGCATGATAAAAAGCATCATTCGAACAATTATTGAAAATATTGAGAAATAAGTCGGTGAAGGGGTATTTTTGAGGACGCTTCATTCATTCACTTCATTAATTTATCATGATTTACGGTGTCCACTGTATCTCAGCGCAGACTAATCAAAAATAAACAAATCAAAGCAGCATCGATAGAGAAGTAAAGACCCAACGTTTCTGTTTGATTTTTTTATATTTTTTTTTTGAATTTTTGGCGGTTGTTTAAAGTCAAAACTACGATTTTTTTACAAAAAAATCAGCCATTTTGTAGCTGTAAACCTCCCCAAAGTAACGAACAACGAAAAGGAAAACGTTTGGGTCTGGTTTTTTGTATGTAGAAAGTGTGTGCAAAATTGGTGCAGTAGTTTCTGAATGATGATGGACACGGACTTTCAAAACCTGCTTTCGAGTAAAACGCGTTTAAAGTTTTTTGTCTATACAATCTATGGAAAAAATGTATTACTCAAGGGAGCCCGTAGGGTCTAACTTTTTCAAAAAATCATATTTTTTCTTTTATGATTTATTATAATGAAACATTTCAAGAATGTTTATAATAAATTATAAAACAGAATAGAAACATTTCAAGTTTTTAAGTCAATCAAAGCAGAAATCTTGGGACTGTACGCCGAGCTCTTACTTCTTCGCAGTATGAGATAAGTAAAAATGAAGGCCCATAACTTGCTGAGTTTTGTTCCGATAGGCTTGAAAATTTCACATAATATTCTTGAAATGTTTCACTATAAGAAAATACAAAGAAAATAATAAATGATTTTTCAAACATTTTAAACCCTACCTGCCCCTTAAGAAAGTGGTTTGAAAATCTCAGAACAAAAAAAGGTGGGTGGGTAATGTCAGAGAGATAACTGGATAACGTGAATACGAAAAAAAACTGACTTGCATTTCTACCCTTCCGAATATCGATAATCGCACGTACTAATTGGTTGATTGAAAGAACTTTGCAAACTCTCAATGCTTCTTGCAGAACTCTAACGGTATAAGGCAGAAACACACGAAAGCAAATAAAATAACGTGGTTGTGTTGGTTGCAAGACCGATTGTGATCAGATTAAAAATGCCATGTCAAAACTCACTCATACATTAATTTTAATTTGAAAAACTCACAACAAATCGTTTGTGGCCATCGAGGATTTTTAAAATTTAAGCTAGGAATTGACATGATATCAATTTCAATAACTTCCATGTTAAACCCGTCTCGAAAATACAAATTAGATGTTAGATCGACTTGAAAGTATGTCTAAAAACTAAAATCCGCCATCTTGAGTTTTAAGAATTGTACTACTATAAGTTATTGATACCAAGTGTGGACAGAATGTATCCAAAATTCCCATTTATACTCAACCATAAACCTAATCTATTCCAATTGAGTTGGCATCACTGGAAGTGCGACGCGGTGTCCTGGTGCTTAAAAAAATTTGGTTGGAATAGTGTGGCAAGTGTGTGTGTTTAGTAGTGAAAGTGCTATTTATTGAATAATTTTGTTTCGCAAAACTAAAATGCTCAAGCGGCGGAAACTGGGGTTGTTCGAGTCATTGATGTGGAACAAGGCAACCAAAATTTCTAATGATTGATATTTTCAATTAATCGTCACAATATTTAAGTTTCTCCTCGCCAAGCTTGTGTTAAAGTTTTGTATGCAAGCAGTTATTTTTATAGCCTTTCTCTACCATTAACAACTATCCTTCTGCGATTTTGGTTGAAGCGATACTCTTTATCTCATCATCAATCGAGTTCATCTTATATAAATTAGAAATTAATCTTTTGCACTCAAAATTTACCCTGGGGTAGTTGTCATTTTCTCAGGCGAAACGACATAACATGGTATTTCATCCGATCTTGCATGACACAAGATCAGAGCATACCAGTTAAAGCTTCAAATCGTTTTATGGAACTTTTTGTCTTGCTGTCTAGCAACAACCTATCTCAAGCATAGTACGCGTAGGACTGAAACGTTAGCTATAATTTTGCTTCTATTTATAGATTCGCGTGCTTCCAACAGCTTCGCTTTTAGATCGATTGACCAATCAGAGCGATGCTTTCCAATTGATATATCGCCTACTCCTTCTAAACCGTTGACTATGGCAGGGAAATCCGGTATGCCGGAGATTTTTTGCAGACAAAATAGGACACTGCTAGCTATTCATCAACATTTCAATGATATACAATTAAAAATACATGGCTATGCACATTCAAATCAATACGTAGAAATATTTCCAATCAAATGGTGACATAATATTAATAATTGATACAAAATTGACTGAGCTGTGATTGTTCAAAACCTGACCACATTTCTACGTGTATTTTTTCTTGAGTTTCTAGTTTGCACCCCTATATAGAAAACAAAAATGTGTTCCACATTAAAAGATGTTTCGAAACGGCAGTGCAAAATCCGTATCCGGTTTTTGCACTCAATGTTTTGGCACAGCTAAACGAGTTTTCGTAATTAATTTACACATATTCAATTTTTTAATTCTCATTATTTAATTATTTGAAATTTTTTTCAATACTTGTAATTTAAGATCTCAGGCGACAGCCGTGCTTCTGATTTGTTTTCACGACTTTGAAGCCTTTTGACAGGGCTTGCGATCCTTTTACCTGGGTTCGATTTCCAGCTTTGCACATAGTGTCTGACTTCTGGTTCAAGCTGCCAATAAACAAAACGATAAATATTAACCTGACAAAAAGCATCAATATTGCGAGTTTTGACCAATCATAACTACACATCGTCCCACTGTTCATCGGTTGGTTGCTGTCGGTAAGACTTTGACAGTGACGACCGACCTGAGTGCACCGGTACAAACGACTTGATGGTCGGCATGGCAAAACGGCGAAACTAGAAAAGTTCATGTGTGTGTTTGTGTGTGTGTGTCTGTGAGACGGTGTCTAGAATAGAAGAACAAAGTTGATGCCGAAGAAGGGCACTGCGAGACAGGGAAAGTAATTCCACTTTTCCTTTATTTTACGATTATTGTCAACATATTTTTGCGCTTTGGAACGTGATTCTGTGCTCTTGCAGTTACTCGAACGTTCTACTTTTGAACAGCAATCCTGAAATTTGTACCTTGGATAGAAGGCTAGGACAGTCTAGTGCTAATGAGAAACAGATTTGAGGCTACTTTGATCAGGTTTCGAAGCAGTTTGTTCCAGCATTACGAAATGTAAGGGAATGGACGAGTTTGGAACTTTTCCCCGTCAACGGTCGCTGTGTAGTCACTCCGTACTCGCAATTTCATATGAGATATACAGAATAAAAATGGAACTACTTTGCAAACGTGTCTTCAATACTGGCTTATTATTTCGAACGTTTGCAATCTTATACCGTTTTCGTGTTTGAACCTACACGCGGGCGACTCTGACTCCGAGTAAAAAGAACACGTGGTACACTAAACACTAAACAACAACTCACAAAAAAAAAAAGAAAAAATGAACAAACTGGTGCGACGCGAGAAAATTTTCAGAGCGAAACTACGCGATTGGAGTCCGATCTAGAGCGATCTCAGGTTGTTAAAACAAACATACCAAACGTTGTTTGGGCGACTCTGGGTCAGCTTTCGGGCTGCTCTGATCAATAAACGAAAACGGTATTACATTCGTGTAGTGGAATTTGACCTTCTGTTTTAACTGGCTTCGCAGCCGATTCAGAGTGTGCGGAGCCATTCAATGGCTGGTGCGCTATGATTCTACTGACACTACAAATCTTTCCAGGTCGGGGCTCGAACATACGACAAATGGTTTGTAAGACCAGTGTCCTATGCATTGAACCGCCAACCCAGGACACGTTTGCAATCTTGAATTTTCAATTTTCGCTGGCTAAGTATATTTGATTCTTTCATCTTTTAGTGGCGTAATGTTGGTAAATGTAGAGGGGCTGCTTGTTTAGAGATTATACTTTCAGCAAGAGCTGTCAAATCGGCGGAAAACTTTTGAATTACTTCACCTTTTCATCGATTTCTTATAGAAACGAATGAATCCTTTGGAAAGTAATAGTAGAAATGGGTCGAAAGGTTTTTACTCTGAGTTGGTAATGTTGATCTTAATTTATTGCACGAAAACTATCGTTTATTTAAAATGGAGCACTATACTTGGTTCAATACCATTTGTAAATTACCCGGAAATAACAAATAAAGTATCCAAAATAAGTACCATCGACATTTTAGTACTCGAGAAATCAACATTACACTGGTCTCTATTGAAAAAATTGTTGGTTTGAATAAATCTAACCTTACCCAGCTTCACACATTTGTGAAGTTTTTTCATATTTCATCGTAGTTTATACTAAGAAAAGTAGTAGTAATCACTTTGAAATCCGAAAAATCGTTGTAAATAACTACTGCCGCTATGAAAATTTTCTGAAGAACCATATTTTTCTTCGCTCCATTTTTCAATTGCAGGTGTCGCTACCGGTAATTTAGTTTTGCGACAATGTGCCAATCATGTGTGGACGTGTTTCAGCTTGTTTTCGATTTTTGCCTATTCCAAAAAATGTATGGGATGGAAGTTTCCATCGGAATGATTGATCTTTGGTTTCTACTTCATAACCAAACTTCATCACCAGTCACACCGAAACCTCTATTTACGAACTAAACGGGGGTTCCTAAATCGTTTAAATAATACCTATATAGTAGTGGTTTCCATGAAATATCAATGACCCAGAATTTCATTTTTATCGAAAACCTTTTTTCCCAATCCCTAATCCCATTTTGCGTGATTTTCGGTCAGAGTAGAACACTCGCATGTAGATCGTTGGTCACCCACGACAATCAGCTGACTATATGTCAGTGTAAGCCCTATGAGAAGCTGAATAAGAAGACATGGATACCCAAGAACTGCTACGCTGCTTCCTAGCTCAGTACTTCCGAGAAAGAGCTTAACAACAAGAAAACATTCTCATATATGAAAATGTCATCAACAATCAGACATCACAACCCCACAACGATGATTCCATCAACAATAGCGACGATGAAACAACGAATTCGTCAAAATAATTTCGCTAGTCTATGTTCGGGGTTGGGAATCGAACCCTAGTAAGGACCCAATGTTTTGACAGTTGGAATAAATATTCGAAAATTTGCTAGAAATATTTTATGATATAACCCTTTTTTCTGTTATCCCCGTAGCTCGTCTCCGTAATCGTTCATATTTCTTAACTAAGTTACTACAGTTTTTAAACTAATTTACTATAATGTGGAATATGCTCTACTTTACCACTTTCGAATATTGATTATTAATGTTTGTGATTGTGTCAATACATTCGGAAGCGACGCTAAACTTGCTTACTTATGCCGTTTTTCATTGAAAAACACTGGTGGCGTGGATTGCTCTGATTTTGCACTTTCGAGCAGAAATGCAATATTCTGACGGTGTTTCATTGCCATTTCTGCTCGAAAGTGCAAAACCAGAGCAATCCACGCCACCAGTATTTCTTTTTATTTGCTTTAACCTCTCCGTTCGCTTTGTAAAAATGTGTTATATAATGCAAATTTTTACAATCTGTAGTAATTATTTTTGGTACCCCCCAATATTTCATGAAACTTGTCGCCCCTGCCCACAAGGATCTTGTATCTAAGGTTTTCATATTTGACACTATATACATTTTTAATTTCAGTAGCGAATCCAACTGTTTTGTGCTTCGAATGAAACAAGTTTTGGAACCGAGGCTGGCCTGCAACTGTAGCAGTTGCATATCAATATCTTAGCTTTAAGCTTTTTAGTTATATTTTGGCATAAAGTTGGTTGAAAAGTAACCTTCTTGATCGTAAAAATAACAAGCTATTGCCAAAAATATTACGGTGCCTTATAATCCATTCATATTTAGACAGACTTTTAGAATTTAAAATCGATTCAGCCAGTTTTATTTTGTATGTTTTGAAAGGTAAAATGACAAAATAAGCCAAATTGAAGATTGTTAGATACTGCTTCTTCAGATTTTACCGTGAAATTCTGGTTTCGAAAGTTCCATGATGGCCAAAACTCTGCTGCAGATGGAATCCGCAGCACAAAGCCAGTACACAGGACAATGCCAAAAACTACACGAAGTGGTGTTGGACGATCGAATAGTGAGCAGATGCCACAAGCAGTGTTGGGAAAATCATGATCAGAAAAAGTTCATTTCACTAACACTGATGAAAAAATCAGTTCAAAAGATTTTCTAAATAAAGTGTAGTGACTGAAAAAATCACTTCCGATATTTTCATTTATAAAACAAGCATCCACAAAACTCTGGAGCTCGAAGTTGACAAGTGATTTTTTGTGGCAGCGAAACTTGATGACGAATCTCCACGCAAAGAAATATCGCTAAAGAGATAATCGAAAGAGTGCTAAAGAGATAATCGAAGAGTCTTCGATGATAAATTTCCACTACGCTTCAATTCGACACCGAAATGATTTATGTAAGATTTAATTATTATATTTTCATCAATAAAAAAAATATCTACTGAATAAATTCACAACTGAACGGCAACTGAGAAATAATGACTGCAAGATTTTCGATGCACGTAAGGTGGTTAATATGAACAAACATATTTTTGCCACATTCCAAATAGTGACCTATGCACACTGAACATTTTCAGAAAGATTCAGTTTTTGTTCATCGACAAATTTATTCATCATGTATTATTCAAAGGGTTGAGATCAGTTCGTGCTTGCATCTCATCCGACACAGTCGAAAATTGCTTACGGTCGAGACGATAGAAACAAAGACAATACAGTGTAGTGAACAATAGAGTGTACGAAATGGACAAATACGATTTAACAAAGCCTGAAACTTGATCGCTCCGATTGAAGACCAAAACCATTGCACATAAAGCAAACAAAGTTTGTTTTTACACAATACACCGACAAACAAGAACATCGCTACCATGACTACAATCAACGATTTAGGGCTTCAATTGATTCTCCATCCATTATATTTGATCATTTTGGCTCACTCGGACTATTCTCTGTTTCCCAGCTTCATCAATGAAAAACATAGCTCGTACGAGGAGATCATTCTCGCCGCGAAGAAATATTTTGTATAGTAGTCCTTCTGAATGTTTTCCCGAGTGTGATCAAGAAATTATAAACTTGCTTGAATAAGTGTTTCGACTATAAAGGGGTGTATATTAAAAAAAATTAAAAAGCCTAGGGATTGTTCCTTTTAATTCCACGTAAGCCAAAATACTTGTCGTGGAAAGAAACCTTCTGATTCGAGGGATTTTTGAATCACTGGTTGAAATGTTAACTTCAAAACGAACGCTCTTCAATAGCACATAATAATTACAATATCGAGTCTCGCTTGAGTAACACAGCAAAAACTTGCAGTTGTAGAAGCTACATGGAACATACATCTACCAACAGCAACGAACGTCAAAAGTAATGAGAAACAAACACTGAAATCCTTTATTACAGAGCATATGTTAATTTTTGGAAACCTAAATTTCAACGTTATTTTTTTATGTGCACTTAGAAATTGCAATTATCGGGGATCTTATATTACCAGTCAGAGGCAGCAGAGCTCCGGTCATTGTGCGAACCACTCCAGGCACTCGAGAGGATTTCTCTGTACGGTTATTAAATGTGCAGACGGTGAACAAGCAAAAAGCTACTGAGTTTTATTAAATTCCTCGCTAGATATGAGATCTAAATTTCATGAAGTAATCCATCTCGCTGCGCTGTCATCGTCATTCTGGCTTCCCGCTTGCACAATGCAAAAAAGGCAAATCCGTCGGGTGCAGCGGTTCTAGTCGAGCGATCAGATTGTTTTCCCATATATTTTCTTGGCTACATTTGGTTACCCTTAGGCGAGCGAATATTTCGGGACCGGATGTACGAATGTTCAAATGTGCATTCCTCACAAAATTGCTTTTTCGCTGATTTCCCCCTCCGGAGCATCGTCATGTTATACAAGAATATTATTTCATATCTCGCGTGGTTCGTAACATCCTTCCATCCATCCATCCGTTCCGGAATCCGGAATGCATTCGTCGCTGGATAACGCTGGAACTGATGCGAATCCGACCAATGGATAACGTCATTGTTGAAGAACTGCACATCGAAATTAATTCATCGCCGTTGAAATTCCCGGATTGGCACAGCGAAAAGTTATGGAAATTATCATTCACCAACTACTTACAATCTGTGCTCACTTACATTTTTGAAATTTTAACACTTCTGATAGCTGAAATGTCTCCAGCATCGCATACGGTAACATTCAATTCCACTGCGAAACGATTGAAATACATTTACAGTGTTTGAGTATTTTGCCTGTATTGCCTTCATTTCCCAAATCGGTAGCTGCAAGAAATTTCCGAGTTGTGAGAACATGAACCACATCCAGATGTCGATGCTGGAGATTAGTTTTCTAACAATTTATCCCTCCCCGCTCAGCCCTCAGTCTAACAATTTGCCATCATTACGATGAAAGAGAAGTTTTCCAGTAGCGTTTTCCAGTACTGTTTTCATATGAAGAAGTTTTTGATTCGAGTGTTGCGCGTAGAGTTGTAATGCAATTGTAAACTGTACTAATTTGCAAATGGAAAGCCACACAGATTCTCCAGTAAGCATAACTACGCCGCGCATCGTGGTGGAAATCAGGAAACAAAAGTTGATGCATATTATATGACTCTGTTCTTCCCCCCCGGCACCAGCGTCCATTAGTGTCAATTAGTTTGACAACTGACGTGTTTTGCTTTGTTTCGAACTGTAGTCGAACTGACCGTTTTTTTATAATCACTCTCAGATCACCAAAGTACCATATTGCAATTGCAATGTTCCACGCCCTGGTAGTAAAGCTTGCTTTAGATAGAATTGGAACAAAGACAATTGTCTGTATTTCCGTTATTTACTATTGAATTCAAGATCTTTTCTTTTATACAAATGTAGCGTTTTCTTCATACTTTTGAAAAAAAGAAAAAATATTCGTCATGGTTTCGAAGGAATTTTTTCCTGTAACACGGCTCATTAGGCGGCGCACACCTTCTTCGTCCATCGTTTTAGCTATCTTATTCCACCAGGTCGTCATCTGATTGATGTCTTTGACAACCTTTCCCTTTGCCTTGAGTCTCCTCTTCATGATTGCCCAGTATTTCTTAATAGGGCGGAACTAGGGGCAGTTGGGTGGGTTAAGGTTTTTCGGAACAAACTGGACCGCTTTCTCTGCATACCATTTTTGAAAGACTTTGCTGTAATGACAGCTTTTCAAATCTGGCCAAAACATTACAGGATGGTCGTGGGATCGAATGAATGGCAAAATTCGTTTTTGGAGACACTCTCTTTGGTATAGTTTGTAACGAAAACTTTCGTTTTTTTGCCACAGCTGCAAATGCCCTGCCAAATCATATATTTTCTTGCAAATTTGTCGGCAGAAACAAATTTAAATTTGCCTGGAACATTCCCCCGAGTCGTTGCCAAGTAAAATTTTTGACCTGGAATTTGCCCGAAGTCAGCCTTGACATAGGTTTCATCGTCCATCAGAAGACACCCGGCGAACTTGGTCAGCACCTGGTCATACAGTTTCCGAGGACGAATTTTTACTATACGACTTGATTCCTTCCCGGAGTCGATTTCTGCTCACGGTACTATGGGCAGCACCGAATTTTCTGGCCAAATCACGGTCCGACAGAATAGGATTCCTCTTAATCGTCTTCAAAATCTTACCACGCAGTTTCCGGTCGACAGCTCCACCCCGACGATTGGCTTGAGGCTTCCGAATCATCGTCAATGTTTCCTTATACCGTTATATATCGCGCCATACGGTATTTCTGAGCAGTTTCAGCTGTTTAGCTAGCCTAGATGTAGACCACAATGAATTTTCCAAATAACTGTGCACAATTTTTTCCCTTCTTTCGGCTTTCATGTTGATTGTTTACAAAGTACAGTGTTATATACCATTCGAATCAGTTCGACGAGATCGGAAAATGTCTGTATGTGTATATGAGTGTGCACTTTTCGAAAATATTTTTACTGCTCAATTTTCTCAGATATGGCTCAACCGATTTTAAAACACTCAGACTCATTTGAAAGCTACTATTGGGGCTACTTATCGAGTTCAAAAATCAAATGGCTGTGATGTCTGGTCCGGATATATGATGGTATAAGCGACGCAACCGACAAAATGCGTTGTTTTTTACCGCTCGATTTTCTCACAGACGGCTGAGCCTATTTCAATAAACTTAGGCTCATTTGAAAACTACTGTTAGGCCATTGATCGAGTTTGAATATGAAATGGATGTCACTTGCGGTTCTGAATATACAACGGTATAAGTGGCGTAACCGACAAAACACGTTGTTTTTTTGCCGCGCAATTTTATCTCTGATGGCTCAACCGATTTCAATAAGCACAATTTTCTCAGACATGGCTGTGCCAGTTTTGATAAGACTACTATTGAATTGTGGATCATGTTCGTAGATCAACTGGCTGGCACTTCCGGTTCCGGAGATATAATGCTATAAGTGACATAAGCGACAAAACGCGTTGTTGTCTTACTCTTCAATTTTATCAGAGATGGCAGAACGGATTTTAGCAAGTCTAGGCTTCTATTGAATTGTGAATGAAGTTCGAAAACCAAATAGTTGTCACTTCTGGATTTCAAGATATAGTAGTATAAGTGACATAACCGAACTGAATTTTCTAGCAAAAGACTCAACGAATCTCGCTAAACTTATTTGAAAGCCAACAATGTCAACCAAATTTGAAAGGGTTATGGCGAAAATTTCCGGTTCGAGAGATGTAATTTTATATGTGACGTAACCGATAAATCCCAGTGTTTTCTAATGCAACAAAATTTCTTGAAGATGAAAGAATCAATTTCGAAAGACTTAGACTACCTTGTATTAGGTTATTTGATAAATTCACAGTACTAATGACCGTGGATAGAATCTTACAAATGTTTTGATGAGGCAAGAGAAAGGTATTATCACACCAGGGTGGATAAGGAAGGGTTTTTTGATAATATAGACAATTAGGACAAAGTATTACATTTAAATTTATTAAATTAAACTTTCTTACAATACATGATTTTTTATCAATTATTCATTTTGTGGTTATCACTCATTTTTATTCAGTTGAACTACTGCAAAAAAAACTATTGGATTAATTGTTAAATGTGCACATTATTCGCTGAATTATTTCGTAACCTGTTCGCTTTTAAATTGAATTTTCCTTTATTATCCCTCACAACATAAGTCGATTCTATGTTTTGCCCATAAATACAGAACTTGCACGGAAAACCCTCCGATCATTAAAATGCGATATCGCAGTTTTTGATTTCTGCGATAGTTGGTTCAACTAATTTCTTTTTAATTCAACCATTATGGTTTTTGATTTGCATATATTCAAGTAGTTGAAAAATTTGTTGATTTAAATGCTGTCAAATGCCGGAGACAGCTGAAAGCAAAGAATAATCGCAATGCAAAATCAACAATTTATTTAGTTGAAATCTGTTCGCGTCACTTCAAAATGTCAACAAAAACAACATCGATGGTTAAAGCGTTTGGGAAAATTGTGTTCGTTCGATTTGAAGAAATTTATGATTCCATAACAAGTGTTTATCGAACAGAGGTGTTCTGGTAAAGTTTACCTTGTTTAAGATTAAAATAAGTTGGTGACAAATTGGAAAACGTATACTGATTTGGTGTTACAAAAATCAAACAATTCACGAGCATTTGTACTCATGTACAAATTGTACTTAAAAAGATTGCTAATAATGAAATGTCCTCAATCAAATGTATATGCGTTCGTCTATACTTAATCGTTTTCGTTAAGTCCATGTTAATGAATGATCATCTCGTAATCTTTTAAAGATGCGCAAAAGTTTTATGCTTCATTAGATTGGTTCAATGTTAAAAGAAAAATGTCCATCTTCTTTCATATATAAAAAAACAGTTACTTCGGCCCAAAAAATGAAAACAAAGATTGCAATGCGTAGAAGCTCTACGCGCAGTATTAGACATAAGCGCACGTTAACATATAGTTGATAACAGTTAAGAATACATTTATTAATAACCTGGGCTGGAAGAGCAAGATTAAAAAATCGTCCAATCGAGATCACTGCCAAAGAAGATCACTTGTGATTTTTACCAATAAATATCACTACTGATCTGATATGTAATCATATGAATCGTGCATGTGTGCGATAATCACAGTCCGTCAAATATTCTTTCGGAGAAAAGTTGACGGAGCTTGCCGTTGACGGACGTTGACGTTCCGGATCTCCACAGGATCGTGTGAATGCGCTAAGGGAAAACTCATTTGACTAATTTTGACGGAGGCTGACGTTCCGGTGACGGGGACGGAAGAAGCCGGATCGTCGGAATCGTACATTATCCATACATACTCTATCACGTTGCCAACTTTAGAAACGAACAACAAATAATAAATTGTATTTGACCAGCGGAACGTTGCCGGATCTACCTATTTATCGGTGTTTATTCCGATTTATGACCTTTATACAACAATATCGATACGCTCTCCGAAAATACCGATTATTCACAATTAATACAAATAAATACTGATTTTCGGTTTTGGCTTGTTTAGGAATAGCAAATTTTGGTTGTGGGACCTTTTTTCTGATTAAAATTAACCGTGTTCACCATTTTCTGATACAAATTTTGTGTACAGATTTTTGAAAAAACGACCTGGCAACTCTGGTGCGTTGCCGAGAGGTTAATTCGATGTGAATATAATTATTTTTTTTTCTTTTGTGGTGTCACTATAAGAACGGCTAAGACCACTCATGGTCCATCTTGTCAGGATACATTTCTTTTGGACTCGATTACATCAATTCAAGGGAAGTATTTTATAATGTATCGTTTTATCGGTTGTTGATAAGAATTTTATTTCCAGGGACGACGTTTTTTTTTGTTTAATTTTATTTTCAGGTGATAGATATGTGCGAAGAATCGAGAATCTGAACTGCAAAATGATTGATAAAATGGATCTGTTATGGAACAAATATATTTTACTGGAAGATGATGAAACAAAATATGGATAATTTGCTTAAGAAAATTGAAAATTATTGAAATGAACCTAGAGGAAAAATAATTGAAATATGGAAAATGAGCTGTTTTGAAGAGGGAGAAAACGAAAATAGGAAAAAAATTACAAGGAAACAGTGAGTATTTTAACCTATCGACCAATCTAGACGTAAGTACTAAAACTAGATTTACCGTAGGACGTTAACCGCGAACTAACACCAGTATTCACATGTTTGTTTATCTAAGTTGGGTATTTCCATAAATTTTCTTTTGTTACTTCTTACGAAGTGTTTATCTCGTCAGTTGTTCACCATTTTTCTCTAATTCTATGTGAGGTTGGACCTCCATGTCGGTGATCTACTACTTTTTAGAACTACTACTACTTTTTAGAACTACTACTACTTTTTAGAACTACTTCATCTTTTCGCAATCTTAAGTGACAGGTTGATGACTCATTTTAGAATCCTTTTTTGAATTATGTTAAGTTTTGAAGTTTCCTCTCACGGTACATAGCTTGAAAAATATGTTCTAACGAACGAACTTGAAAGGTATTTACAAAAGGCAAAATATGTGACTGTGTAACAATGTGTTGCGATATGTGCATATTTAAATATCCTAACTAATGTAAAAATACGGTAAAATCATAGTGAAAAGTGTTTTTTATTAAGAATTTATGTGCAATTGATATGATTGTAAAGAATAATGATTTTACGCGGATCATGTCAATATAAAATACTGTTTATATTGGGACAACGATATTTATTTCATGTATCTCAACATACCGAACTTTTTTTTCAAATAGATCATGACGTATATCAGTAAGTATATTTTGATTATTATCGCAAATCAATAACATTGTTCTAGTTGATTCAACTAATTGCAATGTCAAAAACAATTAAAACCGATTTATTTTTCAACTAAAAGAATTTTGTTTTAATAACAACGTCAGTTATTTCAACTAAAACATTTGTTGAATTTGAAAGGTATGTGTCCTCACTAATCGACTGCTAATCGAAAAACAAAAATGACAATTTAGTTAAAACAACAATCGATTAGTTGTACCAAATTTTAACCAATCGAATTCAGAAAATCAACTAATATTCTAGTTGAAATGAGATCGTGAGTGGTTCCGTGTAAAGGCAGGCTGATCACCTTAACAGCTTGAAACCGGGATTACACAAAACACACATTCACCGGCTCATTCTGCCGTAAACGGCAATTTGATTACCGTGAAAATTAGCAACGAATAGCGAGGCGAAGAAAATACCATAAAAACAGATATCTGATGACTGGAGCGGAAAGCAAGCGTGGGTAACAACATTACCCACTTTCCTCCGTCACACACATTTATACACAATAAAAGGAGTAAAAACATTCGAAAAGAAATTGTCCTCTCGCTAATAAAACTAAACTACATGATAGCGAAAACGCCACGCCGTTAACACACAGGTCTAATAAAATATCCTATTTATAGGTCGTTTGGTAATAAAACCGACCGTAGCCAATCCGCTGTGTTACCCTTTGTCGGCTCTGCCCGATAACTGCTTCACGGGGAGGAACACGTTGGAACTATACTCGTCCAGAAACAGTATCGTTTAACGGAACTTAGGTTCGGCTATTGTTGCTGTTGTTTTTTTTTTATTGTGTGTTTGTTACTGCCCCCTTACCGACGACGGTGATCTGGCGATCCACGCTTTCGCCAAACTGGAGCCGTGTCCGCTGCTCCAGTGGGTGTCGGGTTGAAAATAGTCCCTTCAGCTCGAAAGCGTTGAAAGCATTACTGGAGCTCTGGTAAATCGACACACCAACTGACTGACTGACTGACTGACCGACGGACCGACCAATCGACACACCAAACTCGACTACCATTTCCATCACGGCGTACCGGAGAGGGCGAGTGGGTAGGGGCTAAAGTGGAAATTTAACGAGCCGGATGGAAGTGATGACGAAAGCCAATCCGGTAAGCTGCCCGGCTCTTAGACGAAATGGGTAAATGAAGAGAGTGCGAAATCCTTAGGAGCCAGATTGGAGTGTAAATATCAATATACAACCATCATCGACAGCCGGCCAGTCCGGGATGTAGAGTCTTGAAAAGTGGAACCGGTAATAACGATAAATATAGCGAGGGTGGCGAGAGACGGAGAGGGGGCGTTGCGAACAGAACAAATAATAAAGCTATAGGCTTACGAAAGTGAATCGTAGTTTTTTTTTGTTTTTCGGCGAAACGAGGAACGGTTTCATAAGTCAATGTTGAAATCCGCGGATTACTGTATCCGGTGATAATTTCAGTTGTGACACAGGCTGACGTTTTCCGGTGCTCTCGGTTTTATCTGTTGATTTTTTTTTTGCGATGGTGGCGGATGATAAATTCATGAGATGGATCGAAAAAAAATGAAGAGAAAATACAACGCGTCCCCCTGCTGTCCGATTATTTAGTGTCACTGTCAAACATTGTTTTGAGGTAGGTATTGTTTCTCTGAGTTCTTTCAGTTGGTGTCGATTTCGATTCAAAGCTCATTCGAATTGCCAATTTAGTGAACTCACCTGCGGTGGGTACCGATCGGGCAGCACGTGCAACGCCTCCCGATACACGGCCAGTGCCCGTTGGAGTTTGCCCTGGTCCGCATACAGATTGCCCAGCTGCAGCATTGCACTGATCCGGGCGTTGTCGTGGGCTGCCCGATCGCGTAACCCGGAACCGTCCAGTTTGGAGCCTTCGCGGAGTACACTGGCCGCCTCCTGGCAGCGTCCGAGTGCTATCAGCGATGTGCCCAGGTTAAGATAGGCAACTGTGGAGAAAGTAAAAAAAAACTAATTAACTCACGACTGTTACGTCCACGATAAGAGCATTATGCAAAGAGGAAAAAAAATGTGAAAATTCTTTCTTCGTTTTTACGTAACAGATAAACCTTTTAATCCACAAAGGACTTGCGAACTGACTGCTTCCGGTAGCAGCGGCATACCGTAGGAGACGTGTCATCGGGAAAAGTAGGACTTTTTAAAAGAAAGCGGTCATCAGTTCTAACGTTCAGTGCCATTGCAACCGCCAAGTACCGTAATCCTCAGATAATTGGAGTGCACTTTGTGCCTTTTACTTTGTCGCTGCCCTCGGAAAGTTTCTTACTGGACTACTGCTAAGCTGTTGCAAAGTTGTCAACCTGCAAACCGAAACGGGAGACCGACAGCCTATTGGATAGTCACAGTTGCATAGGAATTTGTGCAAGCGTTCGAAGTTTGAGAACGGAATTATCCGTTGAATTTGCGTGTGTAGGTTTGATGTATAGGCAGGAATAGCTAACAAGGTTTTGACGAAATAGGACGAGCTGAGAACTTTTGAATGCTATATTGCTGCTGAAACTCATCGAAACATATTCTTTGTCTCAGCATATTGTAATTTGATCAGCTTATGTCAATCAGGGAGCTATCAATTTTGATGTTCTTTTCGAATCAAATTACTTCATCCTATTCTGTTCCCAACGTATCGAATTATCCTATCTACGAAAAGTACGCTAATACTCTAAAATTTGCATCTCTATAGAATTTATTCTTCTCCGTGAACTACTGAAAATAGAGCATTTTACATAATTCATAAGCATAAACTGGCAACTGGAAATTTCGTTTTACAAGTGGAACCAATTCAAAGAACGGAAAATGCCAACAAAAAGGAAAGAACGATCAATACCCTGGGTTTCTGCTGCTCACCATGGAACATTTCGCTTCATCCGAACTGACTTCTCAATCACACAATCATTCCGCTTCGCCGGCTTCTGGTTCCATTTTTCAGAGCGCATCGTTCCTTGTTTTTGCCAACAAACTTGGTGACCACAAAATTGACCTGCCGTACATCCAATTTCATTTTATTACCCGAATTAAATTTGCTGTGCTGTCAAAACAGTAAAAAGCACCCACTCGCTTCACCCAGGGCCAGGGCACACATCGCACCGGACGAAGGGGAAAACAATGCGGTGCGCCTATCTGAACCCTGAGTCGTTTGTATGTTTTGGTTTTCGGAAATGAATTTCGGTAAAATTTTGTGCAATTCTTCATCAGTTGTTTTTTTTATATCATTTATTTTACCCCGGCTTTAACCGTTTCATCACACGGAAAACCCTTCGATCATAAAATTGCGATATCGCAGTTTTTGATTTTTGCGATAGTTGATTTAACTAATTTCTTTTTGATTCAACCAATATGGTTTTTGATTTTCATATATTCAAGTAGTTGAAAAATATGTTGTTTTGAATGCTGTCAAATGCCGGAGACAGTTGAAAGCAAAACAATAATCGCAATGCAAAATCAACAACTTCTTTAGTTGAAATCTGTTCGCGTCGCTTCAAAATGTCAATGAAAACAACATCGATGATTAAAGCGTTTGGTGAAATTGTGTCTATTCGATTTGAGAATTTTATGATTCCGTAACAAGTGTTTATCTAACAGCGGTGTTGTGATAAAGTTAACCTTGTTTAAGATGAAAAAGATTTGGTGACAAATTAGAAAATGTTAATGAATGATCATCTCGTAATCTTTCAGGTATGCGCAAAAATTTTATGCTTCAAATTCGATCATTGATGTACTTCCAGCAGACTTTTTACTTCCAGCTGTTTGGAGTAACAGGAGCGAAGGATTTCAAACACACATAACGCGCTGCGATTGAATGGCGCGTTTGAATTGCCAATTCCAATTCCCAGCGGTTGATGCACCCAAGCTCATATAAATTGACTAAAATTATCAGTGCATAACTTCAGTTCAACCGTTTGAAGGCATCATCTTTCAATACTCATTTTAGGTAAATTTAAAAATTTCGCTAATTTACTCGCCCCTCCGATCGAATCAGAAGTATTTTTTTAGAATTTATATCTTTACTGATCTCGACTTGACATGATCATGATCATTGTTCGAGTTGATTCAACTATTTGCAATGTCCAAAACAAATAAAACCAATTTATTTTTCAACTAACAGAATTTTGTTTCAATAACAACACCAGTTATTTCATCTAAAATATTTGTTGAAATTGAAAGGTATGTGTCCTCACTAATTGACAGCATTTTTTTTCAAACAGTTAAATTAGTTGTTTCAACCATCGTTTCTGCTAATCGAAAAACAAAAATGACAGTTTAGTTAAAACAACAATCGATTAGTTGTACCAAATTTTAACCAATCGAATTCAGAAAATCAACTAATATTTTGGTTGAAATGGGATCGCGGGTGGTTCCGTGCAGTTGGTTAAAAAGACAGTCCTGGGTTCAATTTGCCGGTCTTTTCCAATTCAACGACAAATATCATATACTACCTCAAAATAGTCAAGAAAATTCTTTCACCTTGATTGCAGCTATCTTAGTGTGTCGGTACAGTAGAAACTCGATTCACTTGGTATCTGAACGTAAAAAATCAATTCTATCTTAGTTGTTAATCCAAAAAGCAGAAATAATTGCAATTATTGGCAATAATACAATTTTTTTTCTCATATAGAAAGGTGAAAATCGACAGTTCGTCGAGATCACAAAATGTCTGTGTGTATGTGACAAAATATGTCACTCAATTTTCTCAGAGATGGCAGAACCGATTTCCACAAACTAAGATTCGAATGAAAGGGGTTATGGTGCCGTAGACTGCTATTGAATTTTATCCCGAATTTTATTTATTACTTTTGGATCCGACTTCCGGTTCCGGAAATACAAGGAAATATGTGCAAATTTATGAACATATGCGCACTCAATTTTCTCGGAAATTTCTTAACCGATTTTCACAAACTAAGAAGAAGCATGAGTATTTTTTTTCACAAGCGATGGCGAAATGAGGTAGACATTTTTATTAAACTTACTGCTTATTTCATCTAGTTCGCAGATCTTGTTAGTTAGAGGGTGTATAAAACTACTTAGGGATGGTTTCCGCTTCCGAAAGCATCGATAATAGTGAAGAAACGCTCCAAAAACGGAACTCACGTAGATTTTTCAGCAACGGGTAAACCGATTTTCATGAATCATGCTTCAAATCAAAGCTCTTATTGTCTTAAAGTATACTGTGCAATTTCATTCAGATCCGATTTCCGAAATTATAATGCGATGAGTGTCAATACATTCAAATCGTCATTCAAAATGACGATGCAAAACTGGTACGCGTCGGTACGTGCGATACAGAAGAAAAAAACAATTTCGTATAGCGTGTATGGTTGCCACATTGAAATCTATATTTTTCAGGTGAAAAATATGTAAATTTGTAAATCTTTTATTCAATTTTTACCTACTTGTTAGTATTATCACAAAATCATGATAACGATGCTTTACTGCAAAAGTACACTTATTGCCTTTCTCATATAGAAAGTTTATGCAATGACTTGAAAAATTGACTGGTGAAAATTGGCACGGAGGACTAAGTGTTCTATATCACTATATCACGACACAATTCATCGAACTGAGCAATGTATGTGTGTGAGTATATGTCCAAAAATGTCACTCATAAAATAAAAAAATCTCATACTAGGTTGCTATTGAATTCCATCATGCTTTCATAGGATAAAGTGTGTTTAAAATTGCTCACCGTCATTTAGAGCGACGATTCAAAAAGTACGGGTGTGTAATGTCAGAGACATAACTGGATGTCGTGAATACGAATAAAACTGACACGATTTCCTTACACGTTCGAATTCAAATCGATAGTTGATCGATTGTGTGAATTGCGAAACTGTCCCCCTTTTCACTAATAAAAATTTAAACGATTTTTGACGTCGATTATCTCATTTCGGATTTGCATATTTCATTGAAAGAAATTATCAAGATGCTGTGCAGGATTTATTTCTGCCTTCTAGAAGGACCAAATGGTGGAATTCTCTACACGGGCAAAATTCCGATTCTTGAAATGAGCAAAACGAGTCATGATTTGGGGAAAATAATATGTTATGATAATACACCATGATTAAAATTTCTCGGATCATGATCCATTCGGACTGATTTCTATGAAATTTATACGTAACACACTTGAAGTTGTTGGGTATAACTTCAGGCGTGTTTCTGCTACGATGGTAATTTTTGCAACATAAATTCAGGCGTTGTGTGTGATTTTTTCCACGATGATCATTTTTGCAATATAAATTCAGTGAAAAGCACGACGAACTTCTTTTAAAATGAAAATATTCTGTTTTTGAAAAACGACGACGCAAGAGATAACGTGTTTACTTGCGTTCATTACTTCAGTTTTGATTTTGTGTTTCACAATTTAAACACTTAAACGAACTGCATGAAAAAACTCGAGTGATTCAAAAAATCGTCTTATTTATAATATTTAGGTGCATCAATACAGTTTGTGTTGTTATATCTATGAAACGAATTAATCAAAGTTTTTGAACAAAATATTTTTCTGATTTTCCTTAGACGGTGTTCCAAATTCACAATCGAATTAAACGCTAGCTCTCGGAATATTATTCTAACAACAACGATCACATCAAATATGTAATTGATGTTTATCAAATGAAAAGCGTAGCCGTGCTTAGTCTCTTATGATGTCAATTTTCGGTTCAATGTCTTTATTTTTATGTTATGTTTAATTCTCTATCAGCCGGTGGGTAAAACAACACGATTATAAAATAACATGCTTCAGGATCAAGTAAACATTTTCAGTAGGTTTTGCCTCTGAATGTCTGCTTTTTGCTTTACAATTAATCTATTAATCTATCACATCACTTGAGGCAGAGGGTTCAAAGTGATATCCGGATAGAAAAATAGAGTTACGAGCTTTGAAAGAAATGCATTCTTCAAGTAACGCATTTTCGAACCATTATTAATTTTCATGGGAGAAGAGTTATTGCTCATGATTTCATGATAAGTTAAAATGATTGGTTTCATGATTTTCTGTTAATTTTCATAACAGCAGTAACGGATTTCTTTCCGTGTACGATATTTAGCACAGTTCGGAACATTTATTTCGAACGATTTTCGCACAGTGAAAAGTGCACGAAGCAAATCAAATTATTGTGGATTTCCACTAAACTGATGATTTCTACCTTCGATTTACAAAGAAGTAATCTTAATAGTTGTTTAGATAACATATAGAGCCATTAGAACGGCTGATTTTATATAATGTTGTCCATTTTTCGTTTTCTTTCTCTCCAATGCAAACGACCAGCAGCTCTGTTGTATGATCCAATCACTCTTGTTTGAGTTGAAACTAGATTGCGTACAAACCGCAACACATCCGCTCGCAGTGCCAAATGAGGCGAAACTGGTTTAATGCATCTTCTCGCCTTGACGACCGGAAGGCAAATGAGAACTACGACCTGAGCGTTTGAGGTTTTTTTTAACCACGCAGAAAGTGCGCTTTCCGACGCCGCTGTTTGAATACGTCTTCTCGCCCCGACGTCTGCTTCCATCCAACGCACAAGAAGAAATGATCGATTTTCGACCACGGTTCCCCTTTTATAACTTTAAGTTGAAGATATGTGCCTGACTACCTCCAAATCGTCGTCCTTGCGCGAAAAACCCAAGCAAAAGTAAAGAGTTTTCCGCGTTGTTTTAAAATTTTTGAGTTGTTTGTGGTTATCTCACACTGTTCAAAATATTATCCTAAATTCCTGATCATATTTTTGATGAAATGGTCAAAGAATTATGCTGCTGCAAGTCAAGATATTTACGATTAAGTTCTGCCCATTCTTCCATATGGCTAATTTTGAAAAGGCGCCCCATAGTAAAGTAAGTCGTATTCACGACAAAAAGGGTTAAATTCTTCTAGATTTGACCTTAACTGGTTCAATTTGTAAGTTATATTAGTTACTTACTAAACGAATCGACTTCGTCTATACTGGGTCCGAGTTTCCGGTTCTAGAAGTCTTGGAAATAGTATTCGAAAACTCTTAAACGAGACTCACTCAACTTTCTCAGAGATGATTTGATCGGTTTCCACAAACTTAGGCTCAAATAAAAGTTCCTATAGTCTCATAGGTTGCTGTTTAATTTCATCCGGGTCCGTCATCCGGTTCCAGAACTATAGGGTAAAGTGTGTTTAATAATTAAGTGCGACGATGCAAAATGAAGAAAAATTGTCATTAACTTGACATAACTGTTCACAAATTGAAAAGATTATGTTAGTTCATACCCAAAGAAAGTTTCTTATTTTATTTGTTTCAACAAAAATTTCTAGACAGAATCTTTTAGAGATATTTTTGAAAATATAGGAGGTAGGGTAACAGAGGTATTTTGGCCCACTTTAGGATTGATTTTATTTTGGCCCACTTAGTAAAAATATCCATCAAATGTTGTAATATCTTCGAAAACTCCTTCCGCAATAGGTAATTTAATGTGATTAGCTTCAAATTGATGCAACATGGGTTACCTAACATCCATTAAATCCATAAAGTTTGTTCGGTGGACCAAAATATATGAAGTGGCCAAAATACCTCTGTTACCCTATAAGAAAGACATTGTTAAACCACTAGGTGGATTAAAAAAGGATTTCTTAAGACATTTCAATTAATTGCCGGAAAAACAGGAAAATGGCTGTCTCAGTCTTATAATAGAAACGAATGTTGTATACTGTACGACGTTTCGGCCTTTGGCGTAGGCCTTTTTCAAGGAAAACTGGAAAATTTTATTGTGTTACATTGACGTAAACCTAGTGTTTAATAAATTATACAATGTAAAAACTTACTAAAGTCTATTGTTCGAAGTCAAAATGCATAACAAATATTTTGTGTGCATGAATTACGTACAGTGTCACAGTTACTTAATTTAATGACTGTTCAGAAGCTTTCTTCATGGTGATCAAGATACAATGAGCATATCAACGGTATTAAGTAACGTTATCGTTGAAAAGCTCAACAAAGTGATGTGTAGAGTAAAGTAGTATTGGTGTTTATCGGAGAGTTGTCATTTATTATCGTATTGTGTTTGATGGGTTTGATAGAATTTAGAATACCAGCGTAAGTAGTGTTGAGGCCTTCTGCACGCAGAGAAAAGGAGCAAGTTTATAATAACAAAACAGTTAGTCAACCAAAGTTGAATTGATATTATCGAAATGTTCACGTTGACTTGATTCTGTTATATCTTTATGTCAAGAAAAAAATAGATTCAATTTATCTAAGATCTAAGAGTGTAACGATACAACTGAGTTTACTGTTTAAATGAACCGTAATAGTTCCATGTTTTATAAACCAGAGTAATTGCTTTCTTCGCGAGTAGATCACAGCATTTTTTGTACGGAAAAGTTTGTACGCGTTTTCTAAGTAAAATTTCATCCGCTCTTTTCTATTCCTGGGGAATTTTTTTAACAATTCAAGCGTACTAATATTCAAAAATATTTTTATAATAACATAACCGAATTTATTGAAAATTGATGGAGCGTTGAATGCTATAAAAATAAAAAAAACTGGATTTGATTGTAGCATGGGAGTAGATTGTTCGTCTTAGATGTTTAAAAAAAATCAAATAAAAATATACAAAAATTTTTAAAACGAATTTAAATCAAAATAAAAGTAGTATCAAAAATTACCCTTGTAAATATGAAATTATTCTATTTTTAAAAACAAACAAAAATGAATGATTTCAAAAATAAAAGGCGCTAGTTGAAATAACTAAATTCAAGAAAATTTAAGTCAACTGAAAGATTTGTGAATTTAAAGCGCTACAATTATTAACTTCATCAAAGGCTCGTTAATTTAAAACTAATTTTTCAAATTGAATTTAATGTGAAATTGTTTGTCAAGAAATTGAAAGGAACGTTCAAATCAAATATTTGTTATTTTTATCAAAATGTCGCTTGAAACAAACTAATCTGCTGAGAAAAAATAATTATCATATTTTGTAGTTTCTGGAATCAATATTTGCTATATCAAACCAGATTTT
Source organism: Malaya genurostris (assembly GCF_030247185.1). NCBI lineage: Eukaryota > Metazoa > Arthropoda > Insecta > Diptera > Culicidae > Malaya > Malaya genurostris. Next base: position 304,340,582 of record NC_080571.1, on the reverse strand, counting down.
TTATTGTCACTATTTCAACAAAAAAATTCGTTGTGTGAAACTCGAAATAAGTTATTTGTACAATTTTTTTCTCTGCGTGTACATCGGTGCGATGATTAACTGTTTTTGTAGTATTGGAAATATGACACGTTTCCAACACAGGCAATGCTGTAGATCGCAAAGATCTCCAGTGCAAAATTGTGTCCATCGTTGATGGATTTTCAGTCAATTTAAAAAAAAATGATTAATGTTGGATCGATGACAACTGGGTCTGGTTTTCAGTTGTTTGGTTGTCATTCCAATGTATGAATTTTCGCAATCATTGCAGGAAATGCTATAGATGACGTTGGATTGTTTTAATGGATCAACAGGATCTTTAGTCTGTCGGAGTAGAGATTGTGTTGTTTTAATCGGTCTATGGTTCGGTTTCTTGTTGGGAAGTCCGGTTTGAGTGATTTTCTAATCTGTTTGCTAAGAATTGGTATGAACGCTATGGATCTTTATCGAATTTTTTGTTGCATATCGTTGGTTGGCATAGTGGTTTTATCATTGATTTCAGTTTCTGTATCCTGGGTTATATCGGCCTGTTCTTTAGCAACTAAATTTGATGGTAGTGTGTTGTTGTGAGGCTGCTTCGCGTGAAAATTGTTGATTTAATTCAAACGAAATATTTGTTATGCAGCCAATAGTAAGAGTTGTTCTAAATAATTTTTGATTTAGAATTTATGTAAATGACCAATTGTTTTCGTAGTATCTTAAAGGATGTTCTAAAATCGACCAGACAACGTAGCGTCAGACATCGACATTTTGACTATAAACTGTTTATGTTTTTGTCAATGAAACACAATAAAATTTTCCAGTTTTTCTTGAAAAAGGCCTACATCAAAGGCCGAAACGTCGGACAGTAAACAACATTAGTTTGTGTTATAAGACTGAGACAACCGTTTTCCTGTTTTTCCAGCATAACCACAATTGATTGCCCATAACCTCTTTCTAGATAAAAATTTCGTAGAAGCTGTAAATCTAGAGTTATAATTGTTAAAAATAATGTGGCTTAGTCTTAAGTGGAAACAAACTCGAGACCTGTGAAAAATACTTTATTTGCCATAACGATCACATATGCAAAGTTTCATGCAAATCGAAGTGGGTCGTACCAATGGCCAGCCGATTACGCATGGAAATACTTTACTACCGATGCTTATGGAACTGATCATCGGGGACCGGTACAGTCGATTTAATTTTGCCATTTATCGGTAAAGTTTACTGACCACGGTGTCACTTAGAGGAGAACACTCTTGAAAGTCAGATCCGAGTGGATAGTTTCGGTAGTCGGTTGCCGAAAATATTTAAGGTATATTTTTTGGGGTAAGCAAAAGGGGCAACGTAATTTAGTTAATTTTTCAAGCCATCAAAAATGAAATGATGAAAAATGAGCTGTTTTTTTATATTGAAATACCGAAAATTGAAAATTTGGTTTTTATGTGAATACATTTTTTTATGTCATAGTTTCGTATATTTGAGTCTAATTTTGTTATTGCTGAACCGGTAGCCACATCCGGATAAAATCCCTTGTTAAGAGAAGCGAAACTATTTTTATCATGTTTCAAAGCACACAAAAACCCTGAACAATTATTGCAAGATATGGTTAGCTGCCACTATAAACGAGAAGCTCTTCAATGGTATCGTGCATAGGAACTTGGAACATGAGCTCGGATTTTGATAGCATTGTGAAAAAAAAAGTTGTAAAGAATCAGGGTAAGGGCTCCCCATTTCATCTCAATTGTAAGCACGTTACCTTAAAAACCTGATTTAGCCACTAAAATCACTACGATTCTTTCATATTTCTGCTTAGTTCGCCTCGCTCCACATTGGGTATTGATTCACATTCCTTGGAAATTAAAATATTATTTAAAAAATCACCTAAAAACACTTCTGATATGTTCACTACTGTGCTTCTAATTTCATCTCAAAGGTTTTATATTCATCCGATAGTTGGTCCTTTATTCATCCCATAAATTGGTAATGGCGACAGCAATCAAAACCAAAATATTGCACTATTACACTCTCAGGTTCAAAATGTCAGAATTTTCCTTAAAAAGGGCCTAATGCCAACTATGAGTCAACACACGATGTTTCTAGAAACAGTTTGAAATCATTTCGACGCGTTTTGGAACGTTTTCGTTACCTTTCTTTTTAAATTTAAAATTTTACTGTCCAGTTGATTTGGAGAACTTAAAAAACAAAAAAAAAAGTTACTATTCAGGCATTAGCCCTTCTAAAAACAAAATGCAGTACCAGAGATGCTATTTATACAGATTTATCTGTATTGTATAGATTTTGGCATTCGCATACTGATTTAAATCAGATTACAGATTTTATACAGATTTTCAAAATTTAAAACAGATTTGTAAAGGTTCATAAAAAGTGAGAAGTAAAAAGTTAGACTTTTCTCTCTGAGTATCTGTTAGTATTTGATTGCAGTACTTCTTCAAAAGTTTATATGATCAACGGACAAATCACATGTTAAAATGGAAATCTTTTGTGCAAATATTTGATGATGAACACTGATAAACATTTATATTAAAATTTTAAACCAATTTGAACTGATTCATTTTAGTAGTGAAAACAGATGGAGCAGATGCATATTTTCTTTAAAAATATCTGGCATCTCTGTGCACAGCGGATGAAACACACACACTTAACAGTGTTATGGTCAGTTCGCTTTCAAATCTCATCCAAGTCAGTCGATAAAACAAAACCGCTTACGTTCGGTACGGAAGAAACCAAGTACAGTATTGTGTAGTGAAATCGAAAATGAGTGAACCAAACGAATAAAAGCTACCGCCGACACAAAAGAATACAATAATTGTTGACTTCAAGCAGCGCAAAATTCGACATTCAATACGAGAACTTGAAGGTTTGCTTAAGGAGCAAATGAATCTTGACATTAAACGTGTGCATTTACTTCAATGCTATAAGACAAATAATGTTGTTTACATCCAGTTTTATGAAGAGTTGGAAGCAATTTAATTCGCAAAAGACAAAAACAATGTGCACTATGTGGAGCACGAAAACATTAAGTACAACATTTCAGTATATATGAAAGATAGTGCTATAGAAGTGCGTGTGCATGATCTTCCCTCAAGCGTCATCGATCCTTATATTCGTAAAACTATGTCCCAATTCGGAGAGATTCTCTCTATCGAAAAAGAAAAGTGGAAGAATTTTTCCCCGGTATTCCAAATGGCGTACGTTTGTTACGCATGCGCTTGAAAAGGCCTATACCTTCTTATGTAACTTTCGGTCAGGATACAAGAATCCCGTGTTACCAACGACAATCAGATGGCCACATGTCAATACTGCCAAAAAGCTGTTCACTACGGTAAACCATGTGATAAACTGGACAAGGAGACAACTTCACCAAAGGACAACGGTGCTTCCTTCACATCAACCCCAAGCAACCCCAGTACACCTGTGATAGCTACAAACAACAAAGAAGCATCCCTTTCAACGAAACCATCCAACGTATCCCCTATAGAACAAAGTACACCAGCTGTAGTTAACAACTTACCATCCAACCAACCAGCAACTGCAAACAATGTACAACAAGGCGCATCTACAGCAACTAGCAACGAAAAGAAGACGGAAATCTACAACAATACCACCGATGCGGCAATGGATGACGAGACGAACCACAAACAAACTGCCCCTCAATCCTCGCAGGAGGGAAATGGAAGCTCCTCTCACCCTAGAAAAAGGGTGACAACGAGATCCAATACAAAAAAAAATTATCTAAAAACTCAGCTCAATCGGCCACGTAAAGCTTGAACGCAAATATGCCTGAATAAAAATTTCTTTCAAATTAAAAAAAACAGTATTATGGTGACGTATAGCGTAAAGAAACCAGTGCTACTAGATTTGCCACAATGGATATTTCATTAGTATTTAACACGCTCTTTCTGGCAATATTCGAAGCCGAAACAGTTTCATTAAAATTTAAATATCAACAATATAATTAAACTAATGTCACGGATACCAAAAAATACTTGTTGATATTAGTTGGAAGAAAGAAAAATAATTTCTTTTGAAACATTATGAGAAAGCTTGGCAGCTTTGCGAGACCAAATCAAATTAGATGAAAACAAAGCGCAATCAAGTGAACTAAGTGAAAAACTTTCATCTCATATTTTTGAAGACTTTTATTGCTTGTCGGGTAATTTTTGAAGTTTTTATTCGTTAACTAAACAAGTGTCAAGTTTTGAGACGTGATTAGTAGATATTCAGAAACATGAAGAAACTATAAATTTTGAGACGAAAATGTGTCCTAAATTGAAAAGTGAGTTTGTTTTGAATGAAAAAGAAAAAACAATCACCAAAGAATTTAAAACCATTTCTTCCAATGAGAAAGTGTGACTATAACTTGAATAATAATCATTTTAAAACATTCTACAGTTTGGTTCAGGTACGTTCTAAAATATTATTCATGTTCAAAGTAATGAGGTGAATAGATGAGATGGAAATAGGAGCTCAGAAGAAATAGGGAGCCGTTACCCTATGTCATTATTCATTAAATTATTTTAACTATTAAACGATATCCAGGTCAGGTTGGTTCTATCGAAAAAAAAGTACAGGTGTGTAATGTCAGAGACATAACTGGATGTCGTGAATACGAATAAAACTGACCCTTTAACTTTATACTTCCGAATATAAATTAGTTGATCGATAGTGTGAATTGTGCAAGTTTTGCCCTTTTACACTACTAGAATTTGAAACGATACATCTAAACTACAGTACAGATTAGTTAATTAAACATTCTGACACACAAATATTACGAAATAACTAGTATAGTTCCTTATGATAAAATAATGGTGGTTCTGAAAAGAACCTTTTATGAAGGCGTTCGTGATGGAGAGTGACGAGTTGAGTTTAAATTCCGATGGATACCATTGACTTCCGATGGATACCGCTGACTTCCGTCTTCTATTTCCAGTGAGACCTGTTGTCCGTGAATGCGAAACTGATATGTGTTCTGTTGGAGTCTCCTGCTTCTTCCTCTTGTGGTGATAAGCTTTGTATTTCGCTTGGAGTTTCCTCGATCGCATCATAATGAACACGATGACAACGACAGCCAAATTCGAAATGAATGGCTCCTGAGTCGGTGCTATGCATTTCATACAGCAAATCTGCAGAACGTTTACTACAAACTAAAACTGATTGAAAAATAAGCCGTATACAGTATAGTGAAATAAAATTTCGCATAGTTCTTTGGGTATAAAATTATGGTTCTAAATGGCACCTTAGAGAATTTTGATGTCGATTATTTCATTTCGGATTTCAATATTTTTTAATAAAAGATACTATCAAAATGCTGTACGGGATTAATTTCTGGCATCCCAGAAGAGCCAAATTGTATAATTTTGTATGATATAAAACACTGATTAGATATAAACGAATTTGGAACTGTGAAAATGGCAAAAAACTGACAAATTATCTTGCACTACACTGATTATTTTAATTTTCGATTTACAAAGAAGCAATCTTTATAGTTCTTTAGGTAACATTTAGAGCCATTAGAATGGCTGATTTTGCAGAATGTTCCACATTGTTGTCCATTTTCCGTTGTATTTTGCTCCAAGCAACAGGATGATGTAATCGATCTTCTTCGAAGGGAAACTGGCTCTGCGACCTGACGACTGCTCCACCTGACAACCGAAGTCCAAATGAAAGATTTGACGACTGCTCCACCTGACGATTGAAGTCCAAATGAGAGTTGCGACCTGAGCGTTTTAGGTTTTTAACCACGCAGAAGGTGCACTGTCCGAAATTGCTGGTTGATTAAAGCATTCCCACGACGTCTGCTTCCATCCATCGCACAAGAAGAAACGGTTACCCTTTTATACGCAGTCAGTTGAAGATATGTACCTGACTACCTCAAAATCGTCGTCCTTGCGCGAAAAACCCAAGCCAAAGTAAAGAGTTTTCCGTGTTGTTTTCAAATTTCGAGAAAACTTAATTTTTGAGTTGCTTGCGGTTATCGCACACTGTTCAAAATATTATCCTAAATTCCTGATCATATTTTTGATGAAATAGTGAAAGAATTATGTTGCTGCCATTGATACAAGTCGAGATATTCACGATTAAGTTCTGCCCATTCTTCCATATGGCTAATTTTGAAAAGGCCCCCATAGTAAAGTAAGTCGTATTCACGACAAAAAGTATTTCGATGGAAATTTATTAGGCAATTGTTAAGAGGAATCTAGAAAATATTGGAAAAGAGAGTTTGAATGATTTAAAGATGAGTCCATGACGCAATTGAATGGCCACTGAAGTTGACGATTAGAGCGTCCAAAATATAATACTAGGTAGTTTAAGAAATAAAGTATGTCATATCATTCAACACGTTAGTAGACAGAGTCGGTATCTTACGTCGTGAAAACTAGTGAATCGTGCTTTAGTAAATTTCCACTTCAAAGTTTGTGATATGTCTCGCTATTTTGTTTCCCTTCGGATGAAACCAGTTTAAATTTGACATTTGAGGGAACGCTCGGTTTCAGATGGGCGCGAGTCAACCCACCAGAACTTTGCCAAACCGACCAAACTTCGATGCCGGTAAATATACAGCACTGCTGGACGTAGAAAGCAAGCAGGCAACCAACGAAAGGAAGAAAAAAAAATAACAGCAACTGTACACGACAAGCAGGAAAATATAAATGATTTTTCCTCTCCATTACTCCCAATTTTGTGAAATAGATGATAATTCAACTTTGCTTTTCCGTCCGAACCGGGTTCCAACCGACCGAGCCGAGACCGAGTACTGCGGAGCCTTTTCCTGCCGAAGAAATATGCGGCATGGTGTGTCGCTGGCAATTCGATTGTCGCTTCCAGTTATTCGGTTCTGCTTCTACTCGAATGCTGACCTACTTCGGCGCATGTATTGATGTTACAATATTTACTTTTTCGAGGCAGATGTTGTTGCTGCTGCTGCTGAGAGAAGGTCGTAAAGAAGCTTACAGTCCTCCTTCCGAAACGAGAATGAAGCATGCAGTTTTTTTGTATGTGTGTTAAAAGTGTAGGTACTTTGCTGTTGCTATTCTTCAACTATTATCAACGAAATTGCACCTCTTAACGGTGTTGTCGTAGGGGGAAGGTATTAATAGTACACAGCCTCAATTTGCTTATTCCATGCCTTCCAGGTTCAAATCTTCCAGCCGGTGCTCTCTTCGCCATAGTTAAAACATTTACGGTAAGCATCCTCAGGATAGCGCTCTCGTCGCACCGCATTCCCATCATTGCTCAAACATTAAATCAAGAGCGTAATGATGATTTTCATGAATATTCCACGCCCGAGCAGTGCAAGTGGCACGGAAAAGGTAATGAGGGGAGGGTGCAGGTAGTGGCAACAAGAAGCCTAACAAGTCATACATTCATAATGAACGCCCGGCTCTCCGTCTTCGTCTCCGTCCCGTACCCGGAAAGGAGCTTTCATGTATGAAACCTTTGGATTTGCTTGCCTCTCACAGAATATAGACATTTTTTTTCGCTCTTCGCCATCGTTTCAGCATTCATTGAGTGGAGCTTCAGAATCAGAACATGAAAAGCACAAAAAGGCTCCTTCCACACCCCGTTCCGGCAGGAGATTTAATGACTTTTCTTGTTTCATATTTCATAATAATTATGATTACACCTCTTCGCCATGGAAAACACTAAAGCGTGGCCCAAGTGGATCTTGTGGCCTTTCTGATATTCTCTTTGAAGGCAAATGTTCACTTTTTTTATTTTCTAACCTTTGACATGAATGGTGTCACGAAACGATCTTAAGCCACCACCATCAACATCACATCCTTCGGCATCATGCAAAACCCACCCGCACCCACAGGACCGTTCTCTCAGGTCGTACAGGTTAGGATGCGATGCGACTGCCGCCGTAGCGAAAGCATTTTGCCGTCGACCAAAGGTGCAAAGGGATTCCGGCCTCGGCGTAGATTTGTCTAATGGAAAAGTGGACAGCAGCGGTACCACTTGAGTGCGTGTTTTTGGTTTGATGACAGCTCCATTAGGCTGTTGGACGGGTGATGTTGGATCCGGTGCAAACCTGATGGTCCTGTTGGTGCTGTTGGTCTACTACACAAGTGAATCTCATCATTTCATTTGCTTTCATTTTTTCCCCCCGAAGACACAGAAAGCCACGTTTTTCATCTATGCACTTTAAAATTGGGAACCGCACGCATACGGAATATTTACATTATTTTATTGCATTCATCATTATTATTTAGAAAACAGAGTAGATTGCTTTGGGTGGAAATAATTTCATCCATGCCCGGGATGCACGGACCCAAGATCATGGCTGGGAATTTATGCATAGCGTTGTTTGTTTGCATCCTTCTTCGAGGCAGATATCGACAACTAGTTTGCATGACATTGATAGACACGCCAGCATACTTACGGCACTCGGTGCAAACTGACCACAATATGAATATATTATTATCATATTCAGAAAATGTCTCCTGTCTCCCGTCACATCGAGTGACAGAATCCCCTCGTTTTCCGAGTAGCTGCTCGGTCTAGACTGACTGATACAGAGTTCGGGAGGGGGAAAATTCCGGTGGCAGTTTTGTTACCGACAGCGTAAGAAACCGGAACCGAGCTCGAAGATGCAAAGGCTCCATTATCAGCTTGCTTCGGCGTCGCCGAGATTGATGCCCGTAAATTTGTTATCCATCCGCAGAAGACTGGAAACCTTAGCAATGCGTTGAACGAACGGACGATAAAAATCGCAACACGAGCACGTTTCTGAAATCATTTAATTTGAGGGCGGCTACTCATGCTAGCGTGATGAACAAAGCTGTCATTCGAGCGAGTCGCGTTCCAGCATGAAAGGAATCCATATATCCATATATCCCACCCACAAGGCTTTAAATACCCTCATCTAAGCACCTTGTGCTTGTTTAATTTAATTAGTCCCGGGGTAGGGAACTTCTGAAAACACAAAAAAATTAGTGTCATGAATACAAAGCAACCCAGAACGAACTCAGGAATTCAGTAGTTATACTATGCAACCGATGGTGACTGTGGCCTTCGGTGGGAAACATTACGTGAGAAACGGTGAGCCAAAAATACAGATCTTCATCAGGGAGTGTTACCCACAAGTAGGCAAAATTTAATTAAAATTAATCGACCCGTAATTTTCGGGTGACAACCCGTTTGGGCTGGTGTCCGTGTTCGACCTTTGGCCCCTCCCTCGGGCTGATATACACATGTATTCACTCGCTTTTTCAGGGAGGTGCAGCAGCGTCTAGCGGAAAAACTTAAATTAAATTTTGTTCATTTTCCAAACGCTATCAACGTTAAAATTCGATTCACCGCATCGTTGTGAGGGTGGCAAAAGTTTCGATGGGAAATAAGATGAGAAACAATAAGTGATTTGAGAAATGGGAAAGGACTAGAAATTTTAGTAGAATGGTAGTACTAGCCTGTATATTGAAAATCCACTGAAAATCTGTCGAACGGAAAAGGTCGTCTTCAAGTACCGGGAATGAAATACCGTGATATGGCATGAATCTTTTCGTTTAGCTTCAGCGACCAATGCGTACGGCAGATCAAATGACAAAAGGTCGAACGTATAAAAGATAAGAAGATAACATTTTGAAAGGGGAAAAGGTTTTTTTTATCAATGAAAAAGTGCTTTGTTTTCACGTGCAATGTTTAGAAAATAATTTCGAGGATTGAAATACTATTCCTCTGTTTTGAATTGATTGTTCCTTCTGAACTTGATCCGTTTCCCAAATATAAAAATCTAATAAATTTTTCTCCTATTAAATACATTCTTGGGAAATTTTCGCTAAACAGTAGTACGTTGGTCAATAAGTCCCCGGCCTGTTAGTCATTAGTCATTAGTGTGTTAGATATTGTGCTTCCAGGGACACCAGGGCCGGTGAAACATGTTAGGCCCAGATGGGTAATTTTTCGTACCCACTATTTATATAAAAAGCCAGGTCGTTTTTTTATAATATTTTTTTTGCGATATAACTTTGCGTGAAACGCGTAAATTTGAAGTTTGAAGCGTTTTCAGTATTGTGTTATAGAACAAAATTGCGCATTTCTGGGTTGAATACGAATACGTTGACTGACCCACAGATAACGTTTGTAATGTCAAAATAACCTCATTTTTCGAAAGTACCAACTTTCAAATGACATGTGTAAAATTTACACGTCCATCGCACCACAAACACTAAGCTTCATTTAAAAGATGAAAACAACGAAAAAAAGGCGGGTGGGTTTTGTCACAGACATAACTGGAGTACGTGAATACGAATAAAACTGACATGTTTCTTTCTCATTTCTGAATAAAGATAATCATTCGTATTAGATTGTGTAAATTTTTCAACTTTCATTGCTTCGCTTCCAGAATTTTAACGATGCATCTATACTACAGTACGAATAATTGACGGCAAACATATTCTACCATACAATTAAATAACATGGAACAAATACAGTTTTGTAGATTTAGATACTCGTAGAAATAAACTTCTCAAAATCCTTTGGAAATATTTTAGTGGTTCTAAAAAACCGCTTTGCTTAAATTGTTAAATGGTTATAACTGTTAAAATTAAAGAACTAATATATCAATCTGGGGCACGCTCCGAATTCAGCTGCAAATTTTCGGAATCTAGATGAAAAACTCAGGTCGTAAATTTAGTTCTAGAAGTAAGGAACTGGAGTTATTTTTAAAAATTTCAAATTGCGTTATAGAACAAAATTCTGAACTTGAATGCCAAGTCTTGATATAGGAACTGAATTCAGTTCCAGCATCTAGTTCCAGAAATCATGTTCACAATTTAGTTCTATCATGTAGGTTCTGAATTCTGGAAATGAATGCTGAAACTGAATTATATTCTGAAACTAAATTCAGGAATTAAACTCTGGTTTTCAATTCAGTTTTTAAATCAAGGTTCGGTGTTCAGACTTAATATTTAGTTTTAGAATCCAGATCTAAAATTCATATCCTGAATTTTGTTCATGAGTTCTGAAAAATCCTAAATCATATCTCTGAATAAGGAACTAAATTTGAAACCATTTTCAGAATCCAGAAACAGTTTCAGATTGGATTCAGTTCTAGAGTCATAGTTTTAAATTCTGAACCTGTAATCTGCAACTAAATTTTTAAATAGAAGTAACTAAATGCGGCACTTAAGGTGAAATGTAGCGGAATGCGCGAATCGCGTTTTTGATCAATTATTCAAAGATTAGACCGGTTTTCGAAAAACCAAAAACACTTAAGTTTTCGAAATCAAATTTATCACAACTAAGTATTCTTAGAATTTTGAAATTTTGCTTTGCCGAGCCGTAATTGTATTTGAAATTTACAAACGGTTACTGTTCCGTTCCACGAGGATGGTTTTTAGAACTGAAAAGTAGTGTTTGTAGCAGAATCTCACAAAGAATCTGAAAATGCAACTCAAAATTATAAAATTTTAGTCTAAGCAACCGAAATTTAAAAAAGTTTACGTAAACTTTTCCGCATTTATTTATTGCTTGCGCGCTGCTGTTTCGTATTGAGATGGTGTGATAAATGCACGGTGGACTCGGTGGCCTTATATCGTGAGTAAAAATTACATATCAAATAATGACGCGAATTTATGCAGCGTTGGGTTTTGTGTTGTAATGAAAACGAGTTGAACAAAATAAAATGGGTATTGTAAGAAATCGTTTATTTTCTAAGTAATTGTCATTTATAATGCTAAAAATGTCCAACTCTGTTGAGCTCAATGCATTGATGTTGCTGAAGCAACATGTAAGAGTAATCACTAACAATAACGATTGAATAAGCATATATTCAAAGTGTAAAGGATTCAAAAATCCATTAGGTCCAGTCTTTTTTACAAGCCAGCATAATGAGAGGTAAGCCCACTGCGCTAGATCACTGAAAAAAAATTCTGGTTTCTATGTGTCGGTTTTTCTTGTTATGCTTTGTGCGACGGTTCGTTCAACTGATGCGGATGAAATTTTGCGCGCATTTCATGACGCTACATTTCACCTTAAAATTAACTTCAGAATTTAGGTGGACCAGAATCTAGTTTCTGAGATTAGTTCTTGAATTTAAATAAATGCGAATGAATGCGAAGAAGAGCTACATTGATTCCACCTGAGCATTTGTGATTTTTACCACCTCATTATTACTGATGTTGGTGGAAGAACCTCAGCACGATATCCAGTTCCGTCTAACGTACTAGCAAAAATGAACAATTCTCGGTCAAGATTTACCTATTACACTCGACCAGTATAACATCGGATCTGATATGTGCCTGACTACCTCAAAACCGTCGTCCTGGTGCGAAAAAGGCAAGCAAACGTGATGAGTTTTCCTCGTTGTTTCCAAAAGTTTGAGAAAACATAGATTTTGAGTTATTTATGGTTATTTTACACTGTTGAAAATTTAATCACAAATTCCTGATTATATTTCTGATAGCATGGAGGAAAAATTATGTTGTTGCGTTAAGTATAACAAGAGATATTCACGATCAAAAACTTATCACTCTCTCAGAGGGTAAATTTTGAAAAGGCGCCCCATAGTAAAGTAAGTCGTATTCACGACAAAAAACTGCTCAGGCTCAGCAATGGTTTGAGAAGTGTAACCCGCACTCGAAGCCATTAAAAAGAAAGATTTGTGGTATTCTGATTTATAACATGGCCAAATGCAGCAGTCATCCCGACAAAAAAAGCATAATGAATGAACGCAATCTTGTTGTATCATGTTCAATATTGCCTTGGAAGGTATGATTCGAAGAGCGAGTGTCGACACGAGTGGCACGATCTTCCGAAAGTGCGTACAACTTCCTGGCTTCGCTGACGATATTGATATTGTGACACGTAACCTTGAAAAGATGACGGAAAACTACATCGGACTGAAAGCTGAAGCTAGGCGTATCAGAATGGCCATAAATGCGTCAAAAACAAAATACTTGAGCGGAAGGGGCTCTAGAGAAGAAACAACACTCCTCCCACCATGAATATCGATAGACGGTGACGATATCGAGGTGGTTGACGAGTTCGTGTATTTGGGCTCAATGGTGACCGCCGACAATGACACCAGCAGAGAAATACAGAGTTTTTTTTTGGCAGGGAAGCGTGCGTACATTGGACTCAGAAAATCGAGAAAAGTACGCCACCGCAGAGGACCAACGCGCCCTTAGTGTTTTCGAAAGAAAGGTACTGAGGACCATCTGTGGCGGAGTGCAGATGAAAGACGGAACGTGGAGACAGCGTATGAATCACGAATTGCAACAGCTGCTAGGAGAACCACCCATCGTACGAACAGCTAAAATCGGACGTTTACGATGGGCTGGGCATGTCATAAGGATGTCGGACGACAGCCCAGTGAAAATGGTTCTTGAATCTAATCCGACTGGTACAAGAAGAAGAGGAGCGCAGCTAGCAAGGTAGATCGATCAAATGGAGGGTGATCTTAGAAGCACCCGTGCCTTGAGTGGCTGGCGACGAGCAGCCATGGACCGAGTAATGTGGAGACGTATGCTTGATACAGCAAAGGACAACCAGGACTATAGCTGTTAGGTAAGGTAAGGTATGAACGCAAAATCAAAATTCGCCGAGAGTACAGGGTCCGGCACTCGAAGTGTAACCAATTAAAAAGGCCATAAATTCAGTTTGGAAAATTACTTTTACTTAATTCAAAGTACAAAATGTGTAAAAATAATACAAAATTCAGAATCAATTCACTTTTGCTCGATATGACCACCTTTTGCCTTGACTTGATGACTTGAGAGAGCGAAGGAGTTGCTTCGTTTGGCCGAATGTGACTTGCAGGTATTTTGGCCCACTCGCGGACAATAACTTTATTCAGCGCCTCGAGACTGGTGTATCTTTTAGTTCGGACTTTGCTCTCCAAAATGGCCCAAAGAGAATAATCCATTGGATTCGCATCTGGTGAATTCGAGAGCCATTGTGTGGACGTGATGAAGTTCGGAACGTTGTTTATCAGCCATTCTTGGTTCACTCGAGCTTAGTGAGACGGTGCCGAGTCCTGCTGAAACGTCCATGGTCTGCCACCGAAATGTTTGTCTGCCCACTGCTTCAAAGCTTCACCTCCAGAATACTTTCCGATAATATGTCGCATTTACCTTGACGCCAGGCTCGATGAGAACGATTGGAGAGCGCCCATCTGCGGCTACAGCGGCCCAAACCATTATCTGTTGCGGGTGCTGCCTCCTGGTGGCCAATCGATGACTCAAATTCTCGTATGAACGGTCGGTCAAGTAAACCCCATCGTTTTGAGAGTTTACGAATTGCTCAATTGGAAAAATTTTCTCGTCAGAAAATACAATGTTCGGAAATTGACCGCTTTCGGCCAAACGAAGCAACTCCTTCGCTCTCTCAAGTCATCAAGTCAAGGCAAAGGTGGTCATATCGAGCAAAAGTGAATTGATTCTGAATTTTGTATTATTTTTACACATTTTGTACTTTGAATTAAGTAAAAGTAATTTTTCAAACTGAATTTATGGCCTTTTTAATTGGTTACACTTCGAGTGCCGGACCCTGTAAATGTTCTGAGATGGCTAGCACATCAACTGGAAGTGCTTTTACGATCTTACGCGAAAATGATATTAGGGCATGAAAATGATATTTTTTTCAAATGGGTGCCGCATTCGCTCAGTATCGAACAAAAGCAACAAAGCAATCAACGACATAGAGAGCTAATCGGTATTGTTTATTTGCAATAAAAAGGCGCATTCAGGCGGGAAAAGCCGACTGAAAACGCAACATGTAGCTGGAACAATCGTGACATCACTTTTAAGATGCTCGAGGTATAATCGCCATCGACTTTTTTGAAAAGGAAAGTACCATCAAAAGTGATTGTTACATTGAGTTATTGTTGCGTTTGAAATGATAAATCTATATAAACGGCATCATATGAAAAAGAATAAATTCATCTTTGACCAAATTGAACGAATTGAGCTCCGATCTGTTTCCTCACCCATCATATTCTCAATCTCAACCTAGATCCCAGCGACTACTTGTCCTGTTCGTACGGTTTTATTTTCTGTATTTTGAATTTGCTTCCCGGTTCAGAAAACAAAGACGTTGTCCAACGTCAAAAGCTTCTGAGTGATTTTATTTACGTAAAGATTTAAAACGGAAAGGAGAGAAGTGATAATGTTCATTTGAGCAACTAAAATTTAATTTTTTTGTTCGGTAATATTTTTGACGAGAACAATAATTATGCAAATCTTACCGAAACATCAATTTTACGTGAATTTCCATTACAGATTTCTATAAATAGATATTCAATTCATACGGTAAATCTGAATAGTCGCCGAGTACAGTAAAAACCATACCTACCGTATGGTAAAATTATTTTCCAATAACCAAACTTCTATAAAAACTGATTGTCGTGAAACAAACTGTCTAACGATTATTAAAATTATCAGTAAGTGTCTTTTTATTAACCAAACGAAAAAGGTTTTGAAGGGTTCATCGAATGGATTGAGGTACAGGTGCTAAAGTTTTTAAAACATTAAACCCACTCAAAGCTTTTTGTTTACTTATAAGCAAAAAATGATTTCCTATCACTTGCTCACTTGCTGCTAACACAAATCGTTCGAGGGCAATATCTGGTGGACTCGACGGATCGTGCAGTGTTTTGGAAGGCGCTCATAATTCCGGTCAACAGGTTGGAATTTTGTTCATTCGTTTCTGTGAAAAATCCGAATTTGAATCTGAAAAGCCTAATCGTAAGTTGTAAATTTGTGTTATTTTTTGAAATACGAAAATCCAGAATTTTAAACAAAAGAAAACAAACACACAAAAAATACCGAACGATCGGTAATCAATTCTATTACCAAACGTTCAGCTGTTGAAAATTCGGTAAAAAATATACGAATTCTGCGAATTTTCTAAGTGTGTAGCAGCTGTAGTCCTGGGGAGTCCTTTGCTGTATCAAGCATACGTCTTCACGTAACTCGGTCCATGGCTGTTCGTCGCCAGCCAATCAAGGCAGGAATGCTTTGTAGATCACCCTCCACTCGATCGATCCACCTCATTTGAGCAGGCAGAAATCTTTTAAGCATCGAGTTTAAGCATCGCATAAATGCAAATCACTCGAGCCTCTAACATGTAAGTACCGTTAAAGGTTTTTTACTTTTTAATATCTGAACTGACAAAAGAGAAGTTATCAGTAGTTGTTACTTTCTACTTGCGACTGAATTTTCGTACACAATGAGTACACTTTTTGTTTGTTTATCTTCAAATCCTTGCTCTACCTTGAGTACTATCTATTATTCCGAGTTACAAAAAATATTCTTATTTTTATAAATAATATTCGAAATTTCAGTTGGGTAATTACCTACCTTTGGAATTTTCAGGTGGGTAGTACGCGTACCCACCTCTTTCACCGGCCCTGAGGGAGACTACTTTTAGAAAACTAGAAACAATGGAGAAAAACCTGTTTGAATCCACCTAATAGGGTGATGATGCCTTTTTTTTATTCAACAATATAGTATCATTTTTAGGCACACTGCTTAAGCTCTAAGATACCAAGGGTATTTTTAATCTCAATTGATCGCTAACATAAACTAGAATAATATCATTAGGTAATGGCGTATCGGGGTCGGGAAACACACCCAGGCTACGAAGGCCCAGCGGGTGGCCCGCATATGATGCCTTTTTCTTATTACTCATATTCTAATAAATGTTATTGTGAAAAGAAAAGCAATTAGCAATCCATTCGTTTTAGGCAATTTGGCCTTTTTGTTTCGACAGACTTTGCTGCCGATTCTTAGCATACAGAATCATTTCATGGCTAGTAATACACGGAAAGATGGAAATCTGCCATTTGGCGAAAAGATTTGTTGATTTTCTGATTTTAGTTAGTTATTTTTTGAGACAACTAAAAAAATCTTACTTTGGCTAATTTAGATTTTTTAATTCTCATTCCCTCATATTATTTGAAATGGCTATTTTTTTAGTTGAATTCACCAATTAAACGGGCTGTCATTTTTTAGCGAAGGCAGACTTCATTTCTATTTAACTATTTTTTTAGTTGAATTAGAAAAATAAAGTGTTGTTTTCAACCAACATGAATGGTTGAATTGTCTCTGTAATCTGCAGCTACGAGGTCTGTTCAAAAAGTTCCCGGAATTTTTTAATTGCGCGCGTCTGGAGAGTCCGGTGGTCAAAAATTTTTTTTTATTGTGTTGGTACATATGTCCCTAAAGTATGGTGAAATTTTCAGCTGTATTCATTGTTTACATTCTGTCTTGTAGCGGCTGGTGTAGACGTGTTTTTTTGAGCTCGGCGATTTTTGTTAGTTTAAACAATGGAATAATTGAAGAGTCAAAGAATTTGTATTAAATTTTGCGTGAAAAATGAAATAAAGTGTAACCAAGTGTGCGAAATGTTACAGAGAGCCTACGGTGAGTCTGCTATGAAAAAAACAAGTGTTTACGAGTGGTATAATCGTTTCCAAGATGGCCGCGAAGACGTTGAAGACGACGAACGCTCCGGTCGACCCAGCACGTCAATAATCGATGAAAATGTGGGAAAAGTGGAAAAAATGATTATGGATGATCGCCGAATCACTATTAGAGAAGTTG